>NW_018404943.1:1249222-1593420 GCF_002113885.1 Mizuhopecten yessoensis | reverse complement strand
TTGACATCACTTTGACAATAGTAGAGTTATGGAGCAGAAGTATGTTGACATCCATTTGACAATAGTAGAGTTATTGTGTAGAAGTAATTTGACATCACTTTGACAATAGTAGAGTTATGGAGCAGAAGTATGTTGACATCACTTTGACAATACTAGAGTTAGGGAGCAGAAGTATGTTGACATCACTTTGACAATAGTAGAGTTATGGAGCAGAAGTATGTTGACATCCATTTGACAATAGTAGAGTTATGGAGCAGAAGTATGTTGACATCGCTTTGACAACAGTAGAGTTATGGAGCAGAAGAACATGTATGTTGACATCACTTTGACAATAGTAGAGTTATTGTGTAGAAGTAATTTGACATCACGTTGACAATAATAGAGTTAGGGAGCAGAAGTATGTTGACATCAGTTTGTTTATTGTTTAATGGATCAGAATTAAAGTCTTAATCAAGAGTTGTTATTTACGATCTGAGCATATGCTAATTTAATTGTTAATGCATTGTTCAAGTGTGACAATAACATTAGTATATTTGTTTGTTTCCATATTTCCCCCCTTTTAACCAGATACATGCACAGATCATTAACACTGAACTACAAGTTGAATTATGGTTTAGGATAAAATGTACAATTAACACAACAAATCAATGTTTTACCTCAAAGAACAGTACGACTATTATTTACATGGATTGTAAACCTCCAATTACATTCAGAGGACATGTCTTGTTCTACGTGCTCGTAGGAGTCACAGGTGAGCCAAGCAGTAGAAAGGTTTTACAGGTTATGACCATTTAAGCGTATACATATGACTATAATATTGAATAGTTATCAGCTTATTCTTATAAATGTAATGCTATATTGACAATATCGATGATATCGAATTGTTTCAATAAATAAGTGTCTAGCAGGATATAAAAAAAATCAAAGTACGTTAACTTAGGGCGAAATAAGCATTTAACAATATACATAGTAAGATAAACATGTTTACAAAAATCATCGTTTATATACCAAAACATGTAAGTGTTTTTGTTGGGAACAGGTGGCGCACAGAAAATACTACGGAAGTAGGGGGCGTTAACTACCAAGGGTTATTAATTCTCAATGTGCACTCAATAATTTAATTACTGGCTACACTATTATACGTCCAGAATTACATGCATCTTAGTGCAATCCATACTCTGCCCTACGGAAATCTATGTAGGGACATGACAGCAATCGAGTACAGTGGGGAGCAACACACAGCCACAATCACCCTCATGGAGAGTAAGAAAGTGTAAAGCGTGCCTGCTTTGGAGTAGGTTCCTAATCACATCCATATTAAAAGTCGATGGGACAGGTTAAATTGTGCGCAGAAAGTAAGAAGAGAAGACAAAACACATCTTTACGTGCACCAGTCAATTTTATTTCTCAAATAGATTCATTCAATGTAAATATATCATATATTGATCATCTTATACAAATAATTACTTTCTATCTTACAGCGAAAGACTGTCTATAGGACTAAAGATTTTGTTTAAGATGCTAAGAGGGAGAGGGCTTAACTTTATAAAACAAATTCAACTATATCAAGGATCTATAAACATACTTTATTTAATAAAGACTCTAAACTTTCCGTTAAACCAGAAGCTGACTTTGCTTTCACTGACGTCATATAATTGTGACGTAATATAGGTGCCTCTAAGGAATGGGTCAGCATGTGAATGATTTTGGTAAAAAAAAAGAAGGTATCTTGGTTCGCTGTGAAATCTATTTTTCATGTACATGTACACATTTTTTTTATAGCAGAAATCTGCTACATCATCATCCCGTGTGTTGAGAGTCATATGTATTTTTCGCATCAGAAATACTACATTGGTGTAGCCGACCTCCTGACATAACATTGTACAGACGTAACACGCACAGAATGCGTTCATGTACCAGAGTTGCCATAAAAGAGCGATTCTTAGCGTGCATCGGCATTAAGTTGGTGTTTCGTCCCAGTATTCTAATTAATTAACCTGACGTGATTTACGGACGCATTCTTTTAATACTTTTAATTTCTGTTATCTATTTTTTATGAATATCCATATTGATTATTATTTTATAAATATCCATATTGATTGCAAAGCTTATTTATGTTTATGCCTCGTAGCATCAGTGTTGCATAAGCATTTTTGTACTTATGCCAATAGGTCTTAGCAGTTCGCTACGAACGATGGGTCTTACATTGTACCTTATCACTTCAATGAAACATGAAAGGATGAGCATCTTTAAAGATCCTTATCGAAATGTATACAAATCATGACGATTATCAATTATCATCAATAAAGATATCCATTTTTTTGATATTATGTTTTTGAATCAAATTGAAAATAATGCTGTATAACAAGAAATATTCGTGAGTTCTTTCCTTCGTGGTTTGAAATCATTTAGATCGTTTCGTGGTACAAACTTTCGTGGATATCCTATATTAACAAACATTAGATACGTATATCATTTAAATTCGTTGCAGTTATTTTCGTGGTTCAATAACAACCATGAAAACCACGAATGTTTATACCCAACGAACATTTCTTGTTATACAGTAGTTCATTTACAATGAGAGCATTCTTTTATAATAGGCAATTTCGGCAATAGGATGTTGTACATAATAACACATAAATGTGGAGATTATCATTATACAAAAGATATTGTACAATGTAGGATTGATCCCGAATTTCATATATTTGAATAGTATCGACTTCAGAAAGCGTTGGAATATTGGTACAAATGTATTTTCCTTATTCTTAACATCGAAAATCATGAAGTTTAAATATACATACACGATCGAATACATGGAAAACAGAAACTGTATGGAGTGAATGATTCGGTATATGTATGAACGGTACGATACAGTAGCGTGGATATTTACGGTGTATCCTTGTCTGTGATATATTACGTCCGACGCACATATGTACTTTCGCCCAAATTGCACTATGTCAGGGGTACATTACGTATTGATTGACGCTGGTTAGTACTAGGTTACGAGGCATAAATAGTTCCACCTTTACCATCTGGCTGCAGCTCCTCCCCCTGGGATAACGTGTTTTTGTACCATTAACCATGTGCAATGTCAATGCCAATGACATCTCAATCGGAGAGGCACATATAGGGGGTTAATTCTTAAATAATTATATTTGGTATGCACAAATAGGGGACTAAGTGTTGAAAAATTAATGCAATATTATTTTGGCTGAGTCAAACATTTTTATATGAAACACTAAATGAGATCTCAAGTAAAAAAATAGGAATGTTTGCTTCAAAATCATTAATTTAATTTTCATGAATATCCTCAAGGTTCCCCACATGGCAAGTGATCAGGACAAGACACGTATATATTGCAAGCAATAAAGAGATCTTCTACAGCTGTTTATAGTGCATGTGCACACCTCAATATGTGCAAACCGCACCAGACATTTTCTATCATCATCGGTTTTGAGGAAGATAAATTCAATAAAATATAATGTATATATATATATAATTTGTTGCAATAACGTTAAGTTTGATAGATATATATATAGACACATATTGTCTGTGGTTAGTATGATGTATATGGCTAGCATCTCATCAATATAAATCCTATACGCATTTTTGCAAACAACTCGATTATAGAATATCCGATAATAGCGTTCATTAAATTACAATAACTAGCTTGTATAGGATAATTAAGACATTTGAATATGTTTCGGAAAAGCAAATATAGTTAAACCCGTAATAAACGGTCACGACATTAATAATAACTAATGTGTTAATCAAGGTGCTATAAGGTCTAACAAGCCATTCGGATTGATATGTCTCACCTGAGCCCGCTTTGACCATCAATGCACATATCAGAGAAACTGATTTAAACGCAATAACTTAATGTTGATAGAGATGCTAACAAAGTCAATGTGCCATAAAAGGTAGGCGACATCCAGCATTTGATGCATGGGTTGAGATGTACTACATAAGATGCATCTATGGTTCAAGTTTGGTTGGTCTAGCACTTATACTTTTAGCGAAAATAAGTTAAACGCAAAATCTCAATGTTGCCGCCGCCGCCAGAAAAGCAACACCTTTGTCTCGCTTCCACTAAATCGTCAAAAACGACTCGGTTGATACTTAAATTAAAAACAATATTACAAATGAGGTACTTTTTTCCAGTAGTGAAAACGTTTTAAATAATAAAGGCGAGGAAAGGTGAACCAATTACAAAGACAGAAACTAAAAATGATGATGATAAACACACTAAGAATTCTATAGTCACGAATCTAGTATTGTCTATGTCATTAGTTGAATTGTCATATCGGCTTCTGTTACTGTAAAACATAATACGTTCGCTGTGTATAAATGTTCGGGTTTTCGTGGATACTGTCCAACCACAAAAATAACTACCACGAATTTGATTGATTTACTGGACTACTCTTTGTTTATAAAGGGTATCCACGAAAGTTTGTACCTATGAACTATCTACATAGCTTCAAACCACGAAAGAAAATGCCCACGAATATTTCATGGTATACAGTACTTTGCTTTGACAACTCTACTTACCACTCCATTAACTCATTCACCCTTGAAGTTGCAAAATGAACTATTCCAACCATTGAATTGGAAGAGTTTAAATGTGTATTCAGGGTTGAATGAGGTAAGGGCCCAATCAATCTGTTAATGCTTGTGGTTTAAGTTGTATATACATGTACAATGTATAAAGTTAAAGTTAGTATATTCTTCCTTGTTTAGTATAAGCAGATAACATAATGTCAGATGTTAGATTCAAACCAAATACAAGTACAAGGAGACCCACCTTGCGGTCTTAACGTTGCGCCATAGACCAGCTGGCAGTCGTGTCTTTATTATTAAATCAAAAGTATTTTCCTCTCGATGATGATCACGTCCATGGTGACTCAAATTTCACCCACAATAATAGAAATAATCAAATGTTCATCTATTCAAGTGATAAAATTTGAAATATGATATTATTCAATATGAGTTATCACACATAGCTTTCCATTACAAACACTTTATTTGAATCTTTATTGTACAACACATGTTATGATAAAAATATGAGCAAAACAATCAAGTAAAGCACAATGAAATTTCACAATAAAATAGCATAATTTAACAGTACACTGAGAAACAGTTGGTTTGCGAGTATGAGTTGTTTTGAGGAATGGTTTTATTGGAACATAGAATGGTTCTAGTATTTGAGGTACACGGAAGAATATCCTCAAGTGACATAATATACGAAAACTTACTCTTGTGATACATTTTGTTAAACTCAAAATCTGTGGCGTAATTTAACTTTTAATTTGTTATACGTTTTATGTAGTCAACAGTTTTTAATTTAGGCTATATTAGCCTTTATTACATACTTACTGATAAATACGGGGTTTTGTATATGTGATACGACACAATTGCTCTAACCCATATCAGCCCTCGCCATATCATACCCCAAAACCCGTATCACACCCCAAAACCCGTATCAGCCCGCAAAACCCACATCACACCCCTTTTGGATTTTATTTCGTTTTTCAATATTTCAAAAATAAAAATAAATCATAAGATAGTAGTTTTTATTAGTAAATATGTAATAAACTGAATAAAACACGTCTTTTTCCATATCACACCAAGTATCAACACTCGACCAATATCAGCCCTCGGGCCTTTGGCCCTTGGGCTGATATTGCAGTCTCGGGTTGATACTGGGCGTGATATGGAAAAAGGCATGTATTATTCTCTATATATCCTGGCAATTTTTATGCTTTGCTATATGTAGCATATATGTATGTAAGGCTCCGGCCATTTAAATATTATCAGACCTTCAAAGCATGAGATGTATGCTTTCTGTGATATTTGATGTATTGTACTATTTAATTGCAAGTAATATTTTCAGCAATCTCATAACTTATATTTTAGATGTCATTTATGTTTAATTTATATTACTATGTTTTAAGAAATACTCTGTAAACACTAACACATTTTACTAACATAGAAGACCCTGAGGGAGATAAGCCTTTGGCTAAATCAGTTTTTTTTAATCCTCAATAAATAAACTTTAGTATTATGTAGCTCTTCACACCGATACCCGCAGTACAGAAAAATATATAGCAGTACCAATGGAGAGATTACTTTGTCGTTGAGTGTTGAAGTTTAAGCGTAGGTATTTTTCTTTTCCACCTGTTGTGCCTCGTATAACACAATTAGGCATAGCCTTGCAACTTCGAAAAAAAGCTACAAGTATTCGTCCCAAACTATAATAAACGTGTTGTAATGTCCGCGGAGATCAAGCGCCATCTTAATTTGATGTTGAAACCTATATTATCTCCCCAAACAAATACAATTCATTTCAACAAACAACTCAATTAAAGAACGTGATGATTGTTCGTTCTGTCAAAGGAATCACATACCCCTACCCCTTTAATAAGTTAAAAAAAAACCTAATTAAGACAGTCACAATGTCAGTTATAAAATAATTAATTTTAATGAAAAATGTACGAGATTGATATGATATTTAATTTTTCAATTTTCAAAAACGGCTAGGCTATCAATTTAGCTCAACCTATCTCACAAAAAGCGACTTTTGAATGCATCACAAGCAAAGCACTTAATCAAGGCAACTTAAAAATAAACATCGTATACTCCCAAAAATGTTAACACAAGCCTAGGACATTTAGACCACACTATTATAGTTCCCTTAGAACAAAAATTAGTAAACACGTTGTAAATATTCGACACTCGAAATAGAGGACAATGAAATGTGCTCAACAACACAAGAACACAACTGAAACATGCAATGTTTACACAATATCTCAGACTATTGAAACACTTATAGCTACTTGATTGAGCTTGTACTTATGATAGTATCTGCTCGCAGTCAAACAAAGTCATTTCATATGGTTAGAGTTTTTTGTTCATTTTTAAATATAAATATATATGTATATTAATCTAAATAGTTCATTTAGGTACACAGTATGGTATACATGTATACAGTCCAAGTAAATACTGCTGTCACTTATTACAGCACAGAAAAAAATATTGTCTGAAGTGGGATTCGAACCGACTGCGACCTGAACGCAGCGCCTTAGACCGCTCGGCCATCCTGACTTTTTTTTTTATTGCAACAGACATGCGTTCTATTAGATGTTTACATGCATGTTTTTTTTCTTCAAACCTGACTTGTATTATTCGTTCATTGATTCTAGTTATTTTTAAAATATGTTATTTTACAATATAAATCAAAATATAGAGCTGTACATTACAAAGCCAAGCATTCTCAAAAAAGAGCACTCAGCAATTTAAAAGCATTCAAAAACAAACCTAAATTGAAAAACATTATCGATCCCATTCGATACACGTGACTAGCTCTCCAGTATATTATCGTTGATGGATAGGATAGGACATATATTTACCACTGGAAATGTTTTACACGTGCACTCTGTGCTGCATATGGACAGTGCTACAGAAGGGAACATTAAATTAGAGAAAAAGGCACTGACCGACTTCCAACCATCTCAGGACAACCAGTACCCCTGGAACATAGACCAGCATAAATACGTCTGTGCATCAGCACCAAACATCTTCGGATAACCAGCGCTAAAACATGTGAATGGCATCAAAAACAGTTTTAGAAATTTTGGATTTGAATAAACTTATGCATTAGAAAATCAGAGAAGTTGATCCTTATTGAACACTGGATGCTTAAATTCATTTTGTGATAACAGAAGTTTGAAACTGAATCGTATTTTAGTGAGAAATGCACATATACATGTTATCTCTCTCAACCGTTAAAAGGATTAAATCGTATTGTCTAGCCCACAGGGACCTGGAAATGTGTTACATCTATATTTTGACCTAAACTAAGGTGTTCAGAGTAATTTTACATGTTTAAGGGGTTCAGATCGACTTTCGGTAAAAATGACACCTGCCCAATAATCACTAATATGTGATAATTGGGGTTGTCGTTTTTACCGAAAGTCGATCTTAACCCCAAAAACATGTAAATTTCCTCTTTACAACTTAGTTTAGGTCCAAATATAGCAGTAACAATTTCTCAGGTATCTGTGGTCTAGTCCATTAGAATGAAGAAAGTTTTTTTTTTTTTGTTAATTGAAACCAAATCATATGGTTAAGCCTATTAGAAAACATGTACATCATCGCTTTCCTTTTCATTGCAAGCATTGTGTCCTTTTTATAAATTGGAAATAAAATAAATTTGCGTAATCTGTATTGATATTGCTCGGTACCTCCTTTGATAACATTGTCTAATGAGCGACTGTCTTGTTTGATAACGACAAGTCGGGCAGTGCAGGCATACATGTACACAGTGTATACATGTACACAGTGTACATGTATGATGATCACGGTAGTAGATCTAGATATACCTATATACAATATTACATGTGTATATGACTATTACTATGACAGATAAACCGTCGTTATCACTACTGCAGCAACTTCCTCGAGATAATAAGTATGCTTATATGAATTTGTTACAGATAACCCAACATATTTCATATGTCCCAAGTGGTCTAGTGGTTAGGATTCCGCGCTCTCACCGCGGCGGCCGGGGTTCGATTCCCCGCTTGGGAATGTGTTATTTTTATCATTTCTTTTAAAACAACATTTAAGTAGCTATTTGTGTTTTTTTTAAAAACATTGTAAAGCATTATTTGTGCATATTTTTCTGGTGTTAGATCTAAAAAGTAAGTTATTTATAAGTTATCCTTGTACCTAAAATTGTGTATACATGGACAAAAAGGATCACTCAAATCAGTATCATACCCTCGAAAGTCACCATAATATAATAATCACCGCTTCAGCGATTCAAGTATTTACATTAGTACATAAGGATGCGCTATACCATTTATATAAAAGCATAGCGCTTAAAATTAAAAAAAAATAAAACTGCAGTAAATGTATGATGTCAAAATATTTAAGTTAAGCACAATTAAAAATAAAATAAAAATAATCATCTACAGTTCTTCTGAGAGGTATTAATACATGAAGCATTATTTTGTTAGAAAAGATAGTAGCATAAGTCGACCTTATGATGATAAGCAGAGGATCCTGTGAAGAAATAAAGATTAAAACAGAGGAAGTTTGTTGAATATTTTCATAACGACCCAATTCACGTGCCTGTACTTTGGTTTTATTAAGAGAAACATTTTTATTTCTCTCAAAAAAACAAATGTAGGCCGATCTCAGCTGACTCTTTTACCTTTAGCATTTACAACATTTCCACCATTTCTTGCTCAAACATGAGTATTGCAGGCATTGCATTATCTAAGGGGATAAATAACACAACATATGTAAGAATCAAACAGTTTACTTTGACTTTCATTTTTAGATCAGTATAGGATCATTAGATTGGTATTTACAAAAAAAGTTTTTTTTCAAAAATATGAACTTTTTACATTCCACATATTACATATTGCCATTTGTAATTTGTAAAACTTACATTTGCAAAACTGTGTAAGATAACTGATAATATGTTATTGTTTGGTACTGTATATACATTTAATAATTAAACTGCATGTATACATATAGTACTTCAAGCCATTAAGTTATTATTTTTGCAGTATTTAAATTTTGATGTCAGGCATACATCTGAATTATACAGGAATGCATTGCATACCACAGTAAAATGCCAGAAAACCAGCATATTCACTTATAATCACTTTAATATACATACTTTGGGTCCTACGAATGAAAAGTGCTTTCAGTGCGAAGATTGAGAACACCGAGATAATAATACTTTCGGAAACGGTTTTTCTGTTTTAAGGGAACGTCGATGGGTTTTTTCCCCTGCATCTATTCTAGCAATTAGTACAACATGCAACAAAAAAATTGACGAACGTGTTTGGGAAACTATGATCTTGGAAAAACAGATTAATTAAAAATACAGGGTAAGGCTAATACCTGCTAAGTCAAATATCAAATATATTGTTCATAAATAAAACAAAAACATAATCTGAGAAAGCTTCATTCCTCATAAAACCCCTCAGCACAAATGGCGACCAAACGGGCTTGAAACTGGAATAACATGTATATGAGTAGACACAAAAATCAAAACATGACTGGTGAGGTGTTTTTTTTATTGAAATATTAACTTCGCGGTTACTTAAGAAGAGCGTTAGTCTACGTCACGTGATGATTGTGTAGATTCCGAGATTTAAATACATTTTTATGATAACATCTTATCAGTGATCTTATAATTTGCAAACGCATATTATACAAATGGCAACGCATAATATGTGAAATGCATAAAATTATCGTTCTAACGAAAAGGAAAAAAATATTGTTTTGTAAATAACAATTTCCTGTTCGTATGTTGAATAAGAATGCATGTATACAGGAATTTTAGGAGCGTTCTTTTCAGTTTTTACATTTTTTTAAATTTATTATGTTCGTCATGATCATTGAAAAGAAGGCAAATAACATACCTGTCAGATACCAAGCGGCATACTCACGTCTTTAATGATCGTGTGAGCGTCACTGACGCGTAGAATTCATGGTACGGACAAAACATCGGGTATTTATAGACTTCAAATTCAACTTTAGTCTTCTTGTGCCATATGAATCAACTGCCGTCTGAATTCCAATCTGATGTTTGTCAACATAACAATATGTAATTTTATATATTCATTATGGTAGTACAGTCATATCTTGAATGTCCCCAATTAAGGGGCACGAAGTGAAATAGCGCAATGTTCTATCCCATCACGTTCCACAGTCCGAGATTCCAAACAATCAGATAGAAAGAAGGAGCGTTAACACATTTGGTTTACCAATTCCGTCTTTGCGTATTGCAGAGTTATCTTCTCTTGGTAGCAGGTATTGATTCTTAAGTCATTGGTCTGTGTGAGAAAATTACGTCGTTTTCACAAAAATTGATGACGTTACTCTCACAAACAAGTGACGTAACAATCAATACCTGTTCCCAAGAGAAGATAACTCTGCAATACGCAAAGACGGAATATCTCTGCTATGAAATGGATGGCTTTTCCAGTGATAAAAAGGGACTTTTATTGCGGAAATGTAGATTGAAATTAAGTATGTTTGTTGAAATTTTTCAAAAAGACTATACGTAAATAGTTGTATTTTCATGGAATATAAATTGTATTCATAGAGACAATACAGAACCATTTAAAACAACATGGTTTTTGAATTATATGTTTGAAATCTGTCTAGCTTTCCTCGACTTAATCTTTCACCTACACAATTAATGTTTTCATTTTTATCTAATTGTCGGCATTTCATTGTATTAGATCATAAATAATTCAAAACGTGTAAGGCTCCTACTAAACTTTTTAACACTTTTAAAAATTCCAGCATTTTTAAGTGAGCATTATATTGATTTTTACTTAAAAAAAATATTCAAACACATGTATTGTTGTACATTTAAAACTATGCATTGCCGTTGTAAAATGTTCATTATGCATATGTAACATCATAGGATCACCGATTAATTTTATTTTTAAGTACTGCATTTTGAAATTAAACTGATGAATATATCTCGATAAATCCATTGTATTTTAGCACTTTCATTATGACACTAAATAAATCTAAATACAAAATACATTTAATACGACAGTTCAGTGTCAGATTTCCAGTATGCTCGCTCACTAACGATTCTGGGGCCGCGGTGGCCAAGTGGCTAAGGCGTCTGACATCTAGCCCTCCATCACTGGGTCGCCGGTTCGAGACCTACGTGGGGCAGTCGCCAGGTACTGATGGTTTTTCTCTGGGAATTCCGGCTTTCCCCCCATCAACAAAACCAGGCACGTCATTAAATGACCATAGCTGTTGATAGGACGTAAAACATAAACAAACAAAACAAACCATTTATGATTCTATTATACTGACACGTTTTGAGAATGTTTTGTCTTATGAAAGCAGCATTTTTATACAACAACCAAATGTTGTTCTGAAATTGATAAATTTGAAATTTGAACAATTATGCGTTGCTGATAAAGGTATCACCTGATAAGCCAAGCATACACATGTGTTGTTCATTGAATGCAAAATCACGCAATTGCCTGGATGTTGGATATCGTTTTCCAACAACATAACCTGGATATTGGATGGATATTTCAAGACTATGTACTACAATTTTATACACGATGTGTCAGGTTTGTGCATGTAAATTGTACTTGTACTAGGAAGCTTATTAATCTGACCATGTGGCATGTGAAATGTTCACTCTAAAAAACTCCTTAAGAAACCTGATTCAGGGTAATAACATAATTGTGAAATAAAATTAGCGATTTAAATTTTGTTTTGCCAAAGATTTCCTTCTTTACTACTCGGAAAGTCAACGAAAGGTCGAATTGAATGTCAGAAAAATCTACGCAAAAACTTAGTGACGCAGACTTACACTCTCCTTAGTAGCCTCGAACTCGATATAAAAACAAAAACTCCCAATTTAGCCTCCGATTTGGGTATTCCGTCTTTGCGTATTGCAGAGTTATCTTCTCTTGGGAGCAGGTATTGATTGTTACGGCATTGGTTTTTGTGGGAAAATTATGTCGGTTTCTCAAAAATTGATGACGTTACTCTCACAAACAAGTGACGTAACAATCAATACCTGCTCCCAAGATAAGATAACTCTGCAATACGCAAAGACGGAATATCCATATGTGTGTAATTCATTCTTCTGTCATCGTACTTTAAGAGCAGTACCATTAGCGCTGGTGTCAATCCTCAAGATGTATCTCTCTCATATTATGATATAGATGTTTGAATTGTTGGAACAACAATTTTAAAGTTTTGTTTATCAGGTGACATCCTTGCTATCAATGCATCTTGTTTGTGAATTTCCAGAGTGTCAGAATAGCTGCAGAACAGCACAATGGATCGGCGATCTCCAATACAAGAAAACGAAATTTCTAAAAGGGTTTTCTGTAGCTATCTTTTTCTTCTCCTTTGTTAAAAACAAAGATGTTGTAAAGATTATACGTTCATCCCTATGACAACACAGCATCAATATAAAAGTGTTAACAATTGGATATTTTTGTATTCTGGCGTTCAAGAGATTTGGTGTAACAAAACATCTTACATTGTACCAGTTTTGTAAATGACAACGTATCAGCATTATACATGTATGTGTGATGCACATAAAGCACATGTGTCTACAAAAGAGAATTCAACATTTAGAGAATATTAATCTGGTGCTCATATGTTTAATTAAAATGCATGTATGCAAGAAATTAAAAATTTCACTTCTCAGATTACTTCACATTATTTCATAATTTACGTTGTAAAAAATGCTTTTTAAACACTCACTTTATTATACAATATTCACTTACCGTGAGGTGATGGTATGAAGATCACTCGCTACAATAATAAAACATCAAACTGTTAACAAACACCCATGGCTGATCTCCCCCACAGATCCGAACTGTTAGCGTACACCTCTGGCTGATCTCCCCCACATATCCAAATAGTATGCACTGCCATGTAATGATACTAAACAAATGCACTGATTTTTGATTTAAACTTTGTTTTATTCAAGTTTTCGACAATACATGGAAATACAAACTGTACATTATATAGAATAGAAAAGGAAACAAAAACATGTGTCATGACACTTATGTAAAATTATTACCTGCTTCATAATCATTTTCTTTTCAACACTAGCTACAGGAATGAAGTAATATGTACAACAGAACAAATACGGGAATAGTGGAGGGGGTAATGGATTGGTATGCAGTGGTAACCAGAAATAAATACTATATCAATATACATGTGAACATCAGATGTTAATATCAGATTGCTATATCGCAATGAAACACGGTTCTGTATAGTATAACTATGCTGTAGTCGATGAGTTTTTTCATCAATGCTGTAAATGGACACTCGATGACTGTAAGAGAAATGCAGAGATTTAAAAAAAAACACGAAAATAACATATACGTTGAACGTCTTCAAACTTCAGTATGGATGACTAGAATTTCCATATAGGAAAAAAAGACTATATGTATAAAATTCATAATCTTATCCAACAGCTTTCATCATGACCAGACCTTTTACGTTCACAGTATTCAAGGCAGTAACAACGTCAACATGTTAAAATAAATATAAAGACAAAAAAAAAAAAAAAAAAAAAATGATATTNATATATTTAGCAATACTTAGAATATTGATTTGGATCTTTAGAAGGCCTTATTGTTTTGGGGCAAGGACCTAAAGTTTCAATCTCAGTTTCTGCTCTTACATGTAGCAGACAGATCCCTCCTTTATCCTTCACAAATACAACTCAGGACTGGAAAAATGTATTTGTATCAATACCATAAATCTGTCAAACAAATGACTCGTGCAATGTAATGACAATTTACAGAGAGAAAAACAGATTAATACAGTTATTTCTACAAACTTGACAAACTTAGTGAAGGTCCGTTTCAATTTACAAAGACCTCAAAATTCACTGATAACGCATATATACTGTAAAGCATACTCAACTCCACCCTACCCAATCAATAAATAAATCAATGAATAACGAAAATAAAAATATATCTATATATAAATGAACCAACGCTAACACTGGAGTCTCAAAACTATGACTTTGCTTATTTTATTCAGTCTTCTTTCAAATGTTACTGTTTTCATCTAGGTTTCTGGCCTTAAAAGAGATCCTCGTCGAAACGTCCAGCTACGACATTGGTTCTGAACAACCACTAATGAATCATACTATTATAAAACTACGTGTACAGTGAGTGTAGCTACCTAGCGGCTATTCCTGCCGATCCGTACAGACATATTTAATCCTCAACGACAGCTACTTTCGGAGAACCTGAAAATCTACACCATCAAATGACATTTTTAAGTAGTCCTTTCCCCAAAGCCATCCAAGTACGGAAAGTGTATATTCAGCAATACAAAACGTTTAAAAAAATCAAATATCGATCTTACTAACATAAAACCCTGAACGGCTTTCTGCACAGTCACTGATTGGATAGCAGGTCGCCCTATTTGAAGCAGATATCTAATAACTTACTTACTTACATTCATGTGAATTGCACAAGACATTCTACACAAGATTTAAATTGCATCGTCCTTAACCTAAGCCTCATGTGGTTCGAATGCATCCTAGCAGTAAATATATCATGGCATTTTGAAACGTATAAAACGCCAAGATTGTCCCCGCTATTTTCACTATCCGTATTTCATTTAGTGTTTCAATACAATGCTGATAAGGGGGAACTCATTGCTAACGGCATAGTTCTTTATTGCATTAAATATCACCGATTAACACATAATAACTCTCTAGTTATCTTTATTGCAAACCGTATGATTACTTTGTTTAGGTAACAATGTATGAGTTATTTTCAGGAACGTCTAATTCGGTCACTCCAATAAAGTCGGTCAGTTATCTTCATGTCGATAAATATATTATCTTTCAGACCTTATTATTCATTAATAGTTATAGTTTGCTAATTTTCAAATATCGTATTATGTGCTTTTGATTTATAAAACGTCTATTTCAGAGATTGTTAGCGTACATTTGCGGATTTCATATTTCCAAGGTGTTTTTTTCATGGGACATAACTCTGATTCCATTGACTCACAGAGCTCAACATCCAAAATACGGCGGAATCTGTACGTAAATACTGGATATATACAGAACAGGTGTGTGTTATGTATGTAAGCGTACGAACCAGGGCAGACTACACGACCCTGTCATAAATTGTCTGAAACATTTTCTATAACGAGAGCCAAGATTTGCGTGGGTCTGATTTCAAATATCTATTGTAATTAAAATCAGTAAATTCCCAGTAAGCAAGCCATCCCATGACTGTTTGTATGGTCACAACGTTAAATCATTTCACGCCTGCCTTCTAATTTATTTTTGTGATAACACTAATGTATTGTTATGCATCACAAGTCCAACTATGGAAGCCCGTACAACCTATTCCCATTACTGACGTCATGGCTGATCACAACTCATTCTACGGCAGCCCTCACAATCCATATACAATGCTCCCACACTGCTGGCAATACATAAGTTCAACTCCGGAAGCTGGTAAAATCTGTACACAACACTGACGTCACAAGAGATCACAAGTCATACTACATGTACGGCAGCCCTCACAATCCATATACAATACTGACGTCACAAGAGATCACATGTCACATTACGGCAGCTCGTGCAACTCATGCACGGTACTGATGTCACGCTGAGTCACAAAATGTCGAAAGCCGTCTTTAAAATAATCACGCGTCATGTTCATGAGAATATTAATAATACAGAATTACCCTAATGACACCATCTCAGATTTCGATGACACACTGCAGTTAATTCAATCCCTTTATTACAATTTTGACAGTGACATATGAGCAGTATAAGTATTATATTCACCGCAATAATAATGAAAAAATACAAACGTATGCTATGTTGCTTGTTATGATTGTTATTGTCATGTCGTTTCTTTACGTCATGAAAATATCAGGAGAATATGTCATCCTAGCAACCTGCAAATTATAAACGTATTTGCCTGTTATATCATTCGTTACAGGGTTCGATATTCATGAGTAAATGTCTTACCAGCGGTCAAAGACATACATGTAATGACATTTTAAGCTATAAATAGTAATGAGTGCGTTATAGTGTATATTGTGATTGCTTAGGGACGTTTTCTCTATTAGATTGGAAAAGTCAATCAAGGGAGTTAAATAAACACAAGATTAAACAAATTCAAATTGTTGAACTTCTGCCTTAAATAATGATTGCGAGTTATTAGATCGTTTTTTGTTATCATTTTTCATGTACAAACAGCAAATTAGTCCGCGTACGGTTTTTCCCTATAACATCATATAATGCAAGGTACAGTATTTAAGGTAATTGATGTCAGTAAAACTGTCGTAGCGATACTTAGGCGAACATTTAAGTCAATTATTTTCAAAGATTAGTACTTGTTTAATTATACTGGTTTCAAAACGAAGTATTCACGGACGTGTATGTCATCACAGTCTAGAAAGACGGACGTATGACGTCGCATGTGATAGACATTTAAAATTTGGTGATAGATAGACTACACCAAAATTGGTCTAAAGACCTGCTGAAACAGAAGGGGAAGAGCGTACAACACCTCAATTACATGAAATTAAAAATGACTTAAAGCAGCACTGTTTCATTTCAGATTAGAAATGAGTAAAGAGTGTTTAATGAACCGAGCATTTGATAAAAAAAATACACTGTATGCTTGGTAATTTTCGCCCAGTCAAATATTCGGCATTCACTATAAAAATCCACTTTCGCCCAATGTTAATTTCGCTTATACAACCTACGTTTTTCATGCTGAGTATAAACTTTCACAGTCACGATAAATTTTCCCAAATTAATTTGAATGAATGAAAAAGCGAAAGCTAAATTGTAAACTGCTGCGACTATATTCCAGTATAACAGTAATTGTAGGTACAGTCTTGTATCTAGGTTACGGCAAAGCTCGGGGAACAAGATCCATCAGTAAAGAACAATGGTGTAAGACTCATATAGGCCTCCATACCTCAGATAAAAATGATATCATCGATCCTATTACCAGGCATGTTTTGTTACGGCCAATTTGCTGTTTCCGTAAGAAATCTCCTTGATATCCAAATTGAATTTTTCATTATAACAGGCAATCGTGAATTATCTTGTTTTCACGAGGCATAGGTTGTTGAGTAACACCAAAGGTGTGTGAGAGATTGACCCTATCTAGATGTCATTAACCTTCTCAGCTGCTTTACCTAGCTGTCTGACGTAACACATATGTGGCGTGAACATACACCGTCTATACACACTCGACCTATATACAGTAACACCCGGTTGAACAACGCAAATAATTCTGCCTTTTCATACATCAATACTGTACATGTAGCAGCATTCTTGATCTATTTGAAATACATCATAAATCTATATGAACATTCCACACAATTTGTTAAGAGTTTTGGAAGAACCAGGTCGGTTGTTCGTTTGAATCAGTTGTTGAACAGTTGTTTTAGTTAAGCTAACGACTACACAATGTACAGGTGAACCCATAAACCACTGATATGGTGGAAAAAGCTGCTTTCACTGAGAACGGTAGAGTGCTTACAATATTGTTTCAATTTGCTGATGATTTTAAACGGAGTTGTTATACATTTGCTTTGAAGTGGGAAATGTTAAAAAGAGTTTATTACAGAGTTGTTTTCATTGGGGATGATTTCACATTGGATTGAGTGTTTATGAAATTGTTTTCGTTTGGGTAATTTTATACGAATATTATACAAAAGAAAAAAAATCATTTTGGTAAACTTCTGACCTGATGTTTATGAAATTACTTTCATTGGGGTGATGTTGGACGTTTATATTTGCTGTAAATGGGGGTGATGTTCAACGGAGTAATATATTATCTTTAAATGGGGGTGATGTTAAACGGAGATTTACATTTGCTTTAAATGGGGGTGATGTTAGACGGAGTTGTGATACAACTGGGTGAAATGGAGGCGATTCCAGATTGAGTATTTGCAAATTAAGGTAAGATTCACAACACTGTATTTCAATGGGGATGGTTTTTGACAAAGTTTTTGAAAAAGTAGGTTATATTAGGATTTTTTCGAGGGTATGCTTTGATACTATATGTTGAACGTGTGTATTTTGAATAAAACGCATCACTTTGCAACTGGTGAATATCAATATCGATAAGAATGAAAGCAAAATTTATGTGATTTGCACCTGCTTCAAAATGAGTTCATATAACAGACTTTTACATGACAAATGACAAGGACAAAAAACATCACAACATCAACGAAAAGAACAAATTTTACCAAAACGGCAACACAATACAATTTCCCCGCTGTGACAAATACATATCACAACGTACAAAAACAGGGTCAAAATATACTACAGATTCAATAAACGTGGACAAAATGAACCACAGTGTCAACAAACAGAGACAAAAGATACCACAGTTTGAAAGGATAGGGACAAATGTACCATAATGTCAATAGACAAAGACAATATATACCACATCGTCAGTTGACAGGGACATTATAAACAGTACCACAGCATAAAAATGTATACCAAAGCGTCAATGGATAGAGACAAAAGTTACCACGACGTAAAAAGACAGGGGCAAAATGTACCATAATGTCAATAGACAAAGACAATATATACCACATCGTCAGAAGCTAGACAAGGACATTATAAACAGTACCACAGCGTAAAAATATAAATCAAAGCGTCAATGGATAGAGACAAAACCTACCACGACGTAAAAAGACAGGGACAAAATATACCATAATGTCAATAGACAAAGACAATGTCTACCACATCGTCAGAAGCTAGACAAGGACATTATAAACAGTACCACAGCGTAAAAATATATACCAAACCGTCAATGGATAGAGACAAAAGCGACCACGACGTACAAAGACCAGGACAAAATGTACCATAATGGCAATAGACAAAGACAATATATACCACAACGGCAATTAACAAGGGCAAAATACAACACATCGTCAAAAGTCAGGGAGAAAATATACCACAGCGTTAATAGAAAAGGACAAAATATACCACATTGAAACTTGATAAGGACAAGATAGATCACAGCGCCAAAACACAGGGACAAATCACAGGGACAAAATGAAACTACATGTAATAATCGCTACGAAAAGACAATATGACAGATAATATTATAATGCGTGTTATCTTATCTAAATATCTTTTACACAAAACATATCCATCACAATAACATTTCCCAGTTATATACTGAAATACAGACATGGAATTCCTGAAACAGAAAGTCCATCATCCGCAAAAACTTATTGAAAAGGAATGCTGCATTTCACGTCGCAATAGGAAAACGTCAGGGTTATTGTTACGTGTTGATTGACAATGCCCATTGTTTGATATTAATTTTGATTCACACTAAACTTGTCTCCCTGATGTATAAGTTTTAAATAAGAATAGAGGTAGTGTTATTTGTCATATTAGACAAGATTTACTATATTTTTTAACATAAAACTTTACATTAAACGGAAAAAATGTTAAAAAGATAATCCATATTATCTTTCCATTTTCTAATATAATTTTTTTCATGGATAGAAATACTTGCATGACATTGAAATGAAGTGTGAATCTTACATATACTGATTTACAGAAGGAATTCAATTATTACTTTTTTCCATGGAAAGAAATACTTGCATCACATTAAAATGAAATATGTATCTGATATATACTTATTTCTGGTAGTTATTCACAGCGAGATTTAAAAATGTCGGTAAGGATAAATAGGTACCTGTGTAGGTGATAATGTTACAGGTCAGACGATACGTCTGTGTAGGTGGGGCTTATAATGGTTTTAGGACGGATTAGACAGGTTTGTAGGCGGGGCTTATACTGGTTTAAGGTCGAACCAGACGAGGCTATCTGATTGTTTTGTTAAAGTTTAAATCACAGTAAGGTTACACTGAATACCCTCAAATCATCTTTTGACCTTTTATTGAGTTAACTGAACAGCGGTATGTAACTTCTAATTATATCCATAAACTGTTGTCTAGGGGGTTTCATTGGTCATACAGTTAGTTATTATTACGTGTAATAGCGCAATGCCTGCAATGTTTACTGGTGTCCGCCTGGTAATAGAAATGTCGCTCTACGTTCCCTGTATGACTTATGTACATTTTCAGGCAAAACTCCAACTGGAATAAAGCACTTTTACATTTAATGAAAATGAGTAATAAGGTGTAATTGTCTGGCCTTCATACAATTACTGGTCATTATCACCGGCCAAATATTACTGCTCACGGCGCGTTAAACGTGAAATTGATAAAATAAAGCCCGTGCTTGGTGTCTTCAATCGAGACCAAGAAAAAATTGGTGTGATATATTAGATTAAAGAGATCGTAAAGAAAGGATAATAGCTTCCCTAAGGTAGAGTGCTTGTGATAATGGAAGTCAAATATTACAATATACATGTATAATCTGTATAGGTTCACAAAGTGCCTTGGTCCATAGACAGGTCACATGACATGAATATGTCACTATGGATTCATCATTATGTCACTAACTGGATAACAAAGTAAAATTTAAAACAGTTCGAGTTTCATCGAATAGCTACAGTTGCATCCCGAAATGAAGACAGATCACGAATAGGTATAAACACAACGGAAGATATTATATTATTATTAACCTCTATTGAGGTCGATGAAAGTGCACCAGCCAACCTATTTAACTTTTTTAGATGAATTTTGAAGAAGAAAGAAGAAAAAAACAATAAAGAAAAGCAAATATTTAATCATCTTGTTCAAAAGGTTATCATATTATTTCACATCTGACCACGAAATAATTAGAAATGTACGAAGTGAATTTATATCTCATATTCACAAAACACATTCTAGTTTGTCTTAAAGTGACATGTATCTATTTCTGTCAAATCCAAACAAGTTTAAATTATTATTTTTATCTATTTACTTAACAATATAATAACGCTGATTACGATTGCCTTAATCTAATAAAATATACAATAACGTTTACAGATTTAAATTATAAGAACCCTACAGTAATCCCTGATACCTGTAGATAAAACCAACCATAAAATAATACCGAACTGTCAACCAAAACGTACTTTAAACTCAATATCAATAAAACTAGAGCAAAATATGAACAAAAGACAAAGTTACATAGAGACTTTTGAAAAAATACAAGGATACTACGACCATGTGTAGCGTGAGAGCAAGCGTCTTTTGTGTTACTTCGATGACACCCACCATCTAGATAAAATCCAATGCAATATAGTTGCATGTACGTCCTTAAAAAGAGAACTGGGTAATTATATATATAAGTGACACAAGTAGCAAGACACACCGACGAGCATAATAAAAAAAACAATGACTTTCAAGTTACTCAATGAAAATAGAATGTTTTCCAATGCGATCATAAAGGCGATGGTGCCCAAGGTGTTCATCAACATGCATTTCTCAAATCTTTTGTTGTAAGTTTAATCTTCTGAGGTCGACATCTATCACAAAAATCATAATTTTCGAAACATGCCTTTAAATACCCATTTACAATTTAAAGTGTATACGGTAAGTTTGAGAAGCAGGGGTGATACTACCAAGAAAAGAAAATCCACGAACAGAAAATAGAAAGATTATGAATGACAAAGAAAATGTTTACCATGCTATTAGAGAATATGTATCGGACACTAAAATATAAGATGAGCCGTAAGCGGTGTACGACAGCTATTTATATCTGCTTCGACGGTAAAATTTGTCTGGGAATTATTATAAATCGAGGGCTTGATAAACAGCGTTGTTTATAGAAGGTAGACATCCTTTTGAACGTTAGTCATACTTAAGTTCTGCAACATAGATTTTATAAATACTTAGATGTTATCATTTTTATCACTGGATTTCTGGTCACATATATCATGCCGAACGATAGTTTTCTTATATATTACCGTAATTGCTATGTGGCGTTTATTCTAGGAAAAGCACAGGTCCCTACAGGACATGCCTTCGAACAAGTGTGTAACTGTTAAATAATCATGTGTTAAGGTGTAATTGAGGTTCTTGGAAAAAATACAATAAGGTTATGATCACATAATGATTAGTCAAAGGTATTAACCACACTCAGTTTCATTGTATATACAAAGTAACCATTCCTTCTTCAATATTGATAAGATAAATATTATTACATGTATATATCATGCAATTTTACTGACGTCATGGTATGTTACCAGAATCCTGGTCCTAAACATGCTAGCATTTAATTGTTTGAGATATCTATGATATCTATACGTTTATGGTACAAAATTAAAGCGTTGGTGAGCTCCATAGATAGCCTTACACAGCCAAAATTCCATGTCGAAGCGGAACAAACACAGTGACATCGTAGCAAACAGATGCTGATTTCCTGGTTTTCAATTCTTTATCAAACAAATCAGACATGCATTTAAAGATTTCACACCATATCATATAAAAAGGGCACTTAATATTTTTACTATATATTTAGAACAGCGGCTACTTTAACTTTCCTAGTTACGAATAAGGATATAAAAACATTCGGCATGATCTCTCAAGTACGGAAGCGTATAGTTGCCATTAGCTATAGACTTATAAATATACTCAAGTCCACAGCTCCTCTTATTCTACAAAGACATGTGTAATGTATAACGCAGGAATTTATATGATGTATATATACTGTTACTAGCTGTTGAGAGACATATCTCAAATCAAGATGCTTGTGGCCAGTCAAAACCACAAACACCATAGTAAAATTGTCCCGGTAACGCATATAAATGTCAAACGAATTACCATGTGACTTAAATAAATAAACTCTATGTAACGTGTCCTTTCGTAACATGTTGTATTGTCATTAATGTGACTGACGTAAAATAAACATTATGGTACTTTCTGTTACAATGTTTATCATATGTACATGTAACAACACAGAAATTTATGAAAAGACACACTATTAGTTGTTGGTTTCATTTAATCTAGACTCAAATTGATAACATAGAAGAAAATCAACAGAAGATCGTGTAATTCCCGTACTTTTTAAGGAAAGTTAGTTTCAGTTCCACAAACACTTGTGACTTAAAGTACAAATGTTGACTATTGTTATCTATATCCGAGGCAATAAAATATGTTCGCCGCGTGCTCCAGACAAGAATCTCGAATGGGAATCATGGGTAAACCCCGATGCATCCCGGCCATGAATTGGATGTCGAATGGGAATAGTAAACCCCGATGTATCCCGGCCGTGTATTGAATGTACGGTATTTCAGATAAGGCCCAGCGTTTATTTGTTTATCAGAAAGTATATGCTATTTTATTGGTAATCTGATAACGATTAACAACAACGCTACTACACCATACTGTTAGCAACGCAAATCTGTGTGGTAATACCTAGGATGTCGCTAGGCTTGGCAGCATTGCTTACTAATCTCCGTCAATACCTCTAATGCTTTACACCAAAACGCCTCAAAGTATCTCAGCGTTCACCTTTTTTAGATATTGATGTTGTTTGTATGTGTCTATCAGTAAAAACATTATTTGAAGATCTTATAAAATGTATGCATGTCTGGTTAAGAAACTAAATCGTTTTTATATACAGTCGTTTCAGAGATAATGAAATATATTATTTATTTATTTTTTATCGTTTTGTTTGATTATTGATAAGGATGAACGTTTATGTTTAAAAAAAAAGGCAAACAAATAAACCTAACCAGTCTTCAAATACTGCAGACCACAAAGAAACGTGATCCGATACAACATAATTAGCCAACATTGCAGTTAGACTAAACTTGTTGAAAACGTTTTACACCAATTAAACGTTTTGAGGGGTTTCATCTGATTAACGACTTTTTACCGGAAGTGGAGCCATTTTCCGCCGTTGCTAAGCAACGTTGGTTTGGCATGCAAGGTCATAACATTATGGATAATATTGATATACTGCAGCACACACGGTCGGGCTCGCAATGATATTTCGTTCCAGCTGTTGAAATATGATTCATTATGGTAATTAGGAGAGAGCGCCTTAACGTGGTAAGACCGTGAGGCCCTGTTATCCCCTGGTTCAGCAGGCTGAGATAAACTAAAGTATCTTCTTTTTCAGGTTTTAATTGATGTGGAAATCTAAGGAGAATGAGACTGGAGCTATTTTAGATCTACGACTTAATTAACCATCGTGTCGACAGTTGAAGTTGTTTTGTCTCTGTGATTTTGTGAAGTCGTCTCTCACATGTGGTAAGATGTTTTATTTTCAACCCGAATGTCACACAATTATGTAACATATGTAGCCTTCACAAAGCGAACAATGATCTCTTTTGACTAGTAGACAGCCCACTAGGAGTATACGCTTCCGAATTAAATTCCAAAATAATGACTTCTGAAGTGGTTTTATCTTTCCTGTGAAAATCGGGAAGATATTTCTGCTACTTTATCGCCTAGCAAGATTAACAGCCATACTACGAGTACGGTACAAACTGTATCAGCTTCCCCTTGCTCTCCCTCTTCTATCCTATGATTTTCCCCTCCCACTCTCTTCGTTTATTCCCACTCCTCAGTCAACGAGCTCCTCCTCGATATCCCTTTACCTTCCTTCCATCCCCGCCCCTGCTCCATCAAGCTCTGGATCATCATGTTATCCCTCGGCCTCCCGACTTCCCTCTCATTCTTTCTCCTCTCTCCTGTACCCTTGCCTCTGGACTCCTTGTTCCAGTCTCGTTCCATTTATGTCCCTGATCCATGCTATGCCCCTTGGGTCCGTGTCCGTCTATTATCATTTTTGTATCATATTCCGTGTCCCACCGTTCTTGTCGTCTCCTATTTGAACCCTGCCTTTTGATTTCCTGTACAAGTAGTAGCCCCCTCAACGATCCCCGTCTCTATATTCCTTATCAGTGATAGCCTAGTTCTGCGGTGTCAGAAGCTGTTACACAATAGTCTGTGTGAGTGGGAGGAAACTTTGATTACGTCATCACCCTGTCAGGGAGACACACGAAACCGCCCATTCGTATCTTTATGGCATTTTCATTTCATCACATTTTTTTTCGAAATGTCTCCTAGTGTTAGAAAACAATACATACAGGCCACACGAGTCGAAGTATCGCTTTCTTACTTCTTTGATGTTTCCTCCACAATCTATTTCATGAAAACGGCAACATAAAAAGAAGAGCCATTTCAGGTTTAAACTATTTCAGGCGAGGCATAGTATTCATACGGATAAGGCTAAAGCTAGTTAATTGGAGACAGAAAGTTGAAAGGATGACTGGTAATGAGAATTACAAAATGACCTGAAGCGATAAAATGGTAAAACATTGTCCTTTCTGTTAGTTCTAGGACGAGCTTTGATATCAAAGTCAGCAAGGACAGGGAACTAGCCGAAACAATAGGTACCTCAGCCCAAAAACGTGGCGGATTAGAGATACTCCGGAAATGTAAGCGTGCACAACTTATACATTGTATAGCAATGTCCCCGTGGCTCAATATAAATGGAAGTCTGTCATTAACGATGGAAGATAAGTGGGCATGTCTTTAACCATGCTAGACACAACGATGAAGTTACATGGTAAGAAATGTGCTTCAGTGTGGATTGAGGTATTTTCGGTTGAAAACCCTAGTTACGTAGCATATTCATCATAAGGCGTCTACAACGAAAGAAAATGTAATTGTCAAAACAGGTTCGGTGACAGTAAATCATCTTTGGCAAGCATTGGAGGCAGGTACTACAAGGGAAAGGAAACTACAAAAGGAATAACTTGTTGAAGTACAACAACAACAACAACAACAACACAAAACGACAACCACAACGACAAACAACAAACGATATTACTGTCAGTAACATCTACAATAGACGTAGTACTCTGACCCACATAAATGTACCCAAATGTCCTTACATAAAACACAACAAAAGTGCCATGATACAAATGTAGTGTAATCGGATTACTCGTAGGTAATTGGTTATCTTGAGGCCAAAGAAAATCGTCATCAATTACGCACTTTTGGAAACTGGAGCCCAATTTGATGGCTCTGATTCTTTCAGGCTTCCGGTAAGGAGATTAATTTAAGTACTAAAACCATTTCTGAAATAGAAAGATACACGCAGTCTCCTTTTAGTATTTTAAGTAGAACTTGAGTAAGATTGAGGAATCACAAGGATTATTACTGCGTGTCCCTATAACTACATGTACTTATGTAATTTTTGTTCATGATATATAATACAATATAATTTTGTAGCAATTATACTATATATTACTATAAAATCTTTGAATTGAAACCTTTACATTACCTGTATATTGAAACTTACCTGTATAATCTATGCATTGAAAACATGCACCTGTGTAATTAATATTTTGAAATCTATCTATAAAATAGGTATATTGAAACCAATTTTACATTACTTTTGTATTGAAACCTACCCTATAATCAAAACCCACATGCAGATGGTAAATGACCTGTAGAATACGTCTAGTGCACCCTTCCTGTATATTGAAACAAACCTGTAAAATGTGTATATTGAAACCCTAATTCGCGAGATCAAAGTGGACTAAATTAAAGAAAGCTAGAGAATGTTCTTTTCTACCTGGTGAATAATGTTTTTTTTTTTAATGTTTCGTTTAAACAAAATCGTTGAATTTCTTAACCGGACGTGTGACAAATGCTTTTAAAATGCAAAGCCGTAGACGCAAACGCTACTCAAATGAAAAGATCAACAACGGAACAATAGACATACACGAGATTTCACTTTTTATGGTGGCATTTTCCTCACTAATTGATTTACTTTCTTTTTCCATTCATAGTCAATATGAATGCCACCTGGAAATGTAAAAAAAACATTCAGCGCGATTTGTTATTTTACAGTAGGCATTATTAATTACTATGAATACCAACTTAAAGCAGTTCTTTCGTATATTAACCACTTCTAAATTATTTCAATCTCATAAAAAATATTAACTTATTAAAATTCGGCATTAGGTTCAAAAACGTTATGGTCTGGGTTATGTTAATTTAATGAATATTAATTATATCTGGGAGGATACATGTAAGTTATCCAACGTTACAATTAACTCGTCATAACAACGATGAGATCAACACGTGGTTAGTGGCATCATGGTTTATATGAATGCCATTGGATTCGGTAAGATTACAGAGTGACAATGCCATACTGAAGCAAATGTAAATTATTGTATGATAGGAGCTGGCGCGTCCATAGCGAACCACCTAGCACTATACACAGGGCGGGGACTTGCTATGAAACATATTACTTTATATATTTCGTAATATATGTGTAAATAATGATGTGTTTTTGTACATCATAGGAGAAACAAGATGATTATGATCAGTAAGATAAAATAATTTGGATATGATACATGAAAGTTAGAAGAAAATGGGCGGTTTTGATAAGTTAAATGAAATAATGTGGTTACGATCAGTCTCTAGAAATAAGGTGTCTATGATCAGTTAATATAAAAAGGGTTTGTGATCAAACGGAATAAATTTCTGGATAAACAGATGAATAACTGGCATAGGTAAATACAGTCCTAGAATCATGTATGTCATTGATCATAACGAAAAAGTTGGTCATTATGAACTTTTGTGTTTCGCCTGAAGGGTTTCCAGTATATCCTTATTTACTTTCTAATTGGATCAAACACCGATACTAACACGATTATTTTAATTGAAGACGCTATATTAATACTGTACATGTATATACTAGACTAGAACTAGATATATACATTGTGTGGCACTTTAAAATTCACTTTAAAATTCTATTGATTGGGTATGCCAATCAAGGAACACACATATTCTGTCAGGTCATACAGAAATCAATTAAAGAAAATCGATTTTCATTGATTTTTAGTTACCAATCTGATAATGAGCTTAATTGGAAGACTGACCACATCTGGTCAACACGACCCCGGCCATATTATAGGTCGAACACAGATTTTCTTGTTATTCCATGATACGGGTGTTTCTGCATACAACATGTACACATTTGGTACATTGTACATGTCTACATGTAAGAAATAAAAAAAATAAAAAACAGAAAAACGGACAGTTATCTAGGTAAAACACACAAGGTTCTAGGTTTATTTCCACCTTATTTCATTTCCCTTTACTTCATTTAAAAAAAAAAAAGAAGATAAATTGTAAACATAATCTAAAACGTGTTGAATGGTGTGCGTCTTTAAGAGTGTAACTGCGCGTTTATATGTCAAACACATTTTCCAGAAACTTAGAAATTGTGAATAGATACATATATTAAGAAAAATAACCTTCAAATTTATGTAAAAAGAGGAATATCTAAGAAGCGGAAGCCTAACATGCAGGTATAAATGTGTTCATTTGACCTTGACAAACGCACACAGATGGCGTTTCACGCAACAGGCATTAGGGTCAGGCACTGTATTACAGGTCATTATCGACAAAATTTTAACGGTTTTGCAAACAACGATCACACCTTTACCAGTTAAACAGCTGTCATAGTGACGAACGTGATGTCAAGCAGAGTTAGTGGTCAATTAGTATAATCACGTTATTATGGATTCTCTGGGACGCTTGAACTGCGGTCATTTTGAAATAGACGACAATTCCACTTCAGAAACGGACATTGCACACATTTCATGTGCGAAATTTCCGTTTCAAGCATATCCGATTATTGACATGCATTTCTGTTGTCAAGCAACAAGAACGAGGCAATGCCAACTGGAAGTAGAAAGACAAACAGAGAATCGTTTCATTTTAAACGTTTAAAATCTTAAGCAATTGCGACATATACAGTCTCACGATATACAAATTGTACCCGAGGCGCGAATCAAGAAATTGAGAAAGGAGAAGACAAAATGCATGTATTTTATGCTTATGTCTCGCATTTATGCATTTTTGACATACTTATCTCTTACCCTGGACAGGTGTATCCGCACTTTTACCGTTGTGAGATGTCCTTGTCTCACCTTAGGGTTGAAACGGGGAGATTACCCCTATTCATAACCATGGTATGACGTAACTTCAACAATCCAATGACGTCACGTCAACAATCCATCAACGTCACGTCAACCCTGAATGTAGTATGTAACGTTAGAATTACATTGTGTATATGATACACAATGGGAAAACAGGGTAAGAGAAAAAGAATCATTCATCCCTTGCGGGTAAGATATAGGGGAATCTCAACCCTCGGGGAAAGATTCTTAAGTTGCAAAACATAAGAATCTTCCCCCCTCGGGTTTAGATTCCCCTATCTCACCCCAAGGAGGTGAGAGATTATATTAATCCTGACAATATCAAATTATGTACATTGTAATACAGTATCTTCATTTCTGTTTCGTAATTCATTATAAAGGATAAATATATTTTGAAATCGTAAATTCCAATTAAAAACTACCAATACTAGTAATTTTTGTTACCACGTCATCCTTGAATTCTTTTATACCGTTTATAGTTAAAATTAAATAAAAAGGGACACTGTAGCGGAAGTATGTGTCTTTAGTTTAGATAAGTTAATTTTAAGATTTAAATCCTAAAGTCTAGACCATAACACATGTATCTGGTAACTACTGTATACAAGGTTTCTCTAGAGGATGAACTATTATTTACTTAAGAAGAAGATATCTGCATGCAATATTTCATAAACGCCTTTATCACACACATTTATTTACAATGTACAAGTATATAATTATGTTAGATGTAGCTATCGCTTACACGATTTTTGTTGCGTGATTTTCGGTGAGGGTATATTGACTTTTAACAAAGACCGATTGTGTGCGGTGTGGCGTGACTGCAAGCCACAAGCATAATATTAATACGATTAATAAAAACTAAAAACTAATATAGTCATCGTTAATACTCTCTTATATTGTAGTATGCTGTTTTTTTTATAATTATTCATGATTTCTTATCATAAACCAAATCTTATGGCACATATTCTGACACGAGAAACACCTGGTGAATTATGTAATATACAAATACAGTGTTTGTAATTATATCTTCACGTGATTATTGACGTAAAACTAGGTCATCTTACAATTCAATACCTACTTGAGGCTAAGTAAACCACCTTGTGCGTAGTATTATAAATTACTTCCAGTCCAATGGATATCAATCGAAATGCTTTCGAAAGAAATAAGATTGATATATGTTTGACTGGAATTGAGCAATATGATTGGATTATAATTAGTGGACAGTTACGTGACTGTGTATTACATGTATGTTGTAGAAGGCAATTTGAGGATCCCTGTCCCACTGCGCTTTGATTTTTTTCTCTATATACAGTAACGATATAACTGTAGCAAAGTTGGGCCAAGATACATCTGTCGATCAGTTAGCTCAATTGTTTAGAGCGATCGTATATAAAATTAAAAAAACACATCTTAAGTCCAGGACCCGTTGTGATCTCATGCTCAAGCATGGATTTTGTGCTCAAGCCTAGTTTCTTGTTTTAGTTATAGATTAATAAACAACTCTTATTTTGTCAATGATTTGAGGGAAAAAATTAAGAGACTCAAAGCCAAATACTGTTTTCAATTTTCACATTTGACTTTTTGATCGTTTTACGTGACTAAAGTGTGTCACAAGAAAGTAGGGTTGAGCATAAAATCCATGCGTGAAAATGAGAACAGTTTCATGAATACGGGTCCAGGGTTCGAATCCCGGTCTAGCCCCGATAATTCTTTCCATTCAGAACACTGGCGTTGATTATATTTTGTATTTTTCCTCTTTATCATTTTCATAAAATTCCCACAAGTTATGGTTTTCTTTCCGGAAATAATTCATCAAAGCTATAGTTATGCCGGACAGAACTTTTCCAATGTTTAATTACAGGTTTTAACAGTGGTACGGTCGTCCTTAAGAAACATCGTTTAGAAACTGCGGCCACAAAATTGTCACGAAACCTATTTCCATTTCATTTTTTTTCGAACTGTATTGTAGCTTCAAGGTCGCAAACCATTCACTTAGACCCACGTATTTGACAAGGTAGAAATATTCACAGTCGGGTACTTTACAGCAAGCACGTGTTCCTGTGGTTCATGTTAGGATTTAAATGTTTTACAAACTTCCACATTTGTGTTCGAGTTAAGGTTACATGCTACCTTATAAATTATATCGTGTTTTTGTAAGAGTTAGCTCCCTTTGATTGGTATAATTATAATCATAGAATAATTAGGTACCATTTGAATGCAATCGCTATTGTTTATATACAAATGTGTCTTCAATTTATTGAAAATACCCGTTTCACTTATCGTTCCCCCCAAATATAATTGTTTTTAATTGTATCTCATTTGAAAAGGAGATGCGAATCACATTGTGGTAACAATCATTCTCAACACTACATCATAATACAACCATCTGTTGCTTCTAAATATAACATAGTATAGTATAAACAATATACATTATCGCTGCTTAATGACGAATATCACATAAAAAGCAATCTGTTGCCGCTTCATACTGTCTAATCTATCAGATTGAACAAATACATTGCAATATACATTATCGGTGTTTAATGCCAAATAGCACATTAAAATGTCTGTACCCGCTTATACAATGTACAATTTTTCAATGAATACAAACAATTTGTCGCTGTTTTATTTCATATGCATGTATCATATTTAAAACAACATATGGTTACTTAAAATATTTCACTTTATATCACATTTAAGAATCTGTAGCTGTAGTTCAATTTGACATACTAAGATGGCTGCTATATATATAACCATTAGGTACATTATTGTACGCTATCATTTTTGCCACATGGACCATTTACAAGTTTTTTAGTGTTTTGCGTCCTCGCAACATGAAATAATAGGGGTAGAAAGCAGTCCTTCAAATTGTGGTGAATCTCTTACATGTAATGATTAATACGATTCTGAAAGTGGCTATCGAATTGAAAATGAAGAGCACGCCATTAAAACATCAATCTGTAGATAGATACGGCATGACCAGCTGTTTCCAAATCACTCACCCTAAAGCTGCAGCAATGTATAAATTATTGGAATAACAAGATTTAGTCATGATCGTTACCAACAGCACGTCTATCTGAACTCCTCATGATTACGTCACAGAGATTAATAAGGAAACGGCGCCGGAACGTATTTGAGTTTCAGAGACATTCTATTTATAAATAAACAAATAAACACAATAACCAACCTATCAAGAACGAACGAATCTCATTTTCCTTGATACTGTTATAAATTCGTCACTCCTGATACTTGTGATACTGTATCTAACATTACAAACAGTGACGTCAGTATTACAGGCTTTATGGGTATATAGTAATAAGGTGTTCGGATCGGGGACATAAAATCCGGCGTTTATAAAGAGAATCGTCGGCTTTTCCCTTTGTTATATGTGTTATAGGGGAAACCATAAATCAACTCGTGATCCTCGGTAATTTGAGCTTTATACATTGTACGTCGGTTTTATTGTTATCGTTTTATTTTTCTCTTATTAATTTCTATCATTAATTTCTTTTCATACATAACCTTTACGAGTTTCACAAATTTGTCATATTATTTTACCAAAAAAAAGAAGGAGATCTTTCTATACCTGTCGCGGTACAATTAAAAGTGACACGAACATATATGTATATTGTCATGGTAGTAGAACACGGAGTCAATACAATTTAGCGGAAGTCCTAAATACGCGATTTTTAGTGCAATAACTATGGCGCTGAATTATTATAACACTAATCGATGTTCCCGTGATTTATCATTTAAAGCATATAATGCTATACTAATAGAAATAACGGTAAGGTTTCAGCACACTAAATTACATGTAAGCGCATTTACTGTTATTACTTTCATTATTACCTGGTCATGACTCTATCTATTACAGTACAAATTACGCGTTATTTCAATATCACTACTTCACTTGATTTTAACATTCATCTGTTAAAGAAATGTTTATAATGACAAACACATTTTATCTTAACAACAAAAGATATTAACTGTTCAAATTAAGATACCAGTATGTATATCGGGGATGTACTGGACAATAGACAATAGACAATATAGACAAGCTGGCGGTGTGTGAATAGTGATTAGTATATCACAAGCTCCGTCTACGTGGAAAATGAACTCTCACGTGGCTCCCAATCTAGATAAAAAAAACAAATTATTTTATGCAATAAAACTTAAGTAAGCTGTGTCCAATATTTTTCGAAAAAAAATCTCGATCTCTTCTTTGTCCCCTCTCTTACCTACAATTCTTTCTTGTCATATGTATATCTAAGTAGCTCTAACATTGCGTGATATGTATTGTAATCAATTAATTTTTGTCGAAGAGGACTTTAATAAGTTCGAAAACTGTGTCCAATTCGTTTACAACATCTGTTATTTGCAATAAAATATGTTTAAATAAAAAAATACCAGTATGACAGTTTTCATCGGATACGTTACCGTTTACACAAAACAGATCGCGATAGTTCCTTTCATTCTAGGTACATGCATATGTACATGTGCTATTCACATAAACAAACTGCTCGATCGATATTTTAATATCTCACTTTTAGTAGAACATGATATTCTGCAACATTTTTTAAAGTTTGTAATTATAGTGAAGCCAACATGCACTGTAAACTGCAGTAATTTCAAAAGAGGCGTAAAAATATCCATTTTCACATGAGTTAATCTTTCGTTGTCATCTTTCTAGTTTATGAACAGATTCACATTCTTTTTTTTTTTTGAGGAAAACATTGTATAAGGGTGCAAATGGCTAGATCTGTATCATAATTAGAGTTCGATCATCAGTCTCCTGCTGACATCTGCACTGTTACCCGGCACTGTAACATTTATAACGTCCCCTCCTCCATTGCGCCTGAAATAAACACCATTGATCTTTTTCAGGAATTGAACTCCAAGAAATCAATACCGTCCTTAGTCCTGAATCACAATGTTCCCGGGGTCATGTACACGGACATGGGAAGCATAAGTACATTGCTGGGTTTTGTACACGCATCAATTGGGAGCGGAGACTATTACTTGTTGGTGATATAGTCTCGTTCAACCAGACGCTTGATCACTGTTTTTCTCTGTTCGGTGAAACTTACGCAGACAAAAAGAGTTTGTTTGAACGAGACTGGTTGGTGACAATGCTTCTGACTCCCAGTCCTACAGAAAAACGCACGTTTCACTGCAACAGCAAAGTCTGTTTTGTGCATATATGGTATTCAGAAAAACGTTTCTGAAAACTGGATGTTCTCTTTTGTTGGTCCATCGGTTCTCAAGTTTATTTAAGCAATTAATGGTGCTATCAGAAGACTTTACATGATACACCTGTAATGCGATTTGCAGAGGAGGACGTGGGTGTCATCCCCGGTTAGTGCAGTAACTGTTATCAGCATGCGCTTCTACTATCAGGGTATCCTATAGTGATAATTGATGGAATCCGCTCGATATCTCATTAATTGCCTTGGTTTATATATAGTCAACACTTATTTCCTTTTCCATAATTACATGTACATCGGCAGAGACAGTCCCTGGAAATAGGCTTCCTTCCTGGATCTTTTCACATAACTTCCTCGTGATCTTTTTTTATTGTTTGAACTACATGTATGAAACACAATAGGGGCCATCGAATTTCTTTTTTTTAAATGAAAAGAAAAGTAAATAAGCTTTTGTGATTGTACAACTTCGGGTCAATTAACTGATATCAATTGTTAAGTATATATTTTTTCCTGCATGTGTGTATTATTACGTTGTAATAACTATAAATAACATATCTTGGTTTCTTGATAAATAACATTATAACTCATTGGTTGAATTTTTTGAAAATAGCTTCGAGTGCGTAGCATCTAAAGAGCAATATATCTGATACAATGTACTAGACATTTTCGCAAGATAATCCTCTGCACGTGCGATCTACGTCGAATACATATACGTGCATCCGGGTCAGAGGTTGAGGTAACTATCAAAATATATATGTCAATGATTAACACAAACTATTTTCTTTCCGCATATATATACACCGAAAGCTCTGGTTCTGAGACCGAAAGTAATATCAACATGGTAAGTGTAGTCTCAGACATTTAGTTCCGTGTGTCTAGATCTGTAACGTGTATGTTCACCTGTACGTTTTCATTCCGCATTCACTGATACGGAATACATGTAACTACAAGTAACGTCTGAACAGAGAGATGGATTTTCTTTCCATACGTTTCACACGACAAGGATAATCATTTTTTAGCATTTTGATAAGTTGTAAACAAACACGTGTAGTCGGGTCGAGAGCGCATGCTGACCTATCTTGAACGAGGATTTCCGGATACATGGTGACCTTTAAGGATCTCTGTCCCGGTGCCCTGAAGGTTTTTTTTCTATATACAGTAATATAACCTCCTCTAACTTCCTTTTGGATATAACTGTAGCACAGTTCGGCTAGGACACTTCCGTTGCCGAGGTAGCTCAATCGGTTAAAGCGATAGTATAACAATCTGATATCGGATCCCGGTTTGTTGTATAGCCCTGATAATACTTTACGCTCAGAAAATGTTGTTGATTATATTCTGTTTATTTCATCTTTATTTTTTCTCATAAAAATCCCAAGTTATAGAATTCTTTTATATCTAGAAATTATTTGTTAACGCCAAAGTCGTGCTAGTAAAATAACAGTTTCCAACACTTAGGTAAAATGTCTGGCAGTGGGACGGGGATCCTTGAACAATATGCAGTCATAATAATCTTTTTCTTAAAGACGCTTTTATTACGTATCATGGTGTAATTTGGTTTAAATTTGTTTAACGTCCTATTAACAGCTAATGTCATTTAAGGACGTGCCTCCTTGTGTGTAGTGTAGGCGTGCTTGCGTGTGTGTATGCAGGACATAGGGTATGTTGGCGTGCTTGACTCCTTGTGATAGCGCCCTTGGTAAGGTACAGCGGATGAACGACAGCAATACTTATCGAATGCACACTTTCAACGTAACGACCCCTGTTCAGCGAGATTGGGTTTTATAACAGTACAGTTGGTATCCTTTACCGATCTAGAAATACAAATCATTGCTATTTATATTATACCCGTACATAATATACCACAGCATTACGACTGCCCTTTTATCAGAGTTTGAAACAAACATGAAATAAAAATAACCACATTCTTATTTTTTATTTCATTTCTTGATAACAAACGGTTAACGAAATGAAAACAAACAACACACAAAAATAAATACAAAAAAAACCCTTAAGGATATTGTAGATGTGACCGGCTCTGACTAAGATAAAATACTCCAACACGAATATTGTGAGTTTCTCTCTCACTTGTGGTGCTTGCCGTTCGCAGGAATGTAACTAGCCGATTAACATGCTTAACGATAAGTAATAAAGCTTAGCAGCACAACCCAAAATGGGTCCCTTTATATCTCAAACACGTGATAACAATTAATTTACTATCATAAAAACCATCGCTCCAAAAATAGAACAGTTTCTGCTGGACAAGAATCCAAGGTCTGAAGCCAAGAATTTGCATGTCGGCTGAGAATGGAACAGACAAACTCTGATGAAAACATCTTAACGAGTTTCTCCTCAGATTGAATTTTCGCACTGGAATTTGATTTACAGGGATGCAGTCGTAGACACCTGGATCTCCCAACTGCAGCTTTGGGTAAGGATTACTTGTAACATATTGCAACATGCGGACGAACACAGGAGTGTTATAGTGTGAGTGCTAAAATATAACGAGATTATAGATTTACTTTTCCATTATGAGGTATGTTTTTTGTTTTTTTTGTTTTTTAAATTTAGTCATTACTTTGAGGTTAAACATTTACGTAACTTTGTTATTATCCCATGTTACTGTACTTCATTTTAATTTTCACAAGCCTCCCATTTCAGCGTTGTACAGTGTATTTTAAATGAGTTATGTGAAAGAATTGTAACAAACTATACATACACCTTTTCCCTATATAAACTCGCATGTTATTTGAACTCATGATTTACGAGAAAATAGATATCTCGTGAGAGTTCAGTTGTTTATGTGCTGTTGACAACGTTAAGTTAGTATAGTGTATGAATGTATAGATAATTGATAACATTTTAAATCAAAGCAAAATTTCGAAAAATGGTAAAAAGTGTAAGGAAATACACATTATAGAATACATAAGTTATTTCTTACATGTAAGTACTAGCTGGTCTGTTTTACATCTCAATGTATTCACAGAACTTTCACGACCTAGGTTATTTTGTGGTTTCAATTTCGTATTTCCTTGTTGTTAAGCTCGTTTCAAAATGGCGTAAAATCAAAATGCACGATCACTCACCAAACTAAACACAGAAACATTCCATTTAAACAGACGTTACTCTTTTGAGGGAAAAATCTTCGGAGCTATCCTTGTTGTCTACATTTCCCTTTCAAAATCTGTTATTTGCTGTCGGAGAATTTCCTTTTGAATGTTGTCATTTGAATTATTCTGTCCTTTAAATGCGGTCGCAGACTATCACAGAAACAGGGAGAAACGAGAAAATAAGGCCGGTTATCTTTATTGTTTGAAAATCAATGCCAACCAAATGTGGAAATGGATTTATATAACGGATTTATATAAGTTATTTCAACTTGTTTCCGGATCTCATTCCTCTGTACTTTGTATGTTATGTGGTGTAATGCAACTTAATGTGGAATGAAATAAATTTATATTAAATGTTGAAATTAAAGAAAACAAAAATCGTAGGAACTTCCTGAGAACAGTGAATCTCGTTTTTATTTTTTGCTTTGTTGACAATTTGGTATTCTCGTGCTTTTATATGTTTTTTTAAATGCCTCCTGGTAAAACCTTTGAATTGTAGTAACATTAACTAAGTCAAGGTATTCTACCAGAGAAACATCAACCTACACTGAAGATATGGATTTTAAGATCGTCCTGTGAGCCTGGCTTTGTAACTTCCATATTTAACTGTCTACCATTGCTAATGACTGGTCTGCTGTATCTTGAGGTCGTAACTACAGGGGGTTCTTTTTTTTCAAAATGAGCAGCAGGACTGCTTCCATGCCTCCACATTTGAAGTTCAGACAAATCATTTGGAAACACTTAATGACCTTCTTTTATGTTTTGATGTCTTCTTAGGTCCTTTATCGATTTTTGACCTTGACATTGAGATACATATGATATATACAATTACTTCTGGGGGTTTTGATTAGATTTTGTTGACTTGATTTATATTTTTATGTACAGCAAAACATATGCCATGCCTGACCTAGGGATGTCACTAGCTTCATATGAAATATATTTCATCTAATAGATAATAAATACCTGGAAAAAGTGCAAGGTATATGATATTTATTCAACTGATCTAATATTTTCTTCTAAATAACGTTTGTATGTTGTCGATGAATATTTGACAATCTAGTAACTACACGTTGTATTTGTCTTGTATTTGTTTGTTTGTTTGTTTTATAAGTGCTAAGACAATACTAATAAGGTTGAATCTAAGAAAATGCAGTAGGAGTTTGATTGATTGAATTGATCTAGGAGGGAAACGGAAGTTATCAAAATACTGATATAGTGATATCTGGATAACAAGTAACTGTTATTCCAGACACACTTTCTAAGTTGATGAAAATAAGGCATGAAGCTAATGCATTGTTAGGAAAACATGTTAGATCTGGATAAAAGTAACAACATTTAATGTCGGAGTCCCGATAATTTGTGTATAAGGCAGATGTCAATCCTCGTTTATAAAACCGGCACCTACCTTTTGCGGCAATTTAAAAACCAGAGATTGTGCAGAAGTAATTTGCCTTGCACAACACAATGTGTTTTCATACAAAAAAAAAGATAATTTAATGACGAAACATGCAATATGGAAAGGGAATATGACAGATAATTATATAATAACTACCATTCGTTGACGGTAGAGCGTATAGGTGGCTATTTGGGCCAACATTAGCCCTGGGAGAACTAGATTATTTGCCAAACGGGAGGTAATTGGCGGAAGTCTTCATGAACCATTAATCCCGATCCTTTCTACCCTTAACAAGTACATAGCAATAATGATGATTTACAAGCGTCCTGAGGCCGAATTGTCCTCGAAGGATAGGAACGACAGGAAACCATGTGATCATGCAACGTTATTAATTCGAATCCCAGGCAAGTTGTGTTTCTGCCTCTAGTTTCATGTATATCGGAGTAAAACCTTGAACTTGATAAGAACGTCAAAATTATTTTTCTGAACCATTATGTGTAAGATGTTGACATAAGGAAAAGATGATTCATCGATTTTTACACAACATAGGCTCATTACAATCACCAGCTCTGCTATTCGAGTTAGGTGTACTTGTTATCTGAAGTGTGACTTTATATGGCTATACTGGTAAGTGTACGTAATGCTATTACATCGGACAACAAATATAAAGAAATTAACTGCATTGAAAATCTTGAATGAATAGTGTATTTTTGAAACAAACATTTTCCAGTATGTTAATAAATACTCAGATACAAGATGCATTGACATAACTATTAGCTTGATACTTCTGCTCAACGATGGAAATTGTGGAAATCGGGAAAATAGAAATCATTAAAAAATCAAAAAAAAATCTTATCACGTGTATTCGTGCTATATCAATGACGGTGTTAAATGTTACACTGCTATGGTTCTTTTGTAAAACTAAAATCTAATTTTGCAAATCTCTGGGAAAATGTAGAAGAAATGATGTGGTTTATGCTAGATCTTCCTATCAATGCCAAAATTTGTTATTCTTGTCGTTTTGTAATGTAAAATTCGAACTTGGTGTATTTATGGCTATTATCTATATCCATATAGTCAGTCATAAAATATAAGATTGTGTTGTTGAAAATATCTTTACTTTTATGATATTGTGATGTAAAATTAGAACTTGATATCTTTATGACTTTTGTCTGTGTAAAAGATAGTCAAATCTTTCAAACTAAAAAAAACAACCAAATTTAAATTAAAATTTCAAAAAGCTTCCTTAGATATGAGATTTTGTTGCTGATTGGAAATAAAAAAAATCCTGATATGCCGTGCAGTACTCTTTATCAGCTAATAGATACATCACCATATTTGTCTATAGAGAAAATCCTTTGACAGCGATTGGGACATCGAGATTGCTGACGCCTTAACAGAACTTGACAAGTTTTTGCAACATTATAATTATGTTGATATTGTGCATGCATTGTGACCACAATACGTCAGATCCAGTGAGGAATTCCATCAGGGACCTGTCCAAAATTCGAAAGTTCCAAAATGTTGACGAGGTCTGTGATACTTTTATTTTCTAATCTTTCTGGCACTTCAAGGATGATGTTGTCATTTCAAAGCATCGTGCTGTTTTGACGATGATCTTCCATAACAAAAACATATATATGTATTTTGTTGTTGTTTGGCGTGTATTCCCTATAACAATGTCACACATGTGTCCTCTCCTTTGATTTTGTTGAATTGTCTGTTTTTATGCTCATAATTTTGCACCATCCCAACCCTTAGTTCATATGGTAACGACCATAATGTCACGAAAGGATCTCAGTAGAAGACGGTAGGGACAGGACTCTATCAAACTGATGCACTGGGAAAACAGGTTCAATTTTGATATCTTCGTTCCAAATTTGCAAAATAAAAAAAACCCAGACCACTTAGAATACTGTACTTTTAATGTGCACGTGGACCCACATAAGATCTACGATAGGACAGATTTTGTTTTTTGTTAGGTTTACTGTCCCAAGGTCAGGTAAGTTCCATATTTTCTTTTAAGGATGACGTCACACAGTCATGATCCATCATAGCCAATCACAGTTATGTAAGGTGAAAATATTGTCATTCTAAAACCTACTGCGCTCGTGATCAAATCACATGCAACCTGAATGCGTAACGATTAAATTACCTTGACACGAGCTTTGTGATGACGTGGACGTGTTATATGTTACCTCCGACGAGACGTTGCACGTGCTGAGAAATGTGTATTTTTTTCGTCTTGTAAATTTGAAATATCGTTAGTTTTCTTTACATATAAATGTCTACATTTCTATAACCGGATTACCAAACCAAGAGTCTAAATAACTGCAAAATTATTTTACAAATAAAGACGATTTAAAGAAGACCTTGGATAACGTAATACTGTATGTACATAAATCACCAGCTTAGTCTAGCAATACCACGTTAGAGTACATTCTTACTTATATATATATAAGATCTTACATGAGTTTCCATTTCATATGGGATTTATGAAACGAGTCTAAGAATTTTTCAATTTAGCGAGCCTCTGGCGAGCTAAAATGAAAAATTCGTGACGAGTTTCATAAATTTCATATGAAATGGAAACTCATGTGTGAGATCCGTTTTATCACATAAACAAGATTTGTGGCATTTATTCGTGTAAAACGACAAATTTCATGCAACATTGAAATGTAAAAAGCCGCCATTTTGACTCCAGTGCGTAAGTTTGTGACATCAGGTACTTGTCCTAGGCATGAGGTCACAATTGATACAATTGAACGTCACAACCAATCACAGGGCCGATAGGTCATATTACATGGGTTAATACGCCAAAAAATATGACATGGGTATATTCACTGGATAACATAGTACATTATGTGATATATCCATATTCCTATTCCTGTTGTCTGTCTATGTATTTTATTATGAAAACTCAATTAGTATTTTTCCCTGTAAGGGATTTAAGAAAGACAAGGAAGCACCCATTCACGTCGTGTTATGTTATTTTTATGCATATTTTCCCTGACATGAAGAGAATGTCAGTCACATCGCGCTAACGTGTTTTATTAACGGCAAAATTACAAAAACATGACGCTTCCATATTGTCAACCTAAGAAAAAACATTTCTATTTCATATTTTTTCGCTATTTACAAGGTGACTTTATAAGCATACAGATATATTTAGTTTAAATAAGACAACGTGATCATATTGAAAATACATTCATTTTCAACGGTTATAAACGAAAGAGAGGCTCAGTAAAATAGGTGTAGTTATCCGATAAATTAAGCTAATCAGGACGCCGGCTGACTACAGGGTTAGTTAGACCGGCCTCCGTCTGACATTTGATCGCTATAAAATTTGTACAGGAGCTACCATAGAAGTGTTGGTAACCCAAACTGCAAAGTTACACTAGTCGGTAATCTTACACCCATTAAATGTTTAAATATAGAGCCAAAATACAACGATACCGTCCACTGAATATTGAAAATCTTGACAGCTTTAAAATTATTCACTTTTACGTTTTTATTATGAAAGAAGTTGTTTGAATTTTAAGTACCTGTATTATAATCGTAATATTATTCATCTGCCGATAACATGCAAGCAGGCTTTATGTAATGTCGGACATTCAGTTGATAAGATGTTTTTTGCAGTTAATGTAAGATAACAGAGCTTTTAACACTTAAGCCCAGAGGGCGAGAGTTAAAAAGAAACATGTCGAGCGAAGTAGGCCGGCAAAATACATACGCACATATATATATCATATGTATATACACGCGCTGTCTTTATTTCCGACGAAATACGTCTGTGATAGGGAAAAGAGGGGGAAGCTATTTTCCCGCCATGTTGCGCATGCGGAGGAACGTAATCATATATTACAGTCGTCTATCTCTCAACAATGAGAAGACTATTTACCCCCATGTCATCACTTTCTTTCGATTTCAAACAGATGCTGCCGAAATATCAGCCAATAATCGCGGGTTTCTGACAAAACGCAGACGACCCTGTAGCTTCCGTTCAGCCAACCTCGAGCATACACTCTCATCATTTTGGCGATGAAGATAGACGGACTGTAGGAGGAGGCTGATTTCTGCACTTTTGGTTGATTTCCTCATTGTCTAGGGAATTTTGGCCAAGTGGTAATTTACAACTGTCTTGACGGTCCAATTAGTAAGTAACTCTAATCATCACCGCTAGATGGCATCACCTGACACCTCCTTTAATCACCTTTCCTTCCCCTGGTAGTGCTTCGTTACAAGGGTCAGTGTCATATATGTTACTATAGCACTTATTCAACAATTTGTCACTTTTACACGTTAAAAGTAAAATAGGTCATTCATGGGTCAGTACACGGGATTCTATGACGACAAACACACACCCCATTGGGTGTGTACTTGGAGACACGTGTCAATAAAATGTCCTGTATCAACCTGAAACCTTTCCCAACTGCACAGATAGATTCATGCAAACAGGTCGTATGGACTTTTCATATTATAATTTGAACAGATAGAACAGAAACGTTAAATAATTTCAAATATATCACAGAAATTGATTGAATATGAAACTTTTATTTTTATTTTTAAGATTTAGTTCAAATGCTTATTTGAACAAGCAAATTGATTGAAAGACAAGAACTTGGTAATTTAGATTACCCTCATATAGAAATTTGAATATGAATAAGCTTTAATCAATGTTAACAGAAATACAAACCTAGAATTGACGACAAGTTTGCGTTATTCCTCAACAACATGTATAAAACATGATACCCTTTTATTATGATTGAGTATACGAGAATCTGTTAATATGATGAAGTTTCTTTTTCGATTGGAGCAATTCAATTTAATCCTGTAAAATGTTTTTAAGTACCCTGTAAATAGACTCGTATATTACATGACCATTACGATAATTGAATCCACCTATCTAAAATTGGCATTACTTGATAAAATCGATTTTATGAGTAAGACGATTAATTGAGCAGTCTCAGTTCAAGTGCACTAACATATTAACATCATACAGTTACCAATTACGTAAATGCCTCGTTTCGCGTTCGGATGATGTATTGGTAAGATACGACTTCACGAAACTACGAGTTTGAGTCCTTGAGTACGAAACTAAGGCTATAAATCGTCATTGATCCACCTTTGGCTAGGGACGTGCACTCTTTCTAGAGCGTATGCATTCTCCAAATATTGACATAGACCTAGACTGAAATCTGACACGCCGAACATGTTGATATCCGGTTGCCAAACTTACATGGAAAGCTACTTCTAGAAGATTAATCTTTGCCATTTCAATTTCCATCGGTAGTTTTGAATGGCCATTGATTTTCTATTACGACTTTGGCGTGTCCTGGATAATATAGATACTCAATTTTAGATTTTCGGTTAAGCAATATACGTGTTATGGAACATAAGAAATATATAAAGTGGAAAAGTGGAAGGACTCGTACATACAACTCTTTGGATTACTGGTTCCATCCTACACGACTTCCGTTGGAAAAGAAGTGTATTGTTAACATCAAATGGAAAGATATTGGACAAGTATATAACACAAATAAGCCATGGATAATAGATTCAAAATAATACTTCACTGCGTCGGATAAGAGGCATTATGTGTTTCCGGAAACGCCTAACCTTTCGTGGGTTATGGCATAGTTTCGAGCTTTTTTTTTTTTTTTAATTTGATGACGTTTTTCTTGTTGTTCTGGTTGTCCTTTTTGTGGTCTAGGTTCAATTTTGCTTTTCAGCTTGCCCATGTGTGTTCATGCTGTTTTACATTTGTCTATTAGTTTCATTTCTGCGTTGCAGAAAAATTTACTGTTTGGCAATATCGTTGTTTGGTTAAGTGACAAGATTTTCTAGCAAGCTGTTGACATACATGTATGCAAGGGAACGAACTGCTCCCCTCTTGGCCGACTCGATGTGTTTTCATAGGCTTAGTTTATCGAAGAGCTAATCAGGACAAGTAACAAAGACTTTAATCAGTCCTTCGATTTTAATTTCAGATATAACGATTATCTGTTGGCTTTAAATAACATGCAATTTACCGAAGACATCGGACGTATAAGCCGATAAGTCAGGTGATTGCCCATTTTCAGTCTGGATTTGTTGTATAGCAACATTCTTGCTTTCTAGTCTACGTTGTTGACATGTGGGAAATTATTCCATATTCGCGGACTTACTCCGAATGTCACATTTTCCGTGACAGATGTCTAAAGCTGACACCTACAATGTTTACAGATATAACACACATTGTAGTTCTATTCTATTTCTTTGTACTACATGTACATGTATATCAACGTATTTCCTGTGCATTGTTACGATTTTCTTTTATTAGTTATCTCTTAGAGGACGACAGATTAATTGGATATAACCTTGGTTTGAATGGCGGGTGCCTTCGATTAAACAAGCATCGCTAATCATTCAGAATTGTTTTCATGGGTCTAGGTCATTTCTAATCTTGTTTCATAGATGTTAAGTTCAAATAACATATTCTGATATATATAAGAAACATGTATAGAACTGCACTATTTTTATCTATTTTCTGGATTGAAATAAGAATGTTAATGTTTGAAAAAAGTTATAAAATGAAATATGAAAATTAGCATATAGTTGAAAGCCACCACTTAAAACATTAAAACACATTAGATAGTCTTCTCAACACTCTAGTATACTCGTATGTCAACGAGAAATGAAACACATTTTTTGTCTTATTCAGTGCAGTTTGTAAGTATTGTGAAGACTTTCTACATTCAATTTACCATGTGCTCATTTTCAAATTTCATTTTTTTTTTTTTTCAAACATTTATATTCTTATTTCAATCCAGAAAAAATATAAAGACAGTGCAGTTCTATACATGTATCTAATATCCATCAGGAAATATATATATTCTAGCTTATAGAGACGTTTTGGACCACATTCGAAGGAAACCTACTTTTTAATTCTTTACACGAAAAAGAAAACTATTTTATAGAAAAAGAAAACAATTGTCATCAACACTCATTTTCTCCAAGTGTTAACCGTGTTATTATGGTATTGAGAGATATATCGTTTTGTTACCTGGCACGTCCTTAAATGACCATACACATGTAGCTGTTAATAGGACGTAAACACAAACAAACCAAACCAAGTTAGCGTGCGTATATCTTGAAAATGTCTATCTATGCGAAAATAATGTGTTCACTTATACAGAAACATCAACAGACAATATTATCAATTATTCGCAAAATTGCTATAATACTGATAATTGAAACCATGATTTGAATATGAAAACGTTTTGATTAAAGGGTATTGGATATCGTGTCGGATAGGACAGAATCTCGGTAAAGCGAGTGCCAACGGCACGCAGCGAAAGTGATGCTTTCAGTAAATGTATTAGTGAAAATGCAGGATGTCGCTAAGATCTAGTGAATCGTCTTTTGTTATGAACTATGGTCTATATGAATAATATTCACACTAATTCCATTTGGAGCTGAATTTTATTCAGGAATGAATAAATTATATTCATTATAATGAATAAGTAATATTGTATTTCCATTATTTTTCTTTAATTTGAGAGGTATAATCCTTTCATTTGCATCGTCATATCGCATCAAAATCAATGCCATCACATGCATTCTCTAAAAGAAACCTGTTCGATGTTATGATTGACCAGGCTAACGTTGATTGAGAGGTCAACATAGAAACAATTTCTTACCAACATCCTGTCTTTAAGAGCTCAATATATGGTTGCGCTTTACTGTAGTGGTTGTAGTTAGTGTCACGTGATCAACACACTCTCAACTTTGTTCTATTTTATATCTTTTATATTAAAATATGTAACAGGCGAGGGAAAATGCACAGACAGACCAGGGTTCGCACCCGGGACCCTCCGAACTCTAGACGGACGCTCTACCAACCGAGCTATCTGGTCGCCGACGATCGACCCCCAGTCTAGTTCCGCTACATTCCTACTTCCTTTTTCTAAGTCTTTGCCCCCGAAGACACAATCATTTATAACCCCGGCTCGGGTATCCCCTTGTCAAGCATACATCAAATGCTTGAAACAAGGGTTGGTCACAGGCATCACTGTAACAAGTGAGGGAAAATGCACGGCCAGACTGGGGTTCGAACCCGGGACTCTCCGAACTCTAGACGTACGCTCTACCAATCGAGTTATCCGACGATCGACCCCGAGTCTCGTTCCGCTGCAGGTTTATGTTATATACGCAAAAACCATTAATAAACTTGTAGCAATCAGAAAAGTGTCAAACTACAAGAAAACCAAGCAGCAATAGTTTTTGAACAAGTCTAAGTTTAAATAGATTTGAACATAAAATCCCACATATACTACTGCCATTTGAGCAACAGCGTCTCAGTTTTCTTCTATTTCACATCTTATTATAGGTCTAAGTTTTAGAAGGAAAAGTAATTTTTATTTTGTTTCTTAGATGTAAAAAATAAAATCTTAAATTTGATATCCTGTGCATTAATAAATATTTTATCAGTCTAACATAAAGATTGTAGCAATCAGAAGAGTGTCAAACAACAAGAAAACCTATCAACGTTAGTCTTTGTACAAGTCTAAGTTATAGCTCATTTGAACATAATGAGAAAGAAGCAATATGACATGATTTTTGTTGTTCTGTTTTTACCGCTAATCTAAATGGTGTGAATATGAACTATCCGAGTTAAGAAGTCAATATATCAAAAAATACATTTGCCAAAAAACCTGCAAATTAATACGGTTATTGTGCGTCCAATAACAACGAGGAATTAAGCCGTCTAGGCAAATTTATTTTTGAAGCAAATAAGATAAGAGCTGTATTTCTTTAACACGTACTCCACTTTTGTCTTGCTGTTATCTCTTGTATGTCATATGTACTCATGGGCCGTAAGGCCTACGGACAATTACTTGAATTTAATTGAATTGAACTTTGCATTATTTCTAAAAGGCCATTACTCAAAGGATGCCCGTTATTGGTCTGACAGAACACGCATTTACTTACTATTTTATTATCATCAACGCCATGCAAAAGATGTTCAAAATTACAAGATTCGTGTTTAGCACTGTTTGACTGTTTCCTATTCTTAACACAAACAACTGACAGTATTCGAATTCAAGTTGCATTTCAATGTGCTTAGATAAAATGAACAGATATATAGAGTTTCTTTTAATTATTTTTACATTCAACATCTATTAAATGTTTCTAAATAAACGTCGATTCCATTACACGTACGTATGTTTAAGAACAGTTTACGCCTCAGTCATTGTGTGTTTAACAAGAAGAACCTGTTATTTGAATATTTCCGAATTTGTTATTACTTGGGATATGACGCTTACGATCCGTGTATGAGACATTCATATCACAAATATACAATTTAAATCTAAATGTGTATATATAATGATGAGTTCTGCGCATGTACATGATAATATCATAAATTAAGTCTGTATCAAGTATTCTTATCTCGGTTGAAATCTAATATTCCAACCGTGCTGTAGTAACACTGCAATGTAAAACGTTATATTTAAATTTTTATATACAACGTGTTTACTCGTGTCATCTTGTCTTTCATTTAAATTTCTGACAGCATTTTTGACAATTTTTTAACCCCCGCCATAGCCGCATTATCTGTTGCCTGTGATTTGTGGTTCCATTATAGTCTAGGACAATGCAGTGACACTCCGTAAACAATAGTATGACACTTCATATTTGTACGAGTCTGAAATTATCGGCATACTATCGAATGTCTTCCCGAAATCTGTACTCGGCAAGGTGACCTAGGCTAGATGTTATTAGCGTTGTCAGCTTGACGCATATGTTCACGATTTTTCTAAATTTGTCTTGCTGATAAACGCATCATATATATATGGTTGCATTTCTATAACACATTACCCATACATCATTATATTTACGAAGTTCGGTTAGTATATCAAAGATGTGTAGTTTAAAACATACGTGTCGTGAAGTTGAGGACCCAGCACAAGTTGAGCATGCCTTAACTAACTGAATAATGGGCTAGATTTAAACAAATCAGATCAACTTAACACGTACATGTAAGAAGTATTTTATTTTTGTAAACGAAAATACATCACACATATATTCCAAAGTGGAAATTTATTAAATGAGGAAATAAATTTTTGATGATTAATATTATGTATTTTCTTTGGTCTATTCACGTTGACTTGACTTGAAATGCACCGTCAGGTTGACCATACTTGCTCGCTCTAGCCCTCTTTAGATCGTCTGATAATGTGTTTATGGGACACACAGTGAATATTGTTCGCCGCCCCAAAAACACGTTTCAGATTTACACCTCTGACAAACAACAAACACCTGATAGGTAATGTCTGATATTGTTACAATATACAAACAAGTCAGTTTTGGAATGCATCCGATGAAACTAAACAAATAAAGAACGAAATTCGTGTGTAGATGACAGTCCCATTACACTGTAAAGACGGGTTTTTTCTTGTGTACTTTTCTACTGTACTGTAATACTTTCTTGTTTTGTTCTTGAAAATGTACATAAAAAATATTTTCTAAATTGGTTATTTTTGCCTCAAGTTTTATAATTGTTAAGTGATGACATAATAGTATTCACACATACCGTATCAGTTTAATCAACACATACATTGTATTTGTCAATCTTTTGTCGTCGTTCTAATCCAAACTAATGAACACTATGATAATTTCAGCTTTTCTATTCACGGAATTCGCGGTAAATTTATTGCATGCGATTACAGGTATATCAATGCTACGAGTTTCTCTGTGCATTCAAATAAATTACCGCAAACCGAATAACGTAATTTGACAGCTACATAACGCACAGGAAAACTTATGTTATTATGAATTTAAAATCCGCGTATCAAGTGACAAAGTCATAGTCATGACACAGGATTATTTATTATATGGACTTGTTAAAACTATCTGACATTCTGACCTAGGTTTAAGTGAAAACACTGATATACATGACTACAGTGAACTCTGTGACTGTCACGTACACACTGAATGAAATAAATATTACAGATTTCATTTCACAAATATATAAATACTGCCTCAATAGTCAAATATATATCTCTTTCATGTGAAAATATGTATAACACAATTGAAAGTCTTTATCCCTCCTAGAACACACGTTTTATGCATTTTTTTTTATATCTTTAGATCTGATATTTGTCGAAGCCATAATAAATATATGTTGCACCTTTGTAATCAGGGTAATTGACTGATATAATAACAAAAAAACAATTACCTGTTAACTATTTGCCATAAAAGACAAGTTATGCTGATGTCAGCGTTTGTAATATTACAATTTATAACAGTTTGTTCCTCGGATTTCAAATCAAAATAATAACATGTCGTTTTCATACATTTTTTTATTATGGCTTTGACTTGGCGGCCAGGGCAATATTCTCAAACTGTGCAATGTTAAATGCGTTTTTGCTCACAGGGCTAAACAGCAACACATGAAAGAATATGAAAGAAAATTCCTCGCTTCAGCGGTATATATCTATACTCCGAGAGACATTATCCATAAATCACAGGAGTATCTTACAATCGAAACGAAGCGGGTAAGGCAGGCTCTGTGTGTGCTCTATCCGTGTAGCCAGAAGCCCGCGCTTATGATTTTTTTCACAGCTGGCACAGACAGAAGAAAGCATCGGCTATAACGTTTTATGCATGTGAGCAAGATTTCCCCTAACGACGGATATAGAAATACACTGCAAGAACCTCACTAACAATATCATCACAGTAAATATCACGGATGATCAAAATTATTCTAGTATACTTCAGAATATCTCTAAACGCCTACACATGGTAGTATGGCGCGAGGTCCTGATTCGAGATCATTAACCATTTACTATAATAACTCACAATAACAACCATACAGAGCAGGTATCGCAAACCACGTCTCTGAGTACTACCATACAACAATAACAATAAAACATATAATGGTAGATTGATAAACTGTGGTCATTTGGTGTCCGAAGTGTTTGACAAAATTAAGCCAATACCTGATCACGCACTCTAATAATATTGATTAAAAATCGAATGTTATTCTAACGACTGACTATAAGCTAGAACAGTATTGTTTTGAGCAAACTCAGACTTTAAAGTTGCAAAATATGCCGGGAACATCTGCCTAAACAGTTAGTTCTCGCTGGCTAAATGCAATTTGTACATCAATATTAAAGAAACAATATTTATAGATAGTAATAAAATATGCACTCTTGTAGAATCAAGCATCAGAAACTATTGATATCACGTTGTTGTAAATGATAATGTCTATTTAGACCAAGTTCTATACATCAATACCTGATTATCTCGAAGCGTACCAAAATATGTTGATTCATTGAATTCGAGCAATCAAGTGACGTTGATCTGCTATCATCGATAGCTATCTCAAACCGTTTATCACCGTTAATCTCTAGCAGCATTTAACATCCATTGGCTTGTATTTGATATTACGACTGGGACCTCCGGCAACTTCACAAGTTGATTGATATCTTCTTAGGAAATAAACGGAATATTTGTGATCGCCATCGTGTTAATTGCACTTTAAATGCTAATAATTCCTCACCTCTGTGGCCGTTAATGTCCCTACTGGATATGTCACCGGCGTGAACAAGAGACCCCTAGCACGTGTCGCCAACACCATAATAACGAGGCAATGAGAAGGGTCACACATAGTTGTGAAACAGACAGATTGTTACTTCCGTTGAAGTTTTTCACCTGATATACCTTGTTAAAACACAGAACATCTGTGTAGTAACGGATACTTTTACAATCATACAGTTCACTTCCATCACATGCACAATTTTGTAGTTTTTGTGCTTTGGCTTGTTGATAAAGAATTGTTACACTATTGTTACAGCGTTCCGTACATTTATCACCTATAAATAACTTACTACAGTGACTTTTGTAGAATTCTAGTGCAGTCAAACACGAACTGTCCGCCTCACATATCCACTTTGCCAGCGTACAACTGACCACTGTGGTACCATCATTCACGCTATGAATGGCGGAGAGGACATCACCGGTGCAAACCTCTATCCCCTGCTTCCGTTCCAGGCAATATGGATCTCCACTACAGTTGCAGTTTATGAAATCTAATCCGGCATCGTCTTCAGATGATAAAAGAGATATGAGAGCTCTCTTACACGACGTGGTACAGACATCAGTCTCATGAAACAGATTTTCTTTGCATCCCGCGAAGAAGTGTTGCAGTGCCATTCCACATCCTATCCTCCTTGCACACCAATCTTGGACGTCATCACAGTATTCTGCAGACATAACCAAACTACATAACCAGGATTGTGCAAAACACAGTGACAGGACCCAGGAGGCACGAATAAACATCCTACGGACAAGTCGGTCTTTCCAAGGACATAGTCAACAACAGCACATATGCATACAGTCACCGGGTTGTTCTGAAAATATTTCAAACATCCAAGTCACAAAAAAAGTTTTGTTAAGTGTTACCGTAATGAATAACGTGTACAATCAGCTGTCCCTCTGTGGTATGCCGAGGAGCTTTTGTCCTTTTCACCTGAACAGTTTTATAAATCTGTTTTATAAAAGGTATTTTCTCCCTTCAATGAGCAGTTTGAACGGAGCAGCAAGCCGAAATGTTCCTAATAGGGTTGTTAACAACAGTGGGTCCTGAATTCACTCCCGTGTTGTGTTACACTGTTGACGATATGGAGAATGATATAGCTCACCTCGTTGCTGTGAAAGTTCACATTGCCACAAAGTCGTGATCGCTAACATATACACTCATCCATATCCAACAAGTTAAGGGCTTGAATCCTCGGTCAGATGTATCGTCTGCTAAAACATCTCGTGGTTGCAATAGTACGTTAGCCGTGTAGTAGAAGTTGTCCTTGTAGTAATATATACTACCAAGCTAAAGCATCTTCTGTATATCCACGCGGTGTTAATTGAAACACAAACTTTCTGTAGTATGTATACCGTATGTTTTGGTAGATAAGTGTCCAGCTGTATAAATGAGATCGACAGTCACTTGCTACATACAACACAGACCTCCAAACTAACACTAGATATTACAACACACGGGAAACAGAATATAACACTGACACCACTATACACCGAAATGCCCCATGAATACTCTTGTAAGACTATTTTTGTAATCACCTCGCCCTCTGGCGGATTTGACGCCTCATGAGAGGGCGTGTGTTATCGAGATATCCTGGTCATACAGCCAATACCTTCGACTCTCCGTTGATGTAGAGAATGATTGGCATGTCTATGGTATATGTAGCCCGTCGCTAAATGCCATTAATCATTTGCTGCCTTGTATATCGGAAGGCTGGCTCTGCAAGCGTATACTGTAGTAGTTCGCGATGGTATGGTGACTTCAAGTCTTGCTGTCTTAGCATTATATAAACAGAGATTAATCCATTGTGTCGTTGTCAAAAGTATATATTATATCCCGAAATTGTTAACAGTTGCTCATTCACCTCGTCTTTTTTAAAGCATACTCACACTATGTGGTGTAAACATAACGTAGGGTATTTTATACAAATATGACAGATGTATCTTTTATTTTCACATCAAGCTCGACATGCTTTAGATTTCAGTACCAGGTATATATATAATGATGGGACTAGGCTATCGAAATCCCAGCTCGCCACCTCAGAACGCATTATCGAAACTTGATACCTCTTAACAGCGCAGCACAACAGTTCGTGTATGAAAACAACCAGCTACTTACCAACAACCGTCGAATTCAGTTCGTAAACACATGATACTCACAGCCATGCGCCGTGTAGTGCAACACTTTATAAAGTCTATGATCAACGTTATATGATATATCGCTCATGATTTAGACTTAAAAGGGATCTCTTTGTTGATGAATAGGACTGGATATATTGTTAGGTGATAAGGTTTTTCTTCAGTGTTACAAGTATTTCTTGTGAATGGAATTTATATCAACGTAGCCTGCATAGTGACAGCGTATCTATATGAATTGACAGCTCCAAGCTTCGCTGGAAGAGATGTTATCGCTCGTTGATCTGTGTTCGCGATAGCTTTAATGTAAAATACACAAGAAATCTAATATCTATTAAAATAACACTTGTTTCTTGCTAGTGTAAACGATACAGTCTCTAACTCAGTTTATCGAACATCTTCACAAAGAGGATTTATAATAAGTAAAGTTAATCAGATTTTAACTGATTAGCAGTGATGATGAATTAAGAGTAAGTGCATGCTCTTCTGTTTTGGTGATGTGAACCATTTAAATCATTTGTAGCAATCTATACCTGACTTTCTATTAGTAACCGCACATACAGGTATGGTAAAGAGACAATCCGATATAGTGTGAACAGATCAAAGCTGTTTACATGTTAATGTTGATACTAATTGAAATGAACAAAATAAACGTAAAGGGTATATCATAACAAATCATCTCAATCATAATACAGTTCCTATATGGAATCATTAGAACACAGATCATGCATAATAAATATCGAATTAATTACCAAGTTTTTGTCAAAATTTTTACAAGAAACAATTCTAAGATAGAATCGTTATCTAACTTTAGATTTTAATTATATGATTGGCTGGGAAACGGCGCAAGTACATCTGCATGTACATGTATCAATATTGAATAGCATTTGTTGGTTTCAGGACCATTCAGACTTGTATCTTCTATAAAAGTTATTATGTTGGTCTATTCTTTTTTAATTTCTGCTGTGCTATTTATTTGCGTACAATATTTGGTTTCTCGGGTTGAGTTCTTTTCTATTTCTATGATTAAATATATTGTGTTGTTACATTTTAGTAACAGAAAAACCTTCTCAGTCTAATTCTGTTTGTTTCAAAAAATAGCAGAAGTATTTATTACTTTGAATTTTCTAAAAACAAAATTAAGGGTGGATACTAGTTCTATTTTTATGTGATTTTAATAAGAGTTGGACAATGCAGTCTTTTCTTAAATTTTGTGGTATTAAGCAATCCTATAACATGATAATATTTTATTCTCCTGTCACCTCCAAATATAAGACAAAGAACATGATAGAGTAACGGGAGTGGGTATGTGCGCTAATGATCTCTCAAACAATAATAGAAACCATGATTGTATCAAACATCGTCATGCGAATATTTCATGGGGAATGTGTGTATTATTTTTTATAAAAAATGTCGGATTTGCGTAGTATTAATTTATATGAAACATTTATTTTATAAATTCTAAAATTTGGATCAGACAGATTACCCTGCTTTATAATAAAAACTGCACATTGATGATGTAACATTATATATCTTATTTTAAATAACATGATTTTTTTCTCTCCTTTTTTAACTGTTTGGTCAATATCAGATTTATTTTATCTCACTTTCCAAAAATCTTCTTAAGTCTTCCACTGATAACGAATATGAATATATCTGATAATTGCAATATTTGCTGTAAGTCAGTTTTGCACCTGCCTCAGATAATCTGGACACTTGCAGGCGGTTTAGTAGAACGGCACTGACTTGAAGCAGGTTGTCTGACAGGAGATGGACTGGTGAGAGAAATATGTACAGTTTCTGACAGCCTGACTGACGAGATGTTTGATTTACTAGACGTGTGGTTAACCCACACATTTCACTATTCATATCCATATTTTAATTTTGATGAAAACAAGAAACAATTGATTAAGAAACTGCCAGGCAAATAGCCCTACTTAAGTTTCACCCCTTTTCCTGGTAAACGTTATCATTAAACAGAATGACTAAATCCACAAGTACGCATGTTCTTATTGCCATTAGTGTAACATGCACCGTTAGAAAGTGTGTTAACTAAACAAGATAAGTGCAGTTGGCTAATAACCTCGTTAATAATTTCGACAAACATAACAGGCGCAGTTGCGTATATACCATGCAACACATGTAATATCTGTTTTACGAAGTTTTATCTTATTATTCTTCTTATTATTGAACAACTTTTATCGTAAGACTACCCTTTCATATTGACATAACATTCATTCCATAAATTTAACATAAACACATGCTTAATAACACCTAGCTGAATTGTGCTTTGATGGCCTCAAAACCTTCAATTTTTGAAGTCTCAAAAGCAAAGAGGATAATTTAGCTTTTATGTCAGTCAGAGAAATTGTTTACAACAATTTTTAGTTATATATATTGCATTCAGTTGTTCAAGGTTGGTTCTTATATGTGTGTGCGACAGTAGGATTAGTGTCGCTTTCTAGCTTCGAGTTAGAAGAAATTACCTTTGAGGTCAATCTGTAAAGTGGCGGACCGGGAAGCTAGGAATTGCTGGTTCAAACCTCGTTGGAAGCACTTTACCCTGTTTTCCTGTTACATCGGAAAACGGACTTTTGAATTCCGAAGTGCTTTGCATTTAGTAATACGGGAATTCTTAAATCCGGAATATTTATTGTTTATCAGCGACCTTAAACTCAACGAACAAACCCCGTATTTGCAAACCAGGTCCTAATGACGATCTTAACATGACTTTCGCCTAGGCTGCAGCTTCTCCGGTAAAACCTCCGGCTAATTAGTCTGTTGATTAACAGGACGCACCAATCAAAAAAATCCTCATACTTAGAACAGGTGCTGAAGTAGGGGATATATTGTGATAACTCCATTACCAGGGGTAATAGGTACATTTGTACATCATAACTCAAAATAGCAAATATAACGACCTAGAAATTTGTCATTGAGTTTAATCATAAAATGCCTATACTTGCCCCCAAAAAGATTGTTACATAAATATAATGATCGTAATGAATTCATGGCGTAGTGTATTTTAAGACGTGTATCTAGGGTAATCAGCAAACACAAAGCATTGTGTGCTTAATACTATAATGTCATTGTTACCATTTGACCGCTTATCTCTAATGAAGCTAATGTTAATTTTTGAAATTGCCAAGCTGAGTTTCTGATTATGTTTCTCTTTATTCAAAATCTATAAAGGTGTTATAACCTTCGCCATTAGGCAAATTGGTTATCAGAGTCCCTTAAGGCTTGAATTGGTACTAACACTTTTTGATAAAATTCTTTTTGATGGAAAAGTATTTTTGCTTGTTTGTCTTTCTGTTTCCATCGTTGTGATTGGAGGTCATCATAACAATTTTTATGTCACAATTACGTCGATACCTTTGTACTGAATCGCACTAATAAATATCTGTTATTAACATTCCATCATTCAATACAACATTATCATACAGTTGTAGTTTACCTAACCAGTAAACGAGCTTCGCCTGTTTTTACATACAACTTGCTTTGAATTATAATCAATCGCTACAGAATGGATTATCGGCCGCTAGGATTCACTTATTGTGACTTAAAAACGTCAGGGCCACTATTATAAACTTTCTTTATTTTACAACAATTATGAAACAAGTTCTTTCAACTTATATGAACCACTTTTATTGGCCCGGATGTAAGCGCGGGGAGGGGTCTTAATTTTGGAGGAAACTGGAGTACCCGGAGAAAACCCACGTGCTCGTTCTGATGACCCCATACTTTTTCACGTCCGATCAGGGAATCGAACCCCGGCCGCTTTGGTGAAAGGCAAGTACACTATCCACTGCGCCACCCAACCACCCTGTCTATTTTGGGCATGTTTGTAACAAATTTGCGCTGATTGGTTAATTCAATCGACGTATCCTTTGTTTTGGTGAGGCTTCACAAATCCCTTTGATTATCCTTGGAAACTTGTACGAGATGAAGCGTTGGTGATAACTAGTAAGCATTAAGCATAGAAAGCGCACGAAGTGGATTATAAAATGCTTTATGTTAAATGATTACATGTAGTTTCTGTCGTTCACAGTGTCAACAAAACCAACGGAAATGTCGTGCGCCTTCTTCTTGACAAAAATGTTTTTTATACGAACAGTCAAAAATAAATTACCTAGATGGTCGTTAGAACCATACTTCAAATTCCCGCACTTTTTTCTGTGTGAAATTATTTTCGTATGCCGTTGAATACCATGTATGTTTTACTCCTTTAAGGGCAGGTAATTATGAAAAGAATTTATTTTGGTGCCTTGGACAAATATTGAGCAGCAACAGTGCAACATGTGAGGATATTGAGTGTGAACAATCATAACAAACGATCGGCTCCCTCTTTGATTCGATTAATCAGTTGCCACATTTCACTGATAGTTAGTGACTTTCATGAAAATATTTGGTGTTCAGTAGCTTTGCTGTAGTTTCCTGTTCCTTATGCTCATAGTGAGCCTTGTTGTTTTGTTGTTTTGTTGTTTTGTTGTTCTCGATGTGAGGACATGACATTACATGTTTACATGGCGGGTGTCGTTGATAAAGCAGAAGATGTTTATCCTCCCCTCTGGAACACCTAGTATTACATTTTTGAATTCTCCGTGTAATTTCTAAAGGAAGTCATTGTTAATCTTTCTTTTGTTTACATTTTCTCCTAGTTCCTTTGATTTAGAGTTCAAATTATGGTTCGGTATTCTCGGAATCAAAATATAAATTGTCTTATTAAAAAAAACTTATTTGAACGTTTTGTATTTGTTATTTACACAATGAAAAAAATATTGATGTCCTGAGCAATTAGTTTGTTGCCTTTCACTATCATTATAAAATATATAACATACAAAACAATGTATATTATCTGTCTGGTAGGAAGGAAAAACCGTCATTTTCGATTTTCTGTCCAACCTTAGATCATTTCTTTTCACATTCAGTCGTGTTTTTAATTTGATCAAAATATCAATTATCATTAAAAAGCCAGAATAAAGCAGAATTTGCATGAATTATATATTCTGTTAAGATTTAAACAAAACAACGCTTGTTCAGATGGCGTCTATGTTTAAACTACACAGAGAAGGTTTTAAGTAAATATTCAACACTTGAGCAGACATTTTAAGAGAGAATGTTCCCATTGTGAAAAAATAGCCTCTTTGGAATCATGAAAATAGAACCAGTGTGTTCGTACATGGTATCGCGTTCTTCAAAGCGAACACAGATGCATTGTAAATAGTCTTGCAACTACAAGCGTGTGTAAGACCAAGAGTATCGACTACACACGGCACTGCAGGAGAACACTTGAAGCCAACACGGTAACGCAGGCCAAATTTTTTTTCCTTCTTCATGTTCGAGTAAAAGGTAATGAATAATTTCACACGCAAATAGAATTTTAATTGATGTTCTATAAATAAACCAAACAAAGCCTTTATTGCATGTGTAAATTAATGATAGAACAAAGGAACTATTTTCTTTCATGGAATCTAACTGCATGTTGAGTGATTACTCTCTACAAAGGTGCATGCGAACTACTTACATGATCATGTATATCACGTAACTATTAATACACCTCAATATCTATGTAGTAAGCATCAATCTGTCTTTTATTAATTTGATAAAATCGACATGGCTATTTATAAAAGCAAGATTAACTTTACAAGCTTGCATTGCTCACGTCAGATTAATCTATCGTCTCGTTATGTATTAATCAATCTTGTGCTGGCTGATCCTTGTATAGATGCTCTTATGACGTAGATATATAGGAGTGATATATATCAAACAATGGATATATGTAGAAACATCCTAGGTTTCATTCAATGTATCGCATTGTTAGTAAAATGTTCAACAAGAAGCGCACGATTTGAGCTTAGTTATCAAAATTTAACTGCATTGTTTAGAAATAGATGTTTGAAATTGCTCAATGTTTGTGTAATATATTCTTAAATATATTGAGTACCGTTTCCGTACCGTTTGCGTAGCACTTGCGTAGCACCTCCGTACCGTTTGCGTAGCACATCCGTACCGTTTGCGTACATGGTGGAACAGCGAACATGTACGGTCTGTATAATGTTGATGCTATATAATGACTATTGTCGCCCACCAAACAAGACGGTCCGTTTTATAATTTTGATATAAGACTGTTACTTAAATCTCGTATAATCTCGTTACATTTGTAACATATTATATACAACCATGTAGTCTAAATCACTATCAAATATATCTATGTTAAATGTAAAGTTGTAGTGGTTATCTTTAATCACACAATATCAGACTGGTGTACTTGATTTCCCCTTTGGACAAATTGTTTTGAAACTGTATACAAATATTACGTTTATTATATAGAGGTGATTATCATTAATAAGATGACAGGGTAAAGTCACGTGAACGAAAAATAATGTAAGTCATATTTGCCCTAAAAAACATCGGAAATTCTCACAAACATTTTTAAGCATTCATTACTTCTCTTGATTTTCGCGTAATTCAACCCCATATTAGTAACTTCTTGAATAAAAATCATGGAAATCAATTCTCGTAAAAATAAGTGATTGAGAGAATGACTCTATTGATCAATAGTAACTGTTAGACCACCTTTAGACCACTGTTGAGTCCTAAATGCGCAAAAGGACCTTATAGTGCCGTAAATCTCCTAATAACGGTGCTTATTTAATAACATGCTTTCATACGTCATTTCGCTAGCGATCATCAATACGTAGCACATGCAGTGATCGATCTTGAGCTTGCTTAGAATATTTTATATTTCAATACAAAAGGTTTTTTTTTCAAATTTACCCTATTTTATTAATGATACTTTGTGATATTAATAGTTCATCTTGCTCTCGTTGACCTAGTGCTGTCTATGTCTAATCTCCGCTTTACACCTGCTCCCGCAGCCAGTCATGAAAGGCCGAACCAGCATGTTTAGTGTATATACAGCTATATTGCAGACAGGTGTTTCTAATACGACTGTATGAGCTCCGAGGAAATACATACCTCTATCATGTTATTGATAACAAAGTTTTTCTAATTTTTATGTTGCTACTTGACTTGTTTAGACTACGTACAAACCATGTTAACGGGTAGTAGAACAGATTATCTCAACCTGCTACTAATATTCTTTATAGATATCATAAATGATGTGAATATAGAACAATCAGAAAGAATTCATCGCACTGGAAAATAATCTCTAATAATGTAGTGCAGTAGAAATATGGGTTCTAAGTAATAATGAAACGCATATTTTCAGTTTTAATTGATATTACTGGACTACTGAACTTACTAAACTTCATATTGCAGTTTAACTGACTGGTACCTATGTTTAGAGTATTTCTATTTTGCACCAGACAAGCAATATCACTTTTCATTATGTTTGAGAATTATTTGACATGTTTTCTTGAAACAAACACCAAGTGTTTGGTGGAGTTGAATATAGTGCTGTGCTAATTTTCGCTTCATAATCGGGACAGCAAATTTGGCTGACAAAATGTCACATGTCAATATTGATGACGTCACGGTGTTAATGACGTTGATGATGTTGACATCACAGTTCCAAAGTGGATTGGTCCTGCTTTGCATAGAGGTTATTTCATACGGATGATTATATTTGTATTTACAAGACTGTCATCATTTACAAATAACACTTATGTATTGGAAAAAGCGTACGTATTAAGGTCACTAGAACATCAATGGACCTTAATATGTATTACTGCCAATAATTGTTAATGTTACATTTTACTTCGTCTCAATCATCGGAATATTGATCTTGGTAACCTCATCTTAGTCAAGTGTAATGAAAACGTAAATATAGGGTTATGTCTATCATTGGTTTTTTTCTGACTTTGTAGGACAATGCCAATCATTGCTATATGATCAGTTTTCGTACAATGTAGTAATTTATAGTTATACGTCGGTTTCACTTGATCGTACTATAAGCTTTCAGGAAAATAGACACTACTTACTTAAGTAGCATGTGATAATGCTCCATATATAGAATGGCCCTCTTTATGATATATTAAGTCTGGTTTTACTGAAGTCATAATAAATATATAGTATGGATAGAGAAATGTGTTACACTTTAATTATACTCCTGGGTGATGTTCAGCATTACATCACTACATCAAAAGTAAATATATTGCTTGTTAACTATCAAAACGGCACTGAGGGCAAAATGAAAAGGTTAACACCATCCTAACGAGTTGCTAGATCCTAATGCGTACGACATCTTGATTCGTTTCTTTGATATGCGACAATGAAATATCCCTCGTTACTTCAATGGATATGCTTTTTTTCGGATTTTATTAAAAGAAATATTTGTCGCTAGAAAAAATGATTGACATTCATGCAACTTCAAAGTTGTTTTAATTCTATAACCATATTACTAAAGAAATGTTATCCAAACTAAAATTTATTGAAATTGTAATTAAGCGAGATACTAACTTGAATACACTAGAACGTATGCTTCAATTAATACAAATATTACCAACGATGTCTGACACGAAATATCAAAACCATAAAAGTGAGAAACTATTGCTCTATTTAACGAACACAATACCAATTATATAATACAAATGTAATTTGTTTAACTTTTATCATTTACAGTACAGCACATGACCTTTCAGTACGAAAAGCAAGGTTTATAAAGTATTTGTTCTGTATGTTATGTTTTCCGAGACGTGCAACCCGAAGGTCTCTTTGACTATGATTACTAATGAGACCGATACGATCCGGCAAGTCTCGGTATAAAAATAAAACGGAAATGTCCGGATAAACTGTCGTCTTACTTCCTTATGTCCTCATATGGTGCTGATATTGTCTCCATCCGATACATCTTCATCAATCTGTTTGTCGTATCGGTTACGTGCAGTGAAGCACAGTTGGTGATCGCATATACAGAGCTTACAAACTCATCCAGAGCTCTAGACGTTCCCTGTATTTAGTCATTGTTAGCTTCATCTGATGTTCATTGAACTTTCAGGAAAAAAAAATTCTTCATTTATATATTTGTCAATATCGTCGATTGGTCAATCATATATCAATTTCGATGTATGTATGTTATTATTGTTGACAGCTTAACGTGTGCTTTTGAATGTATGAATTTAAATAGTTCTGATAAAAACAGGGGTTAAATATTTGATATCTATAGTTCGTTAGGCTAAATGTGCTTTGTGGAAACAGAAACAGAAATGGGTGAAGGAAGACATGAATAAGTAGCTTTTATAGAACATAAAGTATCGAGCTATCGTGTGACATCCTCAGCAGCCCAACAACCAAACGTTATAACCAATAAAGTTAGGGTGTCTAAACCTAGTTCAAATAATTTTAAACAAGCAAAGCTTCCTCTGTATGTTAGTTATAGCCGAAACGTCACAACTTATGTCATAGTCAACAGGGATTTCTTAGTCATATTTGTTTGACATTTGTCCGAAATAGTCGTATTTAGATTTAGTCTGTGAATAATGGGTGAGGCCTTTCAGATAGTACATTTGATAATGTGCTTTAGAGCTGATCATAACGCAGTGTAAAATAGCAAACTATGCATGTACAACAATCTCATATAAAACAATATTTTGGAAACTATTTGAAAAATCTTATTTTGTCATTTGTGATATATCTTTAAGATACCTTTTATAAATGTACGTTTTAGAAAAAAATGTATCTTGATACGGTATTGATATGTAGGTGAACGAATGGGTTGTAAATTTAGTGTCGACACATACATACATGACGGAGTGATTTGCCTGTAAGAGTTAGTGCATATGTAAACGAATGGGTATCGTAAGTATTAACAATATCATACATATGGCAGCATGAATATTGTATTACGTGTTACATGCAGCATTGTTATAACAGAACGATTTTCTATCACGATAGCTGCTGTTGATCAACTCTCAAGGCGTCCATCATATTCGAAATCCAAGGTTCCGTTTTCCATAAACATATCTCTACACCTCTGGAATATGTCTTGACAAAATCGAAGGCTTGTGGTTAGCTGTTTGATTGGTTTTACACATAAAGAACAGATCAATCTCGCCAGACTAATATCCGTTCTTTGAAGATAACAGAAAGCTACATCTTAATCAATGGCGATCAATTTTATGATTACACTGCCACGCAATTCCTTTTATCTGCTATCAAAGAGATCAGAAGTACATTGTATGCAGGTTTTGGTAACAATTTCCATAGTAGTCAATTCGTACAAAAGTAGCACGTACAGAGCCGTCGAATGTGTCATGATATGATCAAAGGGTGTAGAGAGCAAAAGTGTATCGATAAGACAACCCTTCCATTTCGGAAACATTTTGTAATAATATCTATCATATACATGTATTGTGTTATCAAGTGAATACACCCTTGTCATTTTTTTTTGCGTATCAACCCATGAAATATTACCTTCAAGCCCTGTGATTGGTTGTAAGTTTTAATTGTTTCAATTGTAACGTCACGCCTATGACAAGTACATAACGTCACAGACTTACGCACTGGCGTCAAAATGGCGACTTTTTACATTTCAAGCTTGTATGAAAATTGTCGGCTTACACGAATATATGCCACAACTCTATGTGATAAAAAGGATCTTACATTCGTTTTCATTTCATATGAGATTCATGAAACTTGTCACGAATTTTTCATTTTTGCTCGCCAGAGGCTCGCTTAATTGAAAAATTCTAAGACTCTTTTCATAAATCTCTTATGAAATGGAAACTCATGTAAGATCCTTTATTTATCATATACATGTATTGTCCTTCATATTCATTATTTACAAACACAATTGTAACAACTGAGTTATCTTTAATTTCGAAATAGACAACAACTGAAAATTTCGTATAGCAGTTAAGTACAGAACCCGGAAAAGGCTGATATGTCCGGAAGCGTGTTAATATCTATCAGTTCGGTTGGAAAACAATTTATTACACTGTGATACAATTTGTGGTATTTAAAGCAAGCATATTACATGTATAATCACATACATGTAAATAATTTCTATTATAAGCAAAATTCTGACAGAAATGGGTTTCATTTGTTTTGTATGTACATTTGTATGATACAAAAAAACAAGAAGAATACCCAAGTGTCAATAAAACCATAATTCAAACTCAAAATCGATAAATCTGGTGCAAAATATGAACAAAGGAATAATGTATATGGAGACCAATGAAACCGTACAAGGATATTAAGACAGGGTGTTCCGGTAGGGTGAGCGTCTTATATTTGAATGGATTTTTACCCATTTCGGAAAGTTAAATACGAATTTGTCAGAATGAAAATGAATATTTGATTTTGTTACTGTATGATGGTGTTGAAATAGTAGCACTTTGCGTTATAACATATATAACGATTGATATTTAGCTTGTCAGGCTGTGAATCATGGTTTCATTCAGCAAATATTGTATGTTAGAATTTAAAAATGGTCGCCTTGCGTCATTGTTCGGAACGTATAACGTACAAGCGTGGTATGAGTGACGCTGAGAGATACGACCATTAGTACATTTATCTAGGAGCGTAGTCAGAACCTAGATAAAAGGGAAATTATATTCATGCAACTCTCTGAAGCTCGTTTTATAAAAATATGATGCAAAAAAAAAAGAGTTTGAAATTTGATTCAACATATGATCAACCAACCAAAACCTATAAAATTACAATATAATGCAGATAGGAAAATCAAAGTGAAATGGCACTAACAACATGTAGTTTTGCTTTTCGTGAAAATGTCCTTTAATGATGATGTCCATTGTGTCATCATAATTGTTACGGTTGGATGCCCTCTAAATCAATGATTCTCTGCACATTGCTATCCTAGAAGTGTCCAGATCTGTTGGCATCTGTTGGATTTTCTAATGTTTCTTCTCACATTGACGTTGAAAGGGAAATATAAGGATTGACCTTCATTTTGACGGCGCAAACGACGTTTATACTACTGCATATGCCGTCACAATGAAGGTCAATCCTTACATTTGCAGCCAATGTATTTGAAACAAATATAAATCCGCCGAGACATTTTTCACAGTCTATACGCTATTAATGTTAAAATGCTATCAGTGGGTTGCTACAATGGTAACTATAGTATCCGGGGTTGTGAGATGATAGCATAGTTCCAGTGAATCTACATCGATATATGAGTGAAGTTAGAAAATACACAGTGAACTACACTAATTTTTTGAAAATGTTATTCATATGTTACTTTCGTTATGTACGCGCATTGACACACCGCTCTGGGAGTGACGTGGTCGAATGTTCCTGAACGATGACGCCAATATTAACTTTTCCGTCAAAGGAATTTGAACGTGCATCTATGGAAAAAGAAGTTTGCCAGTATCCCGTTGTTGTATAATCAGCCGCTTTGGATCCAGAATATGTTCCGTGTACATTTGCATCTAGATATTGATGGAACCAGGCAATCGTTGTCATCGGTCTGGAGCGAGAACGGCGCCATATTTGAAACAGATATAAATCAGCCGAGACATTTTTCACAGTCTATACGCTATTATACGCATTCAGAATTTGCTAAGCTGAAGAAGAGGGAGACTTGTAAATATATCATTCTTAATGTAGCTGATATCGGGAGATAAGGAGATAAAATCAGCCGTTCCGTTAACCAAACCGCATATGACGACTGCCTCCTGGTCCTGAAGTCATACACACAACATGCTCAGTCTTCGACACGTATGTGTTTTGTTTTACTCGTTCTTTTTTTCTCTTTTGTGTTTTGTTTTCTGATAAATCCTACATTTGGTCCGCAGCTTAAATGTATAAAAACTGTGCAATGGATGACGGAACGGGGGTTATTGTGCCCGCATACCGCTGATTGGCAACAACATTTGGTCAAAGGTAATGCACCAAAAGACGGAAATGACGTCACTGGAACCGCTTACTATTGGCTGTCAATGTCATGTCATTGCCACAATGTTTACATATATCTCGTGTACGCAGTATAGTACAAATGTATAAAGTGTATATTTCAAAGTTTTCTAATCGGACACTCCTTGACTATCCTGTTATGATTTGTTTTTACTTAAATACTTTGATAAAGATTCTTTCTGTTTATTATACAAATACAAGGTTAATGATTTACTTCAAAAATACATGTTTCGTTACAAGAAAAGAAAAAACTCATCAAATATTCTTCTATCAGTTGTCTGTATTTACCTTATAAATTCAATGTTATCGTCCTGATGAAATTGTAGGATTACTGTCCAACTGCACTATGGTCTTTCGAATAAGCAGTAATCTCCCATTAACTTCCGTTTGGATAAAACTGTAGCATAGTTGGGTCAAGACATTTCCGTGGAAGTTGGTTTGAAGGATAGTGCAACAATCTGAAGTCCAGTCTCGAATCCTGGTCTAGCTCAGTTGAATAATTTCCGTTCAGAACACTGTTGATGTTTATATTTTGTTCTGTTACATCTTTATGATATATAAGAAATGATTTATCAAAGCTATAGTAATTTAGTTATTCCGGGATAAAAACGATTTTTCACTTAGTTACAGTTTTTGTCAGTGGTATGGTGATGATTAAGGTAGGACTATAGTAAGTCACATGTAGATGCTAAAGTTTTGAATTGTCAGCAAAATATGAATTATTTCCTATACTTTGCCCTATAATAATCGTTATGAAGTTCAAAAGAAGGCAATTTTTTTTTCGATTGATCAATTAAATACGAGTTATTAATAGAACTTTTACTTCACAAACATGTGATTTAACAATTTAACAAAGAAAATTCTGACATGTTCTGAATTATTCGGAACAAAACAACATTTTTTATGGTAAAAATATGGCATGGTTTGAGTAAATGATAAATTTGTCATCGCTATATATGCCGAATATTTTATGGATGCAATAGTGGTTGATACAGCTGAAAGTCAATACGTTCATTACGCTTAACGATATGTTTATAGTCATGAACTGCACTACAGAATATGATAGAGACATCCAGTACAGTTTATTGTGTATGTACAATGTAGGTGGATTGTAAGATTAGCCAATTGTGTTGAATCTCATCCTCGACATCCAAGTGTTCCTCTCACGGTATATATATCTTCTTACACCCCTGGGATATGTCATGCCAGAAACGAAGGCTCACGGTAAACTTTTTGGTTGACGTCAGGTATAAAAACAAATAGGCTGATACATTTTATTTACATTTATTTGTATTTGAATGTTATAGAGAAGCTACATCAAACATCAAAGCCTGTCTATTTTACCGTTACGCTGCCATGCGATTCCGTTTATCGTCAAAGACACCAGAATAGTCTATTTTAATAAAGAACCTTCGATTTTGTCATTAACCTTTTCCGGGGATGCAGAGAAAATGTTTGTATTGAAGGTAAAAGCCTTGGATTTTTCAGGATGGCTAAACTATGCGATGTAAAACAACGTCAATAGGTGACGATTTTTCCGTTGAATAAGTAGTCTCTGCTAGTTATGTAATCTTAGTATGTGTTGCACAGCTTTTTTTCTAAAAGGTTCATATCCCATTACTTAATAATGAAAGTGTGATATTCTACCTACAGTTAAAAGGAAACGCCTTTGGATAAGAAACAAATATTGAACATTGACACGAAACAAGTTTATATAATACCTTTGAAATATTAAACTCTGCCAAATGGCATGTTTTTATGTTTGATAATGATATTTTGTATTTGTGTTATTAAATTAAATGTACATGAATGCATTTATATTTTTAAATATTTGTTTACGTCTCAGAAGGACTTGCTGCATTGTTCTAGAAGTAAATTGGATCATTTCATTATGCTATTAAATTACGTATTAATGTAATGCATATGAAATTAAAAACAAAATTAAGTATAACAAAATGTATCAAATAACAGTCGTGAATATTTCAATGATTCGAAAGTTTGTTAAATATTCGCTAACATGTGGTAAGCATGCAAATATGGATGTCATCGTCACACTAAAGTACTACTTGTACTGATAAGGACCCTATATACAGGATATTACATCTGTATATACTACGATTTGGATTAAGATACCGTATAATCTGATTGGTGTTAACAGCAATAGTTTAGTTACAAACTCTAGAAAACGTCAAAAATTACATGAACATGGCAACTTTAAACGTAAGAAATAGTATGACCGAATTGCGCGTCTGCTTTTTCCTATTAAGAAAACAGAAAAAGTATTCAGGAGTGATGCGGTTTTAGTCAAGTTACTGACGAAGATGTCTTAAATATGTAGAACAATGAAATATGAAATGTTGAGATCAACCGTTATTTATATGTTGTACCGTTACATATACGATGAATATACACAAATACGCTGCATGTATGTTTTTATAAATTGTTTCCCCGACTTGAAAACATATTTTCATATCGATTTTAAGTGAACAGTTAGCCTACTAACATACATTAACTCGCAAGCATATCAGCGGAAGGATCAATTACAACTCTCCGTGGTCTTCTAATGCAATAAAACAGAACTCAGCGTTTAAAAGATAAACAGATATTATTGCATTTAACATTTTTCTATTTCTCCTTTTTTTAGTTATTATGATTGATTACTTACAAAGATCGTGACATTGCGAACAATGCTAAACTCGGGTATATCTACTCATTTGAGTGAACACATTTGAGCAATCTTTACAAATACTGAACATAGTTAATGATATTGTGTATCCTGATGGATATGGTATTTGTTACATGAGGATAGGAATGTTTTTTCCGAGGAAAGACATTATATTTATTAGCTGTACAAAAATACCTGTAGCCATCTCCTCTTAGCTGCATGTGATGCATATGTACAGGCGATTTATGAATTGATAGGGAAATAAGTATTAATCGGTGTATTACCGCTTCCTTAAATAGACAGTACACCGTTAATGATACCGGATCAAAGCTTGGGATTATAAACTTTACATATAATGGACATCATGTTGTACACACGGAATCAGTATTATCTTATAGATCCTAATGGAAGGCACGACATCAATACATTAATTTATTCTCTATTCATTTTAATATTGGACACAGAAGAAATCAAAACTAATCTGCTGTGTCCTAGTAACACGTGATATTTCTAGGTTTAAATGGTTTTGATTATGTGTCTATGGCGTGGATTGCCACTATGGACGTTCTCTTGTTGAACATTGAACACCGTATTGATTAAAATGAGTATATTATTGGAAGAAATTTTACCTGTGAAATGTGTAAGTTTGTGGGTTTTATTATTTTTTCATCATTAACTACGAGATGATATTTGTAGAGAAGTAATTGTTTACTTGATATGTCATCATCGTGCACGTGTTAAACAGCAAGGCATGCTTACGTTGCATTGATATTGATGATATTCGATTGTTTGGTGTCAAATGTGGTTGCTCTTCCAGAACTCCATAATAATGGAGGTATATATATGACATTTCGCCTTTTCGGTTTGTCGTCCACAAAAAGACGCCAAGCGACAAAGCGACATTGCGGGAAAACGAACATCTACCAAAGCGCACAGAAGTCCTAAATGTCGGGAAAACTTCGGTTCATGGATATCTTTCTGTTTTCAATCCGATTATCAAGCTCTGGGCGTTTTTAAGGAACTCAACCATTCAGGTTGCATATTGTATGTCATTTCCTCTAACATGATGGTGACACGTTCTACTTTAATGTCGCTATTTAGGCATATCGATTTTACCGTTGTTTTCAGAAATTGTATCAAGAGAAAGGATAACATCACAAGAGTCTGTGATGGATCGATTGTCGTCAAATTATCATAATTTACTTGGCATTTAAGATCGTTAAAGTAGATGGTAAAATTGCTAAACAGAGACTAATGTTATTTCCTATCGGAAGACGTTCCTCCTCTGAGCCAGACTTCCGCCGGTGTCATTGCAACACTCAAACGTGTACCGAATTGAATAAAAACGCCTACACTAGTTCTTCGATTGCTTAGTAGACAATTTCAATTCGGAAAAAATGATTTCACGTTTTCTTGAGTCTAAGGGTAAAAGAAATTTCCAGCAAGTATGGTCAATTGCTGAGCAACACCTACAGTATCTATCTAAAGTATGGTTCGCCTTGTAAATTTAATGTACATAGTTTCTTTGGTACTGATTTATGCTGTCTCCGATTTTATTTTATATTATTGACAGAAAAAAATACTGTGATTAACTAAAACAATGTAAAAAAAACTTAAATACACGCAAACTATCATATCCTCGCCTTCACCATATATGATCATATACATGTGTACCCTATATTATCATCATCATCATCATCATCATCATCATCATCATCATCGTCGTCAAATTGAATTTATCTTTTTATTAACCTGTTTATACTATTATCTTTATATCCGGATTATTTCAGTTTTCCGGTTTGTTTATTACACTCGAAGTTGTTTTGCCTCTGATAATGTTATCTAATCATCATCGTAATATATACATGTGTACTACATCTGCTCTGTGAATTGTTGTCGCCCTGAAGCTCACATTTCAATAGAAATCTATAAGGGAATAGGCTAGACTGGACTGACTCATATATATATATGAATATGACCTGTAATATGCAAAGCAATTAAGATATATAGGAATCTGCTTGACCTCCCATCAAATATAAATAAGACTAATACGGCTCCCTAGTTGACCATTTATTTGAATAATAGGTACCAAGATAAGAATGTTGGGGCTTATTGATTGCCTTTGGCTCAACTCGGCAGCAAGTAATACTGGATACCACACAAAGACTCAAACCGGTGTCAAACGTCAGCCCTTATTCTAAAAGTCAATTAATTTAGGAATATATTGCCCAAAAGCCTCTTATCTACACTGAACACTAATCATATCAAGGTGATTGAGACACTTGAAACGCACGTACTTTCACAGGCAATGGTACATTTGTATGTTGATTAGCATATTGAGGAACGACCTTATCGTACATGCATTAGTATAAATGCCAGCGACACCAAGAGGGGGTGTGATGCACTGCAGCGCTTATAACTAAGAGATTAAGACAGTTGAGAGACCCGTCTGATAAGTCACCGATAAAATAGGTAAAATGAACATCCAAGTAGATACGGTAATTTAATATGCAGTAGTTGATTTTATCAGTTTCATTGGTAATTTAACATTGACATTCGTTTAAAATGGCATGAAAGTCATCTGTTTTGTTTTTCTGGATTGCAACATTGGTTCTAAGAATATTTTTGTGAATCGATGTGATTGCATAAAAAATCCCAAGGAACCGTTATATCTCTTAAATGATTATTGACATACAATCATACTGTTAATACTAGTAATGTAGGATTTCATTTTAAATGTTTATACAGCTTTGTTTTTAATGGGTTATTTCCAATTAAGCATAATTATATGAATATGACATTCGATGACCCACTCTCATCTGCCATAAACCGTCATTCAGACTATATGATTGGTGTTTTGTCTACGGATTTGAGCAAGACTAATACGTATTGATTGTATTACGGCAAAAACGTATAGACTAGAAGTCAATTTTGTAGGAACAGTGAAAATTGTATATACTTTTTTATATACTGATAGCCGGTCTATATCCATATTGATGACTTCGTTACATCGCTTTTTTATTAAATTAACTTACATATATATATATTTCAATAACATGATCATTTACTCACTACCAAGTTAACCCAAACTTACTAAGTGTAGCCTGTTGTTACTCATGTGCTCTTCGCTTGTCCGCTCGTTCTTCGCGAAATATTTTCTCTTCGTTTCGCTTGTTCTTTTAGTCGATGAATCAATATTTCTTAGACCCCTCACCACTACCTTGTTCCCTAATATCTAATTGAACAATCATCAGTCGTTTGCTCCTCATTTACCTTTACTCCTCATGTATCAACTCAATATTCAAATGTCCCTCATTCATTTTATGCACCCTTTCCCAATCATTTTTTCCTTTCTACTTTTTACACTCTTACTCTTTATCCTTACTACGCAAGTTACTCACTTATCCCTTAACTTACTGACCTGTACTTACTTCCGGTAAATAATGACTTCTCCGTTACATCATACATGTATGTGCAACATATGATGGTACGCAATTACCTCAATTCCTTCTTTGTCACCTACGCTTTTACTGCTGACTAACCCTCATTTTATACTTACTCTTCATTTATTCATTCACTGACATCCATTACCCCTTCTTTGTCAATAACGCCCTAATTACCAACTGACCATACTGTATGTACTTCTTGTGACACTACCGGTACACTGTCGTACTAATGATGTTGTATCACTTAGAAAACGCCCTTACCGGTCCCAAACCTTCGTACGTTTCATTTTCTTGTGATAGTGACTTCGATTTTCAAAACTCTTTGAAAATTACTGCATGTTAGATATATTGATAACTTACAGGGATACAAATCAAGCCGTGGTGGTGTGGAATGAGTATGAATTAAACTGGGTTTTCAACAGTTACCATGTTCTAATTAAACTCTACAGCGACAACGAGGAGAAGTACATATGTAAACACTTGTTCTCCTATCGTTTCATCGCCGACTGTTAACGTGTAATACTACAGTACATTTCATTGTCATGTTTTCTGTCCCTTCAATTTAATACCCTGATTCTACTCACGTCGATTCCCCGACATACATACAAATCCAACTTGTTGTGTATACGACCTGGATTTAAAGATGGCGGAGATCGTGCCCTCTATATATAGAATTAAGCATTAGGAACACCTCTTGCTGTTTTGACACGCCCACACGGATCGGAGATTAGGAACATCTCTAGCTTTTCTGACACGCCTACACAGAGTTGAAACTAGGAACACATCTAGCTGTTTTGACACGCCCACAAAGAGTCAGAATTCTTTTAAGATCCGTACAAATCCTTGTCTGAACAATAAAGAAACCAATGTCAACTCGTTCTGTTTTGAAAACTGATAATTTGAAGCATAGAAATCTATTTTTTATGACATAATAGATAGGTTTTTTAAAGAGATTGAATACGGATCGAAATACAAACGTACTTAAGAATGATTCTATATTGTTCAAAATAATAGTCCCAAAAAATAAACACGAAAAGCAATTAACCTGTGGGATACAGGTATTTACCTATTGACGCCTGCATATTGAGGGACCTGTGGGGGAACAGTAAAACACATGATATGAGCAATGACGTCGGTTCAGGTATGTTAAATGGATTACAAAGATTGTTTATGTATTAGTACGTTGGTCAACAAAACTTACCGACCTGCTTTGAGCGAGTTCCCATGATATACTCTGGAATTACAAAATGTTTATTAGATATCAAGTTATAATGAATATGTAAGCATTTTTAAGATGAACTAATTTCCCTATACAATAATTACTGTTGGATTCCAGTTTAAGAGATATGGTGGCGCCATAACAAAAGCATTACTAGCATTTTATGAAGACTTTATCATTATAACAACATTAGGGATTGCATGGCGTTGTGCTGTGATGTTATCTTATGATGTAATCAGCTGAACATTAATTTAAATATATAACTTTATGTCAAGGAATGTATTTGGTGTCACTTATTAGACCATGTATTCCTTAATAGAAACGTCTAAAAAGCTAGTTCTCCTGTCTTTTAGATTTCCCATGAACAATTCACCTATATAATAATATATAACATGACACTTTCCCCTGGCTCCCCCTCAGTTTCTATACCTTAGTCGACAATACTGTTTCGACACAATACACACCGTAATGTCCCCTTTATGTTAAAGGTTTGCTCCAACATGCAAAAAAGATTGTCACATGACAAAATAATAAAGGAATGAAAAAGGAAAAAACCCTAAGGAAATCGATTTCTGTTAAACCATCTTGATTAAATATTTAACAAGTCATTAATGAGGACCATACATGTACTGTGAACCTCCGAAAATCTTCTCGTGTTTGCATTAAAACACACAATCAATTATTCATGTTAAAAACACGTTATTGTGCAGGTTTGGTGAGCGGATTCGTTGGTATTATAAGTATTAACGGATTGACAAATATTAAAAAATGCAGATTCCGGATATTTCGAACGGAATTGAATTTTAAATAATATTTTTGGCTTTAATCAAATAATATCTCTGCTATTGTACAATCATATCAAACCTAATAAATCTCAGAAATTTGAGGCACACAACAACTCGTGGGCGTTGCACATTGGCAGATAAAATGCTTTGTAAAGTTAATGATTGTATGTTCTTTATGGAAAGGCAATTAAGGGAATTATTTATAGCTGACCTTCTCTCAAAATGTTGATATCGGGAAAATAAATTGTGTGAAAAGCGATATAATCGAGACAGGAAAAGGGATTGTCGTTTTATGTCTATCATCACGATTAAAAGAAATGTCAAACAGTAATATGGTTACTTGGTTGTCAAATATTAGCAAAATCAGATCTCCCGATTAAATCATTAGAAAAAACAAGTACGGGTAGATATTAACAAAAAATGGATATCGTGAATACACAACAACAAAAACAGATCTGGAAACAACAACAACAACAACAACAACAAAATAATTGCAGATTAAAAACAAAGAAACATTTATGTTAGTTTCGTAGGAGACAGAAACAGTTATATGAATACATGTGTCATTCGCCTCAAGAATGGAGGAGACTTACAACATGTATTAAGGTTTGGCAGTTTTATTGGATATGTAGAGATGATAGATTACAAAACAGGTCAAACAATCAATATCTGTCTGTATTTAGCTTAATAAAAAAAATAGTTAGCAACAGAATGGAATGCATTCAAACGGAAAATTAGTAGCTTAGAGACTAACTAGGGAATTCAATATCGAGATTGCTGTATCAGAAAACGTTTTGACAAACGGCCTCATTTACAAGTAATGTCAGGGCGCTGTTTGGTTTGCTGTGTACGAGACCTTGGTTGTGTTCTAACTTGAAGTTCTTCGAGTATTATATCAGAAAAGTTGTGTATACTCTTGACAAAATCACTAGGGATACCAAGCAGGGTCAAGGAAACACCTTTATGTTTACTATTCTTGCTATAACACACGCTTCAAGACCGAAAATAATGTTTGTTACTGTCATAGTCATAAAAAATTTGAGGTATAGATACGTTAAAAATATCATAACCTGTTTTTATCTTGTAATATACCTATGAATATACATGCACCAATGTAGTGCCTCATGAAAACCCCAAATTATACTGTATCGTGAGAATAATTAATGACAAAATGCATGACATCATCGCATTGTTTTAATGTCGGTTTAAGGGTAATAGACAGTAAGTCAAAATGGCGATATTTATATACTAACCTTAATTTCGCATAACATGTTTGAAATGTTTTTCGTTAGGTCGGAAATCAAATTTTCAGGACTAGTTTCATCAATACCATATGAAACACATTTCGTTTAAAGGTGATATATATTATCAATACGATCACTATATTTATCAAAATGTCTATATATGAAAAATGTATACACAAGCCACAGTCATAATTGGACAGAGGAGAACAAAGACACGACATTCGATCAGTATACCGCAAACTTATAGAACTAGTGAAGACCTCCAGCGCAAGCTTGTGCATCTCTTTTATTCATGAAACGGTGTTAGTTACTGCCTGAAAAATCGTCATATTCAAACCAGCAAGGATTAAAGGAGCCCTCGATTGGGAAGTCACCAGGTAACATTGTCATCTAATATGACGTCAGATAGAACAGGTCAATGGGTATTCATATAAGGGACACATAGATCCAACAAGGAGTGTTCCGAATAGGACACATGTATCTTACTTGTGCACACTACGATTCGAAACAAATATCTTTAACACATCAATAGGCTGCTACACTGTATACAATCTTATACATGTAGATCCAGAAATGTTTACGTCATTATGATTAGTCAAGGATGTCGGAACTGGGACATTGTCCGTTTCGTCTTTACATTTTGCCTACCGGAAATTGAATGGTTTATGAAGCTGAAATTAAATCCAATGCGGAAAGGTTTGATATGATATCAGTTTCTAAGAATAATACCTCCTAATGCAACACAACCTCTACATGGAAATGGTATTTGCTGAATAAGCATTCGATAAAAAGGATATATACAGTGATATCTGGATATAGCATTTTAAGGAAATGTTTTTGCCATTCAGAACAATCAATACTCCTTACACAAAGCTTAAGACTGACGATGGGTCTTGGCAGCCAAAGCATCCCATAACTCGGTATTTGACTACTATCATTATAACCTTTGGGAATACACTACGTGTAACAAATAGGCATTCTTGATAAATAAGTACAGTGTAACTCCCCGTTAGACATTGTTCTATTTTACAAAAGACAACTTACTGACTAATCATGATTTTGTATTATAACATTATTTTGAATTCCAGTAGATTTCGAACCTTCACACGAATCGTTATAAGCAACTTTTCAGCGCCAGCTTTCAGCAACTTGTTCTACAGAGACATGTTCGAAACTCTAATCACCCGTGTGTTAGTGTTTGTGCTTGTGTGTTTTACACTCATTCTTCTAACTAGCTTTCTCAGTTTAATTCATCCTTGCTTACATTCGTTTATTGAGACTGTATACTGTAAAAGTTGTATTTATTGAGTGTATATGTTCAGGTTTGGTAAATCTTATGCATACCCTCTTCACCTGTACTGGCCTAGTCTATCGTATTACCCTGCTAGACTTGGTATCATGCTACCTACAGAATCTAAAACATTAGGAACTAACCAATATTATTAGTTACAGCATGACAAGCAGAGACAGCTTACACTAAGCTGTTTGATATGCATGACTATTTCGAGTTCCCCAATACGAACTTACTCTTTCTTGATGGTAACACCAAAACGCGACTCTTACTTGTCACAGTTATTTCGATAGTGACGGAATTGCTCCGGCCGTTATGATTTTAATCAGTGTGCATTGTTGTCAAAATCTTGACTTTACTTATTTAACTTATATTTAGATCGCGGGTAAGGTCGGTGAAGCAGACGTGACCTACCCCACCGGAACTCGTGATCTTTTATCTTTGTGAGCTTCATAGGTTTCTGTGTAAATCGTTTCTTTGCTTTTACTATATATTGCATTTACCCTTGTTAAATTGATAACTTGGATAAAAAGTTTTGCTTATACTTTGATATTTTCTAGTTTTCTTTTCATATGTATCGTGTAGTCAAAACGCTGTATTGCTGATGCAAGGTTAAAGGTAAAGGGCAAGATTTTAATTCAAAAAGCATCATTCCTTGTTCGAATTGTTTGTCAATAAATCAGACCGATCGTCTGCTTGAAACTTATAAACATTCCAGATTGCTGATCAATCAGCATACAATCAATTGTATGTCAAAATGTATTTCATGATCAAAACGTGACCAATATATAGTGAACTAAATAACAGCCAAAAAATTGAATTTGACCGAGTGTGTCTTTGACAGTAGGAGATAGAATACGGCGAAGTGAAGGAAGACTCCCCTACCTGCATGTAACAATGTTTCACATCACACATTTGTTAATCTTCCATTTTCATTTTTGATACAATAAACACGCTTTGTTATACAAAATTCCATCGACGTCATTTCCGCTTCCTTATTGTCGTTCAAAATTTTAATCGTTGTAACAACTTCAGCCAGTTCGTCCTTTTTTAAACCACTCCCACCCTATCCATCAAAATCAGAAATAAAATATGATCATATCATTTTCGGATTCCCAGGTTACATTCCCAACATATCCTTGTTATACTGACATTATTTATACCTTTCTTCCGTCTCATAGATCATATATGTGATTGCATTTATGTCTATGGCCATTTAAATATTAACCAAAAAATAAATTCGGACATTTCACAGTCTTTTTATAAAATGACATATTTGAAGAAATTAATATCGGAAAAAAACACTTGGCTAGAAAATAGTGAGATCAAGATGCTTATAAAACGATCAAAGGAACATGAAGACACGATCGCGTTAAATGGCAGTCCCGCGCAAAATGTACATGTATGATGGGTTTATAATTCAGAGTTAATGTAAAATGTCATTTTGAAAAATGAGAATTATTACTTTGTTCGAGGTTTAATGTGTAATAATGGAGGTAATTGTCAGTCAAGCTTAACACGACTTATGACGTAGGAAGTATTTATGGGCAATTCTTAGTCATATTGCTCAGATGAAATGTTCTTGGTGTTGATAATAGACCCCTGATAATTATTTGATATCAGAGCTATGTGTTAATGTGCCTATAAAGACTAACTCGCCTTCAGAGGGGAGATTTTAGATTGTACACTCCTCGCCTACTGTCACGGTCACTTGAACACAACCCAGTCGACCGTGTCATCACATTTTTATCAATATACACATACACATCGCAATTAAGTTGTTAGTTTATCAAAACATATCAATAGTTGACACACTGCAAAGTAAAACTCCAGATGTATCCACTGATTAATTACCGTAGTATGATTTTTTTTCATACTGCTGAATCAATGACAATACCCTCTATACATGCGGTAGCGGAACTGTACATCGTAAGACAAACACAGCTGTAACTATTAAACAGTTCTCAGTTCAACAAACTGAGTACTTATAAATAAATACAAACAGTTACCTGTACTTTTGGTAAGTAAACACTTTTGAATTTAAAGAGCCCGGGCATAAAATCAGCTCAGCAATTAATAACAAGAATTGGTTAATATCTCCCTGGAAGAGGGTTCAAAGGGCTCAATATAGCCAGGAATCACGACAGCTTTATCATATTGCAAATCAGTGTAAGAAATGATGCACACTTGTTCAGGATCAGCAGGCAAAGATTGGTTGAAATTCGCCAAGGGGAGAATTGTGGGTTAGCTGTATGGCTGTACAGGGTTTAACGTCATATCAGTACAAGTTCAGCATATCTATTACAAACAACAAAAGTAGCATTGATTGCTCAGGTCAGCATCTCATACACACAGAAGGAATATCCACCGAGTAAAAAGAAAAAATCTTAAATATAAACTACTAAAGTAGCATTATTCAGTTCAACATCTTTGAGTCATTCATCATTAATATAAACAACAAAAGTAACAGCAACTGAGTTCAACAACTTCAAACCTGAACGTAGCACACACAGGTGAATACACACTTTAAAAATGTCCCCTGGTTAAACAAAAGCTTAGAAATAAACGACAAAAGTAGTATCAAATGAGTTCAATACCTTCTCTCTAAATACCAAAAGCGTTGAGTTCAACATCTTCAACATTCGGCTATAACAATGCAGAAATAAGCAAGCGTCAACAGATAATGAGGTAAAGAAACGAAAATTATATTGAAGAAGCCACATCAGATGAAATCCGACATCAAACCGTAACATAACGATCTGTTCAGAAATAGGTTTTTTTTCTGAGAATTGCTTCATGATTTATTTATTATCAAGTAAAATTTGACGTTTCCTTCGATCATGAGCATCACTTCCTGTAAATTAAGGACACACAAGCACTGTTTACTTCCGGTAAACATTCGAAGGCATAGAATTGAGGAAATTGTCCACGTGCCCTGCCACAGCCTTCAACATTTCAGGTATGAATGATTGGATTTTTACACTTACGTGTCATGTCTGATTAGGGAAAGGAATGAGTTTGAGAAAAGCTGTCCTGAAATTAAAACTTCCTGTTGTTCTGAATTGAAAGGTCTCATGGCACAGTGCCCACAATTGATAAAATATGCATAATTATAAAGAGCCACATTTTCACTTGTGAATTCATTAAAAAAGGATTTCTCGGACGGAAATGATAAGGACCACTCAGTTTCTGATAGTTCTGCCACTTAAAATGAAGAGAGAACTTAGGTTAATCGATGAAGAATTCGCACTTTTCTTCGAACAGTTTATTAATACAGAAAATTGGTGTACATGTACAGTTTGCAGCTGCACGAACATTTTTTTATAAACGTCCTTTTTCTTTCCATTTATTATTTTAAAGCCATAACTAACACATTGCCATCACTTTTCAAATGAGATCATTAATCGATTAACTTGTTTACTATTCACTGATATCACCATCCACAAATATAAAATTACACCAATAAACATATTCATGTTGGATATCTTTTATTGAATTCAAAGGAGGTAAGGACATGTTACATTGTATTTGAATGCGTTTGACTTCACGTACCGTCGTGTCAGTTACGCTCTATAGCACGTCGTCATCAAATCGTGTTGGGTCCAGTTTTTCAGCATGTTTCAAAACAGCCTTCGCTCGTCCACTGTTGAATATATCTGTTTTCGACAAGAGCAAAATTAGGAACTACCGGCAGGTGTCAAATTTGTCTTCCCTGTCCAAATCATTTAACACACAAGTGGTTGCCAGACGACATTTGTATGACAATTGTCTACAAGACAACTAAAAATCTGCTTACCCACCTTGCCGTTCAACAGACATTGCTCTCCGAGGAACACCGTGACATGGCCTCGACATTTGGATTTAGATGATGGACAATTTTAATTCTTTAGATCCATGTGCTGGCATTGTATGCTATTGACTGTTTACTGTAAGCACCTAGAATATACATGTTCATAAAGTATATCGGCTGAAGTACTTTCCTGTATCAAGACTTACAAACGTATTTGACGGAAATTGGGCCATGAGTAGCAGTTGGCAATGCCGTTTCTGCTGACAGAACTCGTTTGTAGTCTGCAAGGATCTTTGCAAGGACCAAGAAATCCATTTCTCGAAACCAATTGAACGAATTTGTCACAAGCATAATTGAACGCCGATGATGCCCAAGCGTAAATGGTCATCAGACAACTTGGATGGTTGTGCAGTTGATTTTGAAAATGCTTGTTTGACGGATTCCTATATATTAAACTTGACTAAGAAACTAAACAAAAGGAACATATTCTGTTGTCTCCTAATCATCAGAGAAATAGCATATCTTAGAGATGGTATAGATGCATGTTTAAGTGCAAAACAGTGCCATTTTTATGAATTCGTAAGCCTTTGAAATTTCTTCTCTGACTGAAAAAAAATCCAAGTAACAGTAGTCACGTTACTTCCACGTTAGGGACGTTAATTGCAATCGTCAGATCCTGACAATTTCCGTCTGCATGATACTGCTCCATAAATCAGTCCCATTAAACTAGACTGTCGTATGAGATAGCTGGTAATCTGTTTCAGTGTCTCCGTAGATCCGTATAGTACAAGATACATGCAGCATCTATATGTAGCTTGTAATCTTGTTGAACGCATACAGAAAAAATCCATTTAAGTCCTGAAGTCCTGTCTACCGGTGTACAATGTAACATCTTCCCAAATACAAACTTATTGAAAAAGTATTCGAGACAATTCATGGACAATTTCCAGATAACGGCAGGAACCTTTGTGTCATTATACGTTCTAACAAGACCACCCAGGTCATAGTCGTGCACCGTGCAATTACAGAAACCGAAGCCTTAACAAATCAGCAGCATATTTGTGGAACAGTTTTCAAGCCTCCCTCCGAACATATGGTTCGAAACTGTCTCTTTAAAACCGCGTTTAAATCTAATACCTCCAAATGAATTGTATATGTCTCACAAATGCTGTACTTTGAATCAATTTGTAATTTTGTTTATCTTAACAGATTCTGCGGTTTCTGGTATATTTATATAAATCGTTTTGAATTATTTCATTTTCATTCAATTGCCAGGGTGTAAAATAAATTTTGGATATAAATATGACAGCTATTATTGAAGTTACTTTAAGGTTACCCAGCCACGAGCGTTAACGTAGAAACAATGCCCTGCGCATGCCCGTCTAAGAAGAAATAAACTTCTTGAAGACACAGAATATTCAATATGCAGAGACCACAGCGATCGTCTCACGCCGTTAAATGTAGCGTGTTGTAAGCTTGCGCTATGGAGAGGATACATTTAGGAACGGAAATATTAGCTTAATGTTCTCTACCCCTGTATCGTTGTGACGTCTACAGAAAGAAAACATCTTAAATGTTATACCGCATGAGCAAATATTCCGTCATTTTTACTGAACCGAAGGCCATTTCCCAGTCGATTCTATCATATGATTCTTGCTCAACGCACATTAAATTTACATGTCATTATTAAATATGTTGTTTGGTTGTTTTTTTCTTTGCGAGTGTGTTATCTAGTTGTTCGAGTTAATGTAGGTCCAAAAAGACATAGCGAGATGGCGTTCTATACAAATCTACACATGTTCATAACACGAACCCATTGAAGTAGTCCATAAAAATGATTGATACCGCAACATTAGTGTCAGGTCTAAGTCTGGAGAGCGGGCCAAACCCGTACACAGCCTACCGTAAACAGGACAGGTTTGCTTCAGCAACTGTTAACTTGAAATACTTAAAAAGATAATTTCATTTCATGCTGTATTAGCTCCTTATTGATATATATTTTTGATATTCCATGCATTATTTATGACTATAATTGATTTTTAGTGAATAGAAATAATGAAATATTTCTATCATATAAAATGTTGCGATGTTTCAATTTTTCTGTAATTGATGATTGGTGATTAAGTTGAACATACTTAAATTAAATAGAAACTAGTAACAGCATTTCATACATAATATTCATATCAAAAATAGAAAACATCGCATAAATATGACTCTCATTCATAAATCCTCTTGTTTTTACACGTATATGACACATGTCAAACGTATGCATATAGAATTGTATCTGTAAGTGTACAATGTTAGATATTATGTGTATCAAATTCATAATTAAGTGTTGTGTTACGATTATTCTAGATTTATCATTTGAAGGGTAAGCTGTGTATGGTATTGGTGTCAGCATTAAAGGTATGCTTTTTACATCACAGTCACCGAGACGGTGTTTATGTCACTCAGACAGTGCTTGTTTCATAAACTGTTTTCACTTTGCATATTTCTCATATTCAGACCCACTACCAATACTCCGACAGTAGTGTTACAGTAGTGTACACATGGATATATCTGAGATAGGTATTTACATGTACCTGTTCAGATTGAGTTGAAGTTATAAAACGCTGTATTACACTGTTCATTGTAAAATGTATATTTGACCAGGTTAACCGATCAACAATCATGAGCTATTGTATTAATGTTTTGGAGATAATAGTAAGAGGAGAAAAACACACTTTACTGTTTATAACGATGATTTCAAAAAATATGATGACACGTTAATGCCGCGTGCATGCCCATAGCTGATATCCAGTATATAGTATTCAGCGGCAAACAATAAGACAATTTTAGTACATGTAGGACTGTCGCTCCTACATGAGACATATCCCACAACGCATGTTCCATTCTCCGAGTAGTCGAGAGTATCGTTCTACACAAGGTACAGGTGTTTATGTAGGCGAAGAAGCAATGCGCGAGACCTGAAAGAATAAAATCTCGATTAATACTATCACGACACACCTGTACTCAATTCAATAGAACTCTCTCGTGGTCTCTTTACAACGCTTTATAATATATTCTTGCCTTTCTTGATCCCCTAAACGCTTTGAAGTACCAAACTCGTCGTCAACAGTTTTCAAAGTCAGACGAGATTGATGAATCACTCGCACAGGTATTCAGTAACGATCGGACCAAATCGTACTCTTAAACATTTCAATTGACGCGTTCTGTTTTGTAAAACATCTCAAACAACTTTAATATTTTATTTATGTTGAGCGATTGGTTTACAATTTTCACGGATTTGTATAAGGTTTAATGACTGAACGTGTTGTAGGTCATTTCGCGTCAACTTAAAGGGGCATTGCTTGTACCTGTCGCCTTTACAATGATACCGGATCAAAGTAGTTTTGCTCGGTTTATCGTCATTTGTCGAAGTCATAGCTCAGAACTCATCCCTTTTGTAATCAGGATCCTAAAATACAATTTAATTACTTACACTTTTGTGACTTTCTGTTTTATCCCTTAGTTGAATGGCTACCGTCTCAATTTGTAATCAGCGTTAATTATAATTGATGCTTAGGTCATCTTTCCTAGTAGTATTCACGTTACATCATGTAGTAAAAGTCGTACTGTTTAGCTTATCGCACAGTTGAATCTTCATAAAATATTGAATTATAATAGATTTCAGAAGGGACGTTTCATTTAGGATTGAAGTATAAGGGAAAATGATGGAGGAAAACGTCCGTCTTTAGGATTGGAATATAACTCGGTGGTAATGATCTATTCACGCGCGGATAAATTGGCAAACTGATGTCATTAGGACCAAGTACGTACGTCACATTGTACAGGTAACTTGTCATTATCCCCTAAGTCGTCGACACACCAGATCATCAGACCAGTTATCAAAGCGATTATCTAAAAAAAGATGAAAACGGCGATGGCGATGATTTCTTATAAATTTGATACAATGGTCTGAAAATGTTACCGGGAAGATGATATTCAAAGATTACCTTTCAGGTATGGAGTAGGAATATATGCACAATGCTATCACACCTAAGTTTAATGAGATTTTGGTTACGTCGTTTTCTTCATTTTCAAGAAATAAAAACATGTCGTAAAAGTATTTGCTTGTTGTGTCCTCCTAGAGAATTGTTTAAGAAGACTTGTTTGGAGACGAATTCGTGATCGATAGTTTTCTTGCGTGTCACCTGCTCAGAAAGATACAAACACATCAATCTTCTGCATTCATACAGCACAAAATAAAAAGGAAAATAGAAAAACACAATTTGGACATCGGCATTTTCGTCTGATTGTTAGAAATTTCAACACATTCAATTTTATTTCAATATTTTCAGAAAACTGACCTCGGAGACGTTCGCACAATTGCGGTGTAGGCGTCAACCAAATAAACTGCCAATATAGAACGGATCACAACAAGGAGAGAGTGGCATTTATACTGTAATGAATCCAAAGGTGGCCTAGTATTGTCTATGCTAATGATGGACGTAAAACAAGGAAACACGAGACGTTTGTTCCATAAGAACGCTAGATGAAACAAAACAACCCGACACGATCTCAATGAGGTTTTTTTTTACCGCTACGGACATTAGATACATAATATGATAGCGAAATTGTTTCATAACATTCAAAAGACAGATGCTGAGATGTCAGACAATTGGACCAAAAGATCTTTAAGAAAACATTTTTTTCGAATATTTTTGAAACCGGTGTTTAGCGAGTGGGGGTCAACTAAAATCATATTTCATTTCTTTTGATGCGTTTCGTCATGAATTAACCCGAGTTCCTTTTAGTCTTCAAAATGACACATAGTCGTCTACTAATCCAACTGTAATAATATAATGATAAATAAGCTTATAAAGTGTCCCTGATTTCAAATGTCAAATGGTAATATCCCGAGCTTCAAATAATATGTTTTTAATATGTTATTCTCCGTTAGGAAATATGATGAATCAAGTAAATCACAAAGAGAGATGACGTCACGATCTACAGATTAATCGTATATATAGTTTAATCGCTTAACTGTTAGAGGTTGTCCATACACTTGAGTTTACATGTTACGTTCAAGATCATCCCATTCTTTTAGACTCAGAAGAGAATACACAACACCTTATTATCTTGCTTTTTGGTTCGATTGTTTATGCCGGAAACAAACAAGTAAAAATTATATTCGAAATCAACACATAACAACAAGATGGCACAATCCGGAATAAAAGCATTTCAGGATAAAGTTGTGTGTGGAAAAACCTGTCCACAAGTATGTATACAGACTAATCGATGTACAGGTGTATACAACTATACTTCTTGGTTCACGACTTCCCCTTCAATGGTTTTGATTGCGGCGCGCGTATCTATATGTACAAGTTTAACAATATATCTGTCGCTGTCTACTATACCTTTTCCGAATATACCATGCCTTCCCAAAACATAAAATTCTTGAATTTACACGACAAAAATGAAATTGCAAATGAAATAAATATTAAGATTGAAAATTTTAAGATATTGCCCATCTTGTCTACAATGTGAAGTACGATACTAGCCTTAATTGTAGTGATTATTGCATTAAGGATGGGAACACTAAATGCTATTATGTACGTTCTGTAACACACACATACACAGTTGTTACAAATAGAGTCACTCACTTTTGCAACCCTGTATAGCAAAAGTTTTTGTTACTACCGACACCTTGTGCATTGTATGTGTTGCATATTGTTTTCTTTCAAACCGGAGCTACGTATAAATTGAACCAGAAATACTTTGTATTGAAGTTTGATCAATCTATTGTAACTTACATGTATAGGATTATAATGCGATCTATCAAAATAATAAGTTAACTTATGAAATCAACAACAATGCAGCAGAATCAGTCGACCAATCAAATAAAACAACTTATTACATGTACGAGTACATCAAAGAACTGTAATCCACCAAAAAACAGTATTCACGGCGCACTTAACATTATAATAAGAATTTACATTCAAATTCTGGATAACGTAGTTTTACAAGTTAACAGCTAAGAGATTCGTAATTACGATAGCGGAACACGTGTACATATGTATAAACTAATTACTTAAACGTATTATATCAAGATTGTATCAAATCCGGATTTGTTGAAGAGTAAGTCATTTTATATATATTTGGTAGTTTTATTTAAGTTCATATCTGCTATATAATGGTATTAGATATTTGTATTATCATCTGCCGAATGATTATTAACAACGTATATTTCTAAACTCTACAATGTTCAATTCACCAGTATGTCCCAACGGGTAACTGTTGATAACAGTACTTAGCTAGTCAATCTAACAGCCTTCTAAAACAGATATACGTTGTCATAAAGAAAGAAAGGGTTTGGAATTACTTAAATTTTAATAAAAAGTAACAATACATGCCCAAACTAATACACACAGGGCCCTGTGATGAGATAAGATTATTTTCTCGATAGGCTATGTGTACAGCTTCTGCATCGGAAGGGGGATAACTCGAGAAAAGTTATGGCTGAACTCTGCTGTATACTTGTAAATACATGTATTCTAGTATAAAATAGATATATTTGCAGCGTGTGGTACAAATCAAACATCAACAAGGCATCTTAATAGTGTTTTCGTTTTATTTGTACATGTTAGGTATAATTATGCTTTACAAAATGATAGACTCTAGTTATAATTCCATTGTTTGATCGTTTGCGTGTGAGTATTAATTAGCATGGAAGTCTACCGGCAGTCACCTTGAAAAAGAAATGCACATTTATTTTGAAAGTTCATACACAACGTAATAAAATACATGTATGTTGAAAGCTCAAATACAATTTAATTAATTCTACCAATATTATAAAGCATGGATAAGAATTGAGCTGGTATATCATAACGTGACTGTACTATCTTGAAACATATATCTATACATCTTATCTAACCACGATTGGTACATGTATAATAACACTGTACACATGCATTGTAAATAATGTCAGAATCGTTAATCTTACAAATATATAACTCACATGTTTCACATGTACTTTCATGTTTTAAATGAACCTACATGTTTTAATTGTACCTACATGTTGTAAATGTACCTACATATTTTAAATGTACCTACAACATTATGTACTAAGCATTACCGTTTCCTCATTAATTGTACCTAATATCGTAAAGTAATCCTGCATTGCCCATAGCCCGGATTTCCTCTTGCCCTTACACCAGACATTTTGACATAGATATGTCTGGTGTGGGGCCAGATCTAGAGCGTATACTACTATATGACAACGTGGAATTCTCCGACAACTCTTGGTATCGGAGAGTTTTGTGGTCTGACAACAAAAATCGACTATGACACAACACATACAATGGGCCTAACATAGATCGATACATGGATAATTTATTGATCCAAACCCGCTCTTATTATCACCAACATCTGTTAAATTCCGTCAGTAGAGTCCTCAGTTTACAATCGTTCAAAATGTCTCACCTGAGCGAACGCCATTTTGTAGGTCATGGAAGTAACTAAATCTTTATTATCATGATCGCTATTTCATAAATCCTACCACTTCTTCATAAATGCTATAGAAACTTCCTTAATCTTTCTAGTATTACTCATAAATCCTACCAGTAGTTAATTTATCCTATCAGAACTTCATAAATTCTACAGGTACTTCATAAATCCTACCAGTTTTTCTTAAATCTTACCGGTAATTCATAAACATAACCTGTTGAAACATCATTCATATAACTGATTTAAAATCATTGTACTTGCAAATCACGAAACAAAGCACATATCATAATTTCATCAGGTCTATCGGTTTAAGATGAATTATATTACACAACACCAGATTGAAAATATTTTAGCACCACACTACCTGTAACTAATCATACATATGTACATGTACATGTGTCTTACACGCATCACGAAAAAAACATTTGTAATAAAAAAAAGTAAACATATGTGTACATGTTTGTAGCTTGATCATTGTGGTCGGACCAGCCGATTTAAATAATAAAACTAAATAACAACATGTATTTTGTGTAATACATCCTCATAAAGAAATTATCAAAAAACACATACATAAACACACACACACACACACACACCAACACGTTAAAAAGGCAACATCTTCACAAACGATTTACATCGCATCGAGTATACAATGGAACCTCGCTATTCCGGAAAAAAACAGATGGAATATAAAATATCCGGATGGTAATGATTATGCATGATCATTGTACACATGTACACTTACAAATACGTTCTCCCGTCCATTTATGACCTTTGTACATCAATACAGTTTACATATATAGAGAATATTTGATGGTGTCGTCAGAAAGAACAAATATATTTCATGAGATAGGCTAATATTTTGATATTTTACACGAGTGCGCAGCAAAAGTGAAAAATATCAAAATATTAGCCACACGAGTGAAATATATTTGTTATTGCTGAAGATACCATTGAATTTTCTATTTTTTACATTTTTAAAGCATAAAACATGAAAATGTAATGCATTAAAAAAGGGCGGGAATCAGGAGCGTAATAATTAGCACCATATCCTAATGACGTCACACTTGACAACAAGGCTGCGCGCCATTTTGAATGGGATTCTCAACGCAATTTCGACGTTTTCTGCAATTTTCTGGTATGATTGCTTATAAAAATGTCATTTTTGGTATATATCTGTAAATAGTTAAGTCTGTGTACCAAACATTTACCATAATAGCCACTTATTCTACCGTCGCTTCATGTGAATCTGTGACAAAATATCGTTGTCTTTGAATGCCGCGAATAGAAGATACCGTTATGATTGGACAATATTAAAAAGTGATATTTTCACACTGTGAAAATATCACTTTTGATATTTGCCACAGTGTGAAAGATATCAATTTTATCAAGTTGATAGAATCCGATATTTCACAGGCAGAAATGTTATAAATCATATTCTGTCACCCATTTATAAAAAATATCAAACAATATCGATATCGCTCTCTTAGTTTATGTTAATATTCGAAGGCAAGAAAGGGGTCGAAGGATTTTTTGTTTACAAATGTTAAAATGTATAGTTTTTAACCAATGGGTAAAATGCTCGAGAAACATTTGGAGTTACTTCCCTTATAACACTATCTTAACTGAATACTAGTACATGATATAACGATAACGTGATGCATGACCCCAGACAGAAAAACTTGTATATGTTGCTAAATATTTGAATGACGTTTATGCAAATGACATTGGAAAATAGACAATCTTATAAAACTAAAACAAACTTAAGTATTAACTTTCCCATTTTCTGTTAAGTATTCCAATTGGATTTGTTCATGTTTTTTATGTAGGTCATACACATACCAATTGTCTTGATGGCCAGAACCCATGTTCACACTAACATTGACGTCATTGAGTATATACTGTCTAGATATCTTCCGGCGTTGACGTAGATATACGAACAACCCAGAAACACAAATAGCAGCCAAAACAAAGAAAGTGACGAGGACACCAATTATGATAGGTCCGGATTTTGTCTTGTCAGAATCGAGTTCTAAAGGACTGGCCACGGCATCAGTTGACATGTTCGTGGTTGAATTTAAATCAACAGATATGGTGTTATTGTCGGACTTCGTTTGTGTCGTTGAAGAAGATGGAGTCGTTGTTGGCGTTGTAGTTGTCGGATTCTTTGTTGGTGTCGAAGTTGCTGGTGTTGCAGTTGTTGGAGTCGTTGCTAAGACTGTAGTTGTTTGATTTGTTATTGTTGTTGTAATTGTTTCATTCATAATTTGTTTAGTAGCTTTTGGGGTCGTTATTGAGTTTGAAGTTGTTGGAGTCGTTAATGGAATTCTTCTTGTCGGAGTAGTTTTTGAGGTTTTAGTTGTTGGATTCGTTGTTGGTGTTGTAGTTGGAGTTGTAGTTTTTATAGTCGTAGATTGGGTTTTGGTTGCCGGAGTCGTCGTTGAGGTTGGAGTTGTCGGAGTTGTTGTTGGCGTTGAAGTTGGCAGTGTTGTAGTTGTTGGTGTTGTAGTTGTTGGATTCGTTGTTGTAGTTGTTGGTGTTGTAGTTGTTGGATTCGTTGTTGTAGTTGTTGGTGTTGTAGTTGTCGGCGTCATTGTTTGAGTGGTTGTTTGGGTTGTAGTTGTTGGTGTTATATTTGTTGGAGTTGTTGTTGTTGGTGTTGTAGATGTTTGTGTCGTCCTTGATGTTGTAGCTGTTGGATTCGTTGTTGGTGTACTAGTTGTTGGAGTCGTTGTTGGTGTTATAGTAATTGGAGTCGTTGTTGTTGGTGTTGTAGTTGGAGTTGTAGTTTTTATAGTCGTAGTTTGGGTTTTGGTTGACGGAGTCGTCGTTGAGGTTATTGTTGTCGGAGTTGTTGGCGTTGTAGTTGTTGAAGTTGTCTGAGTTGTAGCTGGTGGTGTTGTAGTTGTTAGTGTCGTAGTCCTTTGAGTCGTTGTTGTTGGTGGTGGTAATGTAGAAGCTGTCGGAATCGTTGTTGGTGTTGTAGTTGTTGGTGTTGTAGTTGTTGGTGTTAAGGTTGTTGGAGTCATTGTCGGTGTTGTAGTTATCGGAGTCGTTGTTGTAGTTGTTGGTGTTGTAGCTATCGGAGTCATTGTTGTTTGTATTGCAGTTGTTGGAGTCGTTGTTGGTGTTGTAGTTGTTGGTATTGTAGTTGTCGGGGTCGTAGATGTCGAAGTCGTTGATGGGGTTGTAAGTGTTGGAGTCGAAGTTAATGATGTTGTAGTTGTTGGTGTTGTTGTTGGTGTTGTAGTAGTTCGAGTCTTTGTTGGTGTTGTAGCTGTCGGAGTTGTTGTTGATGTTGAAGTTTTTGTTGGTGGTGTAGTTAATGGAGTCGTTGTTGGTGTTTTAGTTGTTGGTGTTGAAGTTGTTGGCGTTGTAGTTGTTTGAGTCTTTATTGGTGTAGTGGTTGGAGTCGTTGTTGGAATTGTAGTTGTCGGTGTTGTTGTAGATGCTTTAGTTGTTTGTATTGTAGTTGTCGGAGTCGTTGTTATTTGTGTTGTAGTTGTTGGAGTCGTTGTTGTTGGTGTTTTAGTTGTTGGAGTCGACGTTGGTGTTGTAGTTGTTGGTGTTGTAGTTGTTGGTGTTGTAGTTGTCGGAGTCGTTGTTGTTGATGTTGTAATTGTCGGAGTCGTTGGTGTTGTTGGAGTCGTTGTTGATATTGAAGTTGTCGGAGCCGTTGTTTGTGTTGTAGTTGTTGGAGTCATTGTTGGTATTGTAGTTGTCGGAGTCGTCGTTGTTGATGGTGTTGTGGTTGTTGAAGTCGTTGTTGGTGTTGTAGTTATTGGTGTTAATGTTGTTGGAGTCGTTGTCGGCGTTGTAGTTGTTGGCGTTGTAGTTGTCGGTGTCGTTCTAGGTGTTTTTGTTTTTGGTAATGTAGTTGTTGGAGACGTTGTTGTTGGTGTTGTTGTAGTGGTTGGTTTTAATGTTGTTGGAGTCGTTGTTGGTGTTGTTGTTGTCGGAGTCGTTGTTGTAGTTGTTGGCGTTGTAGTTGTTGGAGTCGGTGTTGGTGTTATAGTTGTTGGAGTCGTTGTTGGCGTTGTTGTTGGTGTTGTAGTTGTTGAAGTCGTTGTTGGTGTTGTTGTTGGTGTTGTAGTTGTTGAAGTCGTTGTTGGTGTTTTAGTTGTCGGAGTCGTTGTTGGTGTTGTTGTTGTCAGAGTAGTTGTTGTAGTTGTAGTTGTTGGAGTCGTTGTTGGTGTAGTTGTTGGCGTTGTAGTTGTCGGTGTCGTTCTAAGTGTTTTTGTTTTTGGTATTGTAGTTGTTGGAGACGTTGTTGTTGGTGTTGTAGAGAGTTGTGTCGTTGTTGGTGTTGTAGTTGTTGAAGTCGTTGTTGTTGGTGGTGTTGTAGTTGTTGGTTTTAATTTTGTCGGAGTCATTGTTGTTGGTTTTGTAGTTGTTTGCGTTGTAGTTGTTGTTGTCGGAGTCGTTGTTGTAGTTGTTGGCGTTGTAGTTGTTGAAGTCGTTCTAGGTGTTGTAGTTATTGGCGATGTAGTTGTTGGAGTCATTGTTGGCGTTGTTGTTGGTGTTTTAGTTATCGGAGTCGTTGTTGCTGTTGTAGTTGTTGGCGTTGTAGTTGTCGGTGTCGTTGTTGGCGTTGTTGTTGGTGTTGTAGTTGTTGGAGTCGTTGTTGGCGTTGTTGTTGTAGTTGTAGTTGTTGGAATCGTTGTTGGTGCTGTAGTTTTTGGCGTTGTAGTTGTCGGTGTCGTTCTAGGTGTTTTTGTTGTTGGTATTGTAGTTGTTGGAGTCGTTATTGTTGGTTTTGTAGTTGATGGCGATGTAGTTGTTGGAGTCGTTGTTGGCGTTGTTGTTGGTGTTGTAGTTGTTGGAGTCGTTGTTGGCGTTGTTGTTGGAGTTGTAGTTGTTGGAGTCGTTGTTGGTGTTGTAGTTGTTGGCGTTGTAGTTGTCGGTGTCGTTCTAGGTGTTTTTGTTGTTGGTATTGTAGTTGTTGGAGACGTTGTTGATGGTGTTGTAGAGGTTTGTGTCGTTGTTTTTGTTGTAGTTGTTGAAGTCGTTGTTGTTGGTGGTGTTGTAGTTGTTGGTTTTAATGTTGTTGGAGCCGTTGTCGGTGTTGTAGTTGTCGGAGTCGTTGTTGTTGGTTTTGTAGTTGTTGGCGTTGTAGTTGTTGGCGTTGTAGTTGTTGGAGTCGTTGTTGGTGTTGTTGCTGTCGGAGTCGTTGTTGTAGTTGTTGTAGTTGTTGTTGTAGTTGTCGGAGTCGTTGTTGGTGTTGTAATTGTTGGTGTTAATGTTGCTGGAGTCGTTGTCGGTGTTGTAGTTTTCCGAGTCGTTGTTGGTGTTGTAGTTGTCCGAGTCGTTGTTGTAGTTGTTGGCGTTGTAGTTGTTGGAGTCGTTGTTGGTGTTGAAGTTGTTGGAGTCGTTGTTGTTGGTTTTGTAGTTGTTGGCGATGTAGTTGTTGGAGTCGTTGTTGGCGTTGTTGATGTCGGAGTCGTTGTTGCTGTTGTAGTTGTTGAAGTCGTTGTTGGTGTTGTAGCTATCGGAGTCGTTTTTGGTGTTGTTGTTGTCGGAGTCGTTGTTGGTGTAGTAGTTGTTGGCGTTGTAGTTGTCGGAGTCGTTGTTGGTGTTGTTGTTGTCGGAGTCGTTGTTGGTGTTGTAGTTGTTGGAGTCGTTGTTGTTTGTATTGTAGTTGTTGGAGCCGTTGTTGTTGTTGTGGTTGTTAGAGTCATTGTTGTTGTTTTTGTTGTTCTTGTAGGTGTCGTTGTAGGTGTTGTTGTTGTTGTTGTTGTTGTAGTTGTTGGAGTCGTTGGAGTCGTTGTTGTTGGTGTTGTAGTTGTTGGAGTCGATGTTGGTATTGTAGTTGTCGGAGTCGTTGTTGGTGTTGTAGTTGTTGGAGTCGTTGTTGGCGTTGTTGATATCGAAGTCGTTGTTGCTGTTGTAGTCTTTGAAGTCGTTGTTGGTGTTGTAGCTATCGGAGTCGTTTTTGGTTTTGTTGTTGTCGACGTCGTTGTTGGTGTTGTAGTTGTTGGCGTTGTAGTTGTCGGAGTCGTTCTAGGTGTTGTTGTTGTTGGAGTCGTTGTTGTTGGTGTTGTAGTTGTTGGAGTCGATGTTGGTATTGTAGTTGTCGGAGTCGTTGTTGGTGTTGTAGTTGTCGGAGTCGTTGTTGGTGTTGTTGTTGTCGGAGTCGTTGTTGGTGTTGTAGTTATCGGGGGCGTTATTGGTGTTGTAGTTGTTGGCGTTGTAGTTGTCGGAGTCGTTCTAGGTGTTGTTGTTGTTGGAGTCGTTGTTGGTGTTGTAGTTATCGGGGTCGTTGTTGGTGTTGTAGTTGTTGGCGTTGTAGTTGTCGGAGTCGTTCTAGGTGTTGTTGTTGTTGGAGTCGTTGTTGTTGGTTTTGTAGTTGATGGCGATGTAGTTGTTGGAGTCGTTGTTGGCGGTGTTGTTGGTGTTGTAGTTGTTGGAGACGTTGTTGGCGTTGTTGTTGTAGTTGTAGTTGTTGGAGTCGTTGTTGGCGGTGTTGTTGGTGTTGAATTTGTTTGTGTCGTTGTTGGCGTTGTTGTTGTAGTTGTAGTTGTTGGCGTCGTTGTTGGCGTTGTTGTTGGTGTTGTAGTTGTTGGAGTCGTTGTTGGTGTTGAAGTTGTTGGAGTCGTTGTTGTTGGTTTTGTAGTTGTTGGCGATGTAGTTGTTGGAGTCGTTGTTGGCGTTGTTGATATCGAAGTCGTTGTTGCTGTTGTAGTCTTTGAAGTCGTTGTTGGTGTTGTAGCTATCGGAGTCGTTTTTGGTTTTGTTGTTGTCGACGTCGTTGTTGGTGTTGTAGTTGTTGGCGTTGTAGTTGTCGGAGTCGTTCTAGGTGTTGTTGTTGTTGGAGTCGTTGTTGGTGTTGTAGTTATCGGGGTCGTTATTGGTGTTGTAGTTGTTGGCGTTGAAGTTGTCGGTGTCGTTCTAGGTGTTGTTGTTGTTGGAGTCGTTGTTGTTGGTGTTGTAGTTGTTGGCGTTGTAGTTGTCGGTGTCGTTCTAGGTGTTGTTGTTGTTGGAGTCGTTGTTGTTGGTTTTGTAGTTGTTGGCGATGTAGTTGTTGGAGTCGTTGTTGGCGTTGTTGATGTCGAAGTCGTTGTTGCTGTTGTAGTCTTTGAAGTCGTTGTTGGTGTTGTAGCTATCGGAGTCGTTTTTGGTTTTGTTGTTGTCGAAGTCGTTGTTGGTGTTGTAGTTGTTGACGTTGTAGTTGTCGGAGTCGTTGTTGGCGTTGTAGTTGTCGGAGTCGTTGTTGGTGTTGTTGTTGTCGGAGTCGTTGTTGGTGTTGTAGTTGTTGGCGTTGTAGTTGTCGGAGTCGTTGTTGGTGTTGTTGTTGTCGGAGTCGTTGTTGGTGTTGTAGTTGTTGGAGTCGTTGTTGGTGTTGTAGTTATCGGGGTCGTTGTTGGTGTTGTAGTTGTTGGCGTTGTAGTTGTCGGTGTCGTTCTAGGTGTTGTTGTTGTTGGTATTGTAGTTGTCGGAGTCGTTGTTGGTGTTGTAGTTGTTGGAGTCGTTGTTGTTTGTATTGTAGTTGTTGGAGCCGTTGTTGTTGTTGTGGTTGTTAGAGTCATTGTTGTTGTTTTTGTTGTTCTTGTAGGTGTCGTTGTAGGTGTTGTTGTTGTTGTTGTTGTTGTAGTTGTTGGAGTCGTTGGAGTCGTTGTTGTTGGTGTTGTAGTTGTTGGAGTCGATGTTGGTATTGTAGTTGTCGGAGTCGTTGTTGGTGTTGTAGTTGTTGGAGTCGTTGTTGTTTGTTTTGTGATTGTTGGAGTCGTTGTTTGTATTGTAACTGTTGGCGTTATAGTTGTTGGAGTCTTTGTTGTTGGTGTTGTAGTTGTTGCAGTCGATGTTGGTATTGTAGTTGTTGGTGGTATTGTAGTTTTCGGAGTCGTCGTTGATATTTTAGTTGTTAGAGTCGTTGTTGGTGTAATAATTGTTGGAGTCGTTGTTGGGGTGGAAGTTGCCGGATAGGTTGTTGGAGTTTTTGTCATTGAAGTTGTTGGTGGGGATATTGATTTTGTAGTTGGAGTTGTTAATGGTTTCCCAGTCAAAGTTACATTTAGATTAGAAGTCAAAGCTGTAGGTAGAAGTGAAGTTGGTTTTTCATTCGACACAGTTGTAGATGGCGTGTTTGTCATTGTCATTACGTTTTGTAAAGGTGTTGATGAAGTATTCTGCCACGTGGCTGCTCGCTTATTTCTTCCAATAGTCCACATCACAATATTGCCCACTGCTATGTTACTGTTCTCAGGTTGGCCTTGGGGTACAAACCCAACCTAAATTAACGGAAAATGAAGCTTTATATTTTGGACACAAGTTGAAGAACAGTGATAAAATACAAGGAATGACATTTTCTAAACACAATCTCGTACATGTAGTTTGTCATTTGTCGTACGGACAATGTATATGATCTAGCTGTATATAGTGTAGGTAAAAAATGTATAAACATTGTAGCATTTCAGAGCAATCGAAAATGCAAACACGTGTATCAGAGAGTATTCATATCATCCTGGGCCCGTTTTTAGGAAACCATTATCATGCTTAAGCATAAAGTTTGACCCCAACTTTCTTGTGATTCCTCTAAATCACAGTAAAATGTCCGATTTAAATATTAAAAATGGTATACGGCTTTAAGTCTCCCCACAACCCTTACAACTTATTGACCTAAATGAGTTTATTAATTTATCCCTGAAACAAGACTTAGCTTGTGCTTGAGCACATAATCTGAGTACGGGCCCTGGACCTTTTTCAGAACAAGACAACAAATCAACATGTATGTTATATTTCAGTATCGACTGAAATTTTGTCATTGACAATTGAATTACAGTTGAAACTAGCCTTAAATGGTCGTATGCTGCTGAGTGATACCATAATAGTAGTCCATTTGTTAAGGTGGAGTTGTTTCCCTTTGGAAAACCATAACCTCGTTGTGGTATTAGTGAGAGCGAGAACCTCCAGATCGGCAGTACTCTGGCCCGCGAGGTAGGAGAACTGTATACACACAACCCCTGGGCTGATGGTCGGACTTCTCAGGGTACCAGTCATACCATGAGACGGCGACACGTAATCCGGTTCTATATGAAAACCTATGACGGAAAAGTACACAGGCTTAATAGCTTTGCAGTTTACTGTCTCACGCAATCTCCGGCTTTCGATACTTCATTAAATTGGACATGATGGAACAACATGTTCTTTAATCTAAAAGTCAATGGCATCGGGAGTGCAAACACATTTCAAATGCACTTGTGTACATGCTTAAACCAACACAAATAAAACGTTCAATAAAACATAGAGTGATATTGTCGACATTTCTGATGTGTCTGCACATTTTGTTAATGTTATGTTATTTCTCTAATGGCGATCAAGAGTGTTTACTCTGTCATGAATGTGCTTCCTAATATCAAAATGTAGCCGTAACGCCGGGTCTTGAAATTCATTCGTAATTGCTTGTCGAGCGAGAGAATTTTATTTGTTTTGCTACATTTGCTTTATTCCAAATGTAATTTGCAAGATTTTCCTATCTAAGAACTTAAATAAATTTGATTTTTAAGTTTAAATAAAACACATTATGTGAACAAGTCTTTTATGTTATCATTTCTAAACACATATCTTTTTTAGCATATCTTTTTTCAATTTCCTGTTAGACGTTTTATCCATATAGATATTTTTATAGTTAGGAATACCAACTGGGGTAAATTCAACAGAAGAATTGGCTAAAACACAATTAAAATTAAATAAAATAAAATTCTAACTTTAGAACTTTCGGGTCGACTTAAACTGATCTAAAGTTAAGTTGAATGTGGTTTTCTATTGATGCTCGCTGATAATCCTAAAATCTTAACACGGTCTGTGTAGTCCTCAACACTACATTTGGAGGGATTCATATGTCAACTACATGTCAACTAGACATAATGACTGTATTTTAACCACATGTCACACAGCTATATAAAACATAATGCAAATTGATTGTCACATTTATCTTCTTTTTCTTAAACAAAAAATGACTTGAAAAGTAAAGAAGAGGCAAGCAATGATGTTCTAAATGTGCAACGTAACAATTTAAAGTTATATATCCATTATTGAACCAGAACAAATATTTGCGTATATAGATACGTGTAACAGATCTGAGGACATCCTGGCTGAAAAGTTCAAACTGACGACTTTTCGAGTTTTACAAAAAAATAAATAAGTTTATGTTGTCTAAGAACAAATTAAATCACGTTTCATCCTTATTTCATTATCAAGAACCTGTTATGTCGGGTTACAGTGAAACAGCGTACCTTTTTCTGCTCGACGCCTTTTCCATGTAACTTGGTCACCACCTGGACCTCCTCCTGACTCGTATCCACACAGGGAGGTCTCAAAATCACAGCCTTGCGCGAGAATTGTGTGCTCTGTCGAAACACCGCAGACATCAGTGGACAACGGTTCGACATCTTTCACACGAGACTTTAAGTAATTTGAAGATTCGAGGCAGTAAAATGTTTCTGAAAGCAAAAATCCATTTTTGAAAATTATTCAAATTCACATAAACCTTTTACAGATAAATAATATAAAAATAGAGCACATTCAAAACCCAAAACGGTACCAGTTATTTATAGGTGCCTTAGAAACACAAAATACAAAGGAGACAATTGGCTCACTTATACTCTCCAGCTTATACGTGTAATTGGGACTTACAGCGCGAAATAGGTCGTACCATACAAGTGACTCTACAACACATAAACATATTGGAGAAGGATGCAAAGCTTTTTGCAACGGTTAGTATTTCGTTTTTCTCGATATGATCTTGGTGACAACTAAACTTACTCTGCATATGTTCTGTATACTGTAAAGAGACCAAACAAAATGTATATTTGGTTACAATTGGTTAAAATGCATTGTTATTATAGAATCATCAAGAACAAAATAAGTGTATAAATTGATTACATTTTCATAAGTAAAACTTTGGACAAAATAATATCGTGTTATTAATAATAAGTTTATCAATACTATTGCTGTTGACACTACGGTTGCCAGTTTTTCTCTATAAACATGTTTCCCAAGGAGTTTAAAGATATATGTAGCATGTGAATATCGTTCCATTGAGATCCACGGTATACATGTACATGTAGGTGGGACAAAATGGCGCATCAGTTAGTGAACGTCTGTTGTCAATAGAGACAAGATGTCCAAATTAAATGCAAAGGGGTGAAGCCAGACTATTCCATCTGGTGCATTTCAACTTATGTTTTACTTATGATACTTGTTTCACAATAACTAAAGGAGGGCAAGTAACGTATTCACTAGCAATCGTGACTGTCTACCCAATTGTCCGGCTTGTTTTACGACTCGCAGATCATTAGTTTTAGTCATCCGGTCGAATAACACATTGCCTAACTTTGTTCCTGTAAAATCCTGGACTAGGGAAACGGAGCATTGAAGCCAGCTGGTGTCCTTTTGATTCGTGATCTTTCATATTTTTTGATGAAAATAAATAAATTTCAAAACGTTTAAAGTAAAGTAAAGTAAAGTTAAGTTAATATAGTTGTGTGTTTTTTGTATGTTATTTAGCACACTTTCCACCTTAAAAAAGTATCATGCTTGGTCTAAATCATAGTGAATAAAATTGCCTTTAAGATTGTGGTAGAAAGAAGTTCCAAACAAGGTGAGCTTCAACGTTATGAAACATGAATTCAATAACCTCACCACGTCGTCCAAAACAATCTAAAGGAAGTCTAATTTTAACAAACAAAAACTCACTTAAACGCTTTTTTATCTACTTGACGTGTCTTTTTTGTTCTGTTTTTTGTTCTTTTTTTTCCATTTTTTTTTATCTTTTTTTTGTCCAGTCCCACGAAAAATTGTGATTTTTCAAAACTTATTTTCATTTGTCTAGGACATTATTTTGTTGACACTTTCGAAACTTCAGAAACCAAGTAAAGTGGGAAGGACATGATGCAAGAGGTACGTGTAATGCCATGGTGGTACAGGGTGGGTGGGCGCTATATTTAGCTCCATATCTATCTACTTAATATGACGGTATAAGAGATAGCGCCGATAGCAATCCCTACTTATGTACCTCCTCTTGTCGAGAGTAGGTCACTAATGTCGGGTAGGTTATCAGGGAAGGGTAGCTGCTATCTCCGTATCTATGATACTGTATGTGCGCATCTTCAGTTCTGAAGGAGTGTCTTTGAAACAGCGTCTCTGTCTTCTCTCGTGATAAAGGACGAATGGGAATTCTAATCTCTAACGCAGACGATCACGGGTCAGCGTTCCGCCCCGTCATTCCACTGGTATTAATTTATCGTTGGGTGTTTAAAATTCACCAGATGGCTGACTCACACAGTTAAAAGGACGATTCTTATGTAGCAGTTTGCTGAACCGATAAAACGTCACCAAAAAATAATATTTTTATACCATATTTACATAAAAATGTGTCTCATTGGATTATAATGATTACATCATAAGGAAGCAGAGCATCGTGTTTACATCTCGCGCTCGAGTTCCGCTGATTATTTTTTCCTTATACGGAACTTTCCAAAAAATTAACACTATGCACCACACCCGAGTTTCGGGTGATATAATCAGGTGGTAACAATTTACCTCATCTATGTGACAATTTCCCTGATTCGTTCAGGCACTGAAAACTATTCATATTTGAAGGTACGGAGTGCTCGAAATTGAACAAAGCATCATGTTTCCTGGCAGCGTTTTCGTCTATAATGACTATCTTAAATTCTCAACAACGATGTCAGATGACCGTCCGTCTAATTTGAAACCTATTTTGCTGTTGATGTCTACTTAATATTACATCTACTTGTTGATTCATTGACATTAAAACGTAACAACGACCCATAATATGTTTATCAGTGATTTGGATATGAAAGTAATTTCTTAGCAAATAAACGAAAAGGAGATTACTTCCACCGCCTATTTGCAAGTAATATATCTGATTACATGCACTCGACATTGAGCATCATGCATTTTATTGCTCACATTCATGGACGTCTTGCTGCCTTTATTGCTATTTCACACTAAAATATCACATTTACACTGTAAATAAGTCCGGCTCTCTGATATCAATTCGTCAACATATATACAAAGTGTACGACCAAATACGAGTTCATTGTCGGTACGGAAAGACAATATCTTAACTAGAGAATTATCAAATCAATATTGAGACATCATGAAGTTCCGACAAATAATAATAATAATAATGATAAATCGGAGGAAACCTTGGCGCTACGAAAAGATGAGCGTTTTTTGCAACCTACATTGTATGTGTTACACATTCTATTAACAACAGTATGAAAGGAATACGAAATGTCGTTAATAAAAATATCAATAAGATATGGCAACAACATATGTTCCGAACAGTTTAGATTCTCATATTTTTGACTTGACGCAAGTGTCAATTTTGAATTCTAAAAAGGCCTAATAACCATATGGATATAGTCATTTCATAAACCCGCAATACAAATTGTACAGGGATAAAACTGCTGAGATAGGCTGGCAAAGACGGTCAAGTTGACGTAACGGGACTAAAGTAAGATGGGATAGGGATTATACTGGCGAGATAAAGGGGGTGTACATAGCCATGTCTGTCTCCATAACCGCTATTCCGGGTATCGTAACGTTACTTTACGGTAACAAAACATGTCAGAACATAGATAAAGGTCCACACATGTTTTGCTTGTTCTAATGTTTACACAATGTTTAAAAAGGAGACAAGAAAATCGTCATAAGGTCTTATAATACAATAAATGATGACAGTTTACAATTATTTTCAAGATAGTAAACTATTAAAAAGACCACAAAAGATGTATACTGAAATTATTCCTGAAGTTGAAAATGGGTATAGTTATATTAATGCTAAATGTCGTTTAAACAGAAACAGTTTCCTGTTTGTGTTCAAAACAAACTTGGATGACTGATGGTTACCATTTTACGAAAACCTGATAATGTCCTGGAAATCGTGTAATTTCGAAGAAATAAACCGCGTACTAGACAAATATGTTATGTTTTATAGCTACAAAACTGTAAATATATATTTTTACTATACGGAGTAAATGATAATAGAAACATTACAGAGGGTTTCGATGAAGTAGAAGTAGTAGTTTACATGTAAGATAAAAAGTAACAATGCATGTTTTATGACATAAAAGGAAATACAGGTACTTACGCCAGAGGACGGACACCCAAACAAACTTCTGTAGAAATATGTATGACATTTTGAAGTCCAAAAAGTTAGTCTTACAATATACAAAACAGTTGTTAGAAATCACACAGTAGAATGAGTATTTGTGGTTACACCACGATTACAGTATACGTCATAACGTGGTGGATATATCGTGGTGTAACGTAAATCAGAGTTAATCCTGTGATGTCCTAATCTAAGAACAAAGGCCCGTAGATAAGACATGTAGTATATGTGTGTGTGTGGCTTGTGATGTGTTACAGGGTAGGTCTAACCTCTCCTGACCTTACATTCCTCATCAATGGGAGAGTAGGAATTCTAATGTTTATGCGGGGTATCACGGGTTTTCTAGTCACGTGACTTTTGTAGTTGACACATTGATGACGTTTACAACAAGGGATTACCTTCATAATGTATGGTTAGTTTGATCATGTTGGCTTGAAATATGGTTTGGGTGTTAGCATTCTTAAATAATTTCATGTAAACAATTTTTTTTCTGATTTTATTTCTAGAAATGTCTCTTACGCTTGATTTACCTAGGATATTTCTTTTATAAAATTCTGGAATATTATTACTAGCATAATAACACATGGTTTTGATAATCACTATCTACATATGGTACAATTTATAATTATCTCCGCATGGCCACAAACAATAGAATATATTTATAGATGCACTGTAACGCAATTGCGATAAACCAACCGGAACGTCAGTCGACCGAATTTCTAAAATATTTCAAATTCAGAAACAAAGGCGAGTATTGTCGATAAATAAGCAACATCATAACTGGTTATAAAGACAAATTAAGATGATCATGTAAACAATCGAAAAATCGATATCAATAGTGTAATAAATTATAAACAATACAATATAGCTTTGTGATTTGGAGAATAACTGTGTTAGCTCGTGCTCACTCTAAAACATTGATGATAGAATCGGTTCGGAAATTGCCGATAATCTACTAAAGGGTCCCGTATGTTTGGGGAATAAGGACAGATGAAAGGTATGGGGAAGACGGGAACACTTTTATCACCAATAGTTTATGTAGTGGTGACGGGGTTCCTATGTAGTCGATTGACGAAGGAGTTCTTTTGTTTGCTTTGGTTAATGCAAGGTTGCGTCAGGGTCACTCTTTGGGAAGACACGGTCATACCTTTTTTTCTTAAAAGTTGCTGTTATTTAAGGAATAGCTTTTATTTTCATTTTGGTCAGGTTATGAGATGATCTCTGGTTTTGGGAAGAATGGTTATTGAGTTAATGCCATTGCCAGACTGTTAATATTTACGTATTTGTCTTGTTAACAAAGTTCACATGTGATTTGTGTGACACTGTAGAGTAATCCCCATTTAAAACCCTTTGCTTTACCAGTATCTAACAAATCATACCTACCCGTGTAGTTTAAACATAAAAAAGCTCATGTACATTTCAAATGTCCTATCAATTTATAAAACAAGATCAGAAATACTTTCAAAAATGAATTATTAAGAGGATAAATTTCCAACAAGCCTTACTTTATCTTGCTATGATACATAGTTTTAATTGGTGATATCACTTAAAGTTCTTTCAATATTGACAGCATTCTATCTAGAAATCTAACATTTAAATATGGTTACAGATGCTTGATATAAAAGAACTATTGCTTTTTGTAAGAAAAACCTGCAAGGATTGTTTTACAGATCAGAGAAATATGTGAATGGAAAAACTGTTTTACAAGTTAGGATATACGTGTTCAATGTAGTCTTGTACAAATAAAATGAAGGATCATAGATATTCAGTTTAGGTAAATACAGATTCTCTATAAGTACGGTTATACAGAGTCATTTTAAGGCCATTCACATTATTGTTAAAACACGGAGGTTCAATGTAGGGCCAAAAGGATTGAATTTAAGGTAAATCAAATATGATTTAAGATTTTACAATCTAATACAATTTCTGTTGATGATTATGGTTTTTATTATGGTTTAATGCATTCGCCGTTAATTCATATATTACGTAGCCAGATTTATCTACTGAAGATCATTAAGACATTTTTTTTTTTTTTTTTTTTTTAATAAAANTGAAGGCTGCCAGAGTTGAGGAGCCCTGGAATCAGCCCCCCGAACAATAAAGTGTCCACTCGCAGGTGGTCTTTCACTATTCGTACACCTTACATTCAATAGCTATGTTTATACATGAGTTATATATAAATATATATTTTATATAGTTATATTTAGTTTGTAACATGCATGTATCAGCCACCCCAACACTGTGTCCGTCTGGTTTTTATTATGGTTCAATGCATTCGCCGTTAATTCATATATTACGTAGCCAGATTTATCTACTGAAGATCATTAAGACATAATAATTATAATAAACTTTATTTATTGAGGATAAAATACATGTTTAGCCAAAGGCTAATCTTCCACATGGTCCTCTTGTTAGTAAAATACATGTGTTTGATAAAATAACATATTTATAAATAAACATGATAATCTTGCTAGCAAAATGCATGTGCCAGTTAAAAGTTACATATATATTGATGCAATCGACATATCCAAGGTTATATCACAGTTATCTTAGTTAAGAGTATGACAGAATACATAAAGTTTCATGCAAAGGTATTTCATCAAATACGCTTACATAGCATAATCTAAAATATTGATATAATTTAGATAAGAAGTCTATTTAGAAAGTGACAAGTTTTGGTTACATGGAGAAACAAATTAAAATCTAAGACATTGCTATACAATAGTTAATAAGTTTTCGTTTGAAAGTGGTAAACTAGTCTATTTTCTTTAGGTCACTGGGTAAAACATTCCAGTCGTTAATACTGTAAATAAGAAAGTGTCTGGAATAAAAAACAGTTCTATGTTTTGGTACTTTAAGATTATTTTCAATAACAAATCTTGTATTCCTACAGTGACCATCTCGCACTAGCTAGAGACACATTATTTGATAAATATTCAGGCACTACCTGATGATGACATTTATATAGCATGCACAACCTTCTGTATTTATAATATTGTCAATCGGCATCCATCTAAGAAGTTCAAACATTTGCCTTGAAGGTGTGTCAAATGGTACATTTAAAATTAGTCTAGCTGCTTGCTTCTGAGTCTTAAGCAGCTTGCCCATTAAATTTGCGGTACACTCTGACCATACCGTACTGCAATACATAAAATGTGGGAAAACGCAAGAATTGTTTCTTTTTAGCTTTTCTTCCGTAGGTAAATATGGGCTTATACGTCTCAATAACCGTAACATTTGCCTTATTCTAGATAAAATAGATGTAACACTGCAAACTTGTTCAAGGGGTAATTGCACATAAATATTTCTAAATTAAACAGGTTCTTTTTTGCTTTTGTTTTGAGGCAATGGACATACATTTTGTTTTCTTGACATTTATCATCATTTTATTTTCGATACACCATTCACTAACATTGTCTAAATCAGATTGGAATATACTGTTGATGTTATCTAACGACTTATCAACAGCAGATAAGGTAGAGTCGTCTGCATACATATTAGTGTCAGATACAACATGTAGGGGCAAGTCATTTATAAAAATTAAAAACATAGGGGGACCAAGAATTAATCTTTGAGGCACACCATGTGTAATTGTACGGACTTCTGACATATGACCTGCAAGAGATACTACTTGAGTCCTGTTGTCTAGATAAGATTTAAACCATGACAATGAATTCTGTTCGATTCCGTACAGAGCCATTTTTCTAAGTAAAACATCATGGTCTACCAAATCAAACGCCCTTTTAAAATCTAAAAGTATGACTTCTGTATTAATTAAGACCATCATCTATGTTCTTTGCCCATGAGTTGACAAAATTAAAAAGTGCAGTTTCACATGAGTGACTTTCACGGAAATCTGATTGCGATGATACTATAAGATCATTAGCAGTTAGGTATTTGTAAAAAGTACTGTGCACATGTTTTTCAATAATTTTAGACTGTACTGGCAAAACCGATATTGGCCTGTAGTTGCTAACATCAGCAGTACTACCACTTTTATGAAGGGGGGGGGGGGGGGTAACTCTTGCCATCTTCCACTGAGTTTGAAATTTACCAGACCGGATACTTAGGTTTTTAATATAGGTAAGTGCTATTTCAGCATGAACCATTTTCAACAGCTTAGCACTAACATCACCAACACCAGTAGCTTTATGTTCGTCCAAACCTTTCAAAAAACTGAATTACAAAATCATGAGACACATTGGGAATGACAAAGTTGATATTATCATTCAGTTTATCACATATATACTCTTTCAACTTCTGGAAAGAGGCCGTAACATGTTCAAGTTGAGACGTCAGTTTACCAGCAATCTCAGTAAAATATTCATTGAACTGGTTTGCTATTTTACTTTTTTCAAACACATGTTCATCTCTTATCACTAACATATTTGGAGATGGCAAGCTTTGCTTTAGACTGAGTTCATGCATAAGCTTCCCTAGCTAAATTAAGTCATATATAACACAATTAGAGACATCATGGCACTGTCTTAGATCGGTGTGGTGACTAATATAATCTTCCTCTACCTTTGGGGTATGACAGATACATATTTAACCGGAGTGGTGATATTCTTGATTGTCTAACGTACATGAGGCTTTGCCGTACTCCTTTATTGGTAGGGGATGCTTGTTTTCTCCCATCCTGTTTCACTCACACACGACTAGCGGTGATTGCATGAAGTATAAGTGTTGGTTGCATGTTTTCCAGCATCCTTGATCTGCTACTATTGACGTGACGCCAATGCATTATTGACATGTCGTCATACTATTGTTTTGACTTAGACCGCGCCATTCCGCACGAGGCTCCCCCGAGAGGACGACAAGCTGTTCTCCCACCCTTCACAGGTGTGTCTCTCGTTTTAGCCGGGAAAGATCAGCTTATCACCCCCTAGGGGAAGATAACCTCGTGCCGATTAGCACGTGTTCAATTGTGACGTCATTAAATGCGTCACCTGTAATTGTGACGTCATCAAAAGTGGATGACGATACCCATGCCCCACATTTGTTTTTGTTTTCACTACTGTCGGTATGGGATAAAAATTATCATCCCCTTCCCGGAGGGTGTGACAGAGTAATCTCCAACCCTCGGGTGATGTTTGTTTAGTTGTCTAACCCTCGGCTCTTTCACAGGAATGTCTTCCTTTCAAGCCGGAAAAGATTGATACAATCTCCCCTTAAAAGGGAGACACACCTGTAAAAAGTTGTAGAATAATATACACTGTCCCAGATTTTACGGGGGACATTTTGGATGGAGCCACGTGTGACACAGGAAACACTTACCCTTCAGCTTGGGCTAGTGTAGTTCGGACTCCAGTTTTGAAGGGTCCATGATAGTTGCTTACATAGTGTTGGCATTACGTGTACCTTTGTTTTTGCTTACAGATACTTATACCGACATGTTCATTATGTCCGTTGGTGTTGTCGCTAGTCTATATATGTTTAGTTCAATCATAGTTATTGTCAATGTTTTGTGCAAGAAGACACTCGTAATATCATCTCATCAACGCCTTCTCCTCGAATACGGGAAATAACAATGTTATTGTTAGTGCTAACTGCGTAATACTGTTGCCTATTATTATATGATAACTGTAAGTACTTACTTATATCAGAAATAGTATCAACTTGAGAAAATATAAAAGCATTACAACGATCATTTGTTAAATATAAAGGCTACTTTACAGTGTCAAACGTTTTAGACAATCATAATTCACTTGTTATATATCTACAAATATTGTAATACAAGAAAAAACAAAAAGTAAAGGAAAACTACAATAGTGTACTGTGGTACATATAATTGTTTTATTAGCAAATCGTCGTTGATGAGGATATACTATTTACAAAATGTAGTATATTTGATTACAAATAATCTACATAATCATCAGAAAACAACATTTTGTCGCAAATAAAACTTTTCAAAAATCAAAAATCAAATTACACCTACAGGTGTTCATTAAAGTACAGGTTACATTGCATTCTTATAATTGTACCCATATTCATAAGTTTGAAAAAGAAATATAACAAAGGTAACAAAGATAAAATGATCATTGATACGGGTTAAATTAATACTTATAATAACTCACTATCAATAGTTTTACAGACAGAACGTCATCGGAAATGTACATAACTCATTGCTGTAATTCGTTCTCAAATTACATGTGATTGTCGAAAACGTTAAAAAAAACGACTGTCGGCAAGTTTATAGAAAATCAACTAGGTGAATAAAAGACGAGTGTACATATTTACAGTAAGTATTGTCAACATCGAATTTTAGAGTCGGCTTCAGCGTTTTATAAGTGATCATTAAAATTCAATTCGATGATTGTCGGATTGATAACATATGTTTTGCTGGGAAAGCCTGCATACTTTTGCCTGATCAGGAGTCATACATTGTACGTATACAGTTCTCAAGAATATTTCTTGTAATGTTATACTAAAGGACATAAAGGTATTCTCGCGAGATCTCCATTGATTCTCTACGACCATGACGAATGCAAATAAAACATGAGGATATCAGTGTTATGAACCTTTCCAGAGGATATTTCGTTTTGCTGGTTTATAGCCGAAAAACCGGAGTTTGGATGTTGAGGTTTGATCGACGTAGAAGTTGTTGGTTTCATCGTTTGAGTGATCGTTTGCGTTGTCATTTGCGTTGTCGTTGGTGTTGTTGTCGTTAGTGTTGTTTTCGTTGGTGTTGTTGTTGTTGGTGTCGTTGTCGTTGGTGTTGTTGTCGTTGGTGTTGTTAACGTTGTCGTTGTTGTCGTTGTCGTTGTTGTCGTTGTTGTCGTTGTCGTTGTTGTCGTTGGTGTCGTTGTCGTTGGTGTGGTTGTCGTTAGTGTTGTTGTCGTTGGTGTTATTGTCGTTGGTGTGGTTGTCGTTGTAGTTGTTGTTGTTGTTGTCGTTGTCGTTGGGGTTGTTGTCGTTGGTGGTGTTGTAGTGGGTGTTGTTGTCGTTGGCGTTGTCGTCGTTGGTGAGGTTGTCGTTGGTGTTGTTGTCGTCGGTGTGGTTGTCGTTGGTGTGGTCGTCGTTGGTGTTGACGTCGTTGGTGTGGTTGTCGTTAGTGTTGTTGTCGTTGGTGTTATTGTCGTTGGTGTGGTTGTCGTTGGGGTTGTTGTCGTTGGTGGTGTTGTAGTGGGTGTTGTTGTCGTTGGTGTTGTTAACGTTGTCGGTGTTGTCGTTGTCGTTGTTGTCGTTGGTGTCGTTGTCGTTGGTGTGGTTGTCGTTTGTGTTGTCGTCGTTGGTGTGGTGTTAGTGTTGTTTTCGTTGGTGTTGTTGTCGTTGGTGATGTTGTCGTTGGTGTTGTCGTCGTGGGTGTGGTTGTCGTTGGTGTTGTAGTCGTTGGTGTTGACGTCGTTGGTGTGGTTGTCGTTAGTGTTGTTGTCGTTGGTGTTGTTAGCGTTGTCGTTGTTGTCGTTGTCGTTTGTGTTGTTGTCGTTGCTGTGGTTGTCGTTGGAGTTGTGTTCGTTGGTGTGGTTGTCGTTGGAGTGGTTGTCGTTGGGGGTGTTGTCGTTGGTGTTGTTGTCGCTGGTGTGGTTGTCGTTGGTGTTGCTGTCGTTGGTGTGGTTGTCGTTGGCGTTGTCGTCGTTGGTGAGGTTGTCGTTGGTGTTGTTGTCGTCGGTGTGGTTGTCGTTGGTGTGGTCGTCGTTGGTGTGGTCGTCGTGGGTGTGGTTGTCGTTGGTGTTGTCGACGTTGGTGGGGTCGACGTTGGGGTGGTTGTCGTTGGGGTTGTTGTCGTTGGTGTGGTTGTCCTTGGTGTTGTAGTCGTTGGAGTTGTTGTCGTTGGTGTGGTTGTAGTTGGTGCGGTTGTCGTTGGTGTTGTCGTCGTTAGTGTTGTCGACGTTGGTGTGGTTGTCGTTAGTACTGTTGTCGTTGGTGTTGTTGTCGTGGGTGTGGTTGTCGTTGGTGTTGTCGTTGTTGGTGTGGTTGTCGTTGGTGTTGTCGTTGTTGGTGTTGTTGTCGTTGGTGTAGTTGTCGTTGGTGTGGTTTTCGTTGGTGTGGTTGTCGTTGGTTTTGTTGTCGTTGGTGTGGTTGTCCTTGGTGTGGTTGTCGTTGGTGTGGTTTTCGTTGGTGTTGTGGTCGTTGGTGTGGTTGTCGTTGGGGGGGTTGTCGTTGGTGTTGTTGTTGTTGGTGTTGTTGTTGTTGGTGTTGTTGTTGTTGGTGTCGTTGTCGTTGGTGTTGTTGTCGGTGGTGTTGGTGTCGTTGGTGTTGTTAACGTTGGCGTTGTTGTCTTTGTCGTTGTTGTCGTTGTTGTCGTTGTCGTTTGTGTTGTTGTCGTTGGTGTTGTTGTGGTTGGTGTGGTTGTCGTTGGGGTTGTTGTCGTTGGTGTTGTTGTTGTTGGTGTCGTTGTCGTTGGTGTGGTTGTCGTTGTTGTTGTTGTCGTTGTTGTCGTTGTCGTTGGTGTTGTTGTTGTTGGTGTCGTTGTCGTTGGTGTTGTTGTCGGTGGTGTGGTTGTCGTTGGTGTTGGTGTCGTTGGTGGGGTTGTCGTTGGTGGTGTTGTCGTTGGTGTTGTTGGAGTTGGTGTGGTTGTCGTTGGTGTGTTTGTCGTTGGTGTTGTCTTCGTTGGTGTGGTTTTCGTTGGTGTGGTTGTCGTTGGTCTTGTTGTCGTTGGTGTTGTCGTCGTTGGTATGGTTGTCGTTGGTGTTGTCGTCGAGGGTGTTGTCGTCGTTGGTGTGGTCGACGTTGGTGTGGTTTTCGTTGGTGTTGTGGTCGTTGGTGTGGTTGTCGTTGGAGTTGTCGTCGTTGGTGTGGTTGTAGTTGGTGCGGTTGTCGTTGGTGTTGTTGTCGTCGGTGTGGTTGTCGTTGGTGTGGTCGTCGTTGGTGTTGACGTCGTTGGTGTGGTTTTCGTTGGTGTGGTTGTCGTTGGAGTGGTTGTCGTTGGAGTGGTTGTCGTTGGAGTGGTTGTCGTTGGAGTGGTTGTCGTTGGAGTGGTTGTCGTTGGGGGTGTTGTCGTTGGTGTTGTTGTCGTTTGTGTGGTTGTCGTTGGTGTGGTTATCGTTGGTGTTGTTGTCGTTGGGGTGGTTGTCGTTGGGGTTGTTGTCGTTGGTGTGGTTGTCCTTGGTGTTGTAGTCGTTGGAGTTGTTGTCGTTGGTGTGGTTGTAGTTGGTGCGGTTGTCGTTGGTGTTGTTGTCGTCGGTGTGGTTGTCGTTGGTGTGGTTATCGTTGGTTTTGTTGTCGTTGGTGTTGTTGTCGTTTGTGTGGTTGTCGTTGGTGTTGTCGTCGTGGGTGTGGTTGTCGTTGGTGTTGTAGTCGATGGTGTTGTCGTCGTTGGTGTGGTGTTAGTGTTGTTTTCGTTGGTGTTGTTGTCGTTGGTTTGGTTGTCGTTGGTGTTGTTGTCGGTGGTGTTGTTAACGTTGTCGTTGTTTTCGTTGTCGTTGTTGTCGTTGTTGTCGGTGTCGTTGGTGTTGTTGTCGTTGCTGTGGTTGTCGTTGGAGTTGTGTTCGTTGGTGTGGTTGTCGTTGGAGTTGTTGTCGTTGGTGTGGTTGTCGGTGGTGTGGTTGTCGTTGGTGTTGTTGTGGTTGGTGTGGTTGTCGTTGGGGTTGTGGTCGTTGGTGTGGTTGTCGTTGGCGTTGTTGTCGTTGGTGTCGTTGTCGTTGGTGTTGTTGTCGTTTGTGTGGTTGTCGTTGGTGTTGTTGACGTTGGTGTGGTTGTCGTTAGTGTTGTCGTCGTTGGTGTGGTTGGCGTTGGTGTTGTCGACGTTGGTGTTGTCGTCGTTGGTGGTGGCGATGTTGGTGTGGTTGTCGGTGGTGTTGTCGTCGTTGGTGTTGTATTCGTTGGTGTGGTTTTCGTTGGTGTTGTTGTCGTTGTTGTTGTTGTCGTTGTTGTTGTTGTCGTTGGTGTTGTTGGCGTTGGTGTGGTTGTCGTTGGTGTTGTTGTCGTTGGTGGTGTTGTAGTGGGTGTTGTTGTCGTTGGCGTTGTTGTCGAAGGTTTACTTGTTTGTGTTGTTGTTGATGATATTGGTGTTGTCAATGGCAACGTTTTGGTCGTTTGTGTCGTCGTTTCAGACGTCATTGATAGTGTCGTAGTGTTTGGAAATTTCCAAATCTTTACATCATCTAAGCCAAGTTTTGAGTCAAAGTTGATTCTGACAGATTTGAATCGAATCTGAAAAATATACATAATATACATGGTTACATGTACATAACTGTATGTATTATCTTTTTCTACTGTGTAAACATCTACATACTACGGAGCTTGGAATTGGACAATGTGAAAAGAAAAAGAAATAAACGGTGATCATGTATTATTAAACCATAATATCAGTTAACGATGTAATGTCCTTTGATACCAGAATGCAACACAAAAGGAAATACTACATAAATAAAACATGCATGTTTCAATAACAACAGGCGTATCTGCGGTCTACGGGGCAAACTCGTTCGAAATTACAAAAGCGTATTAAAAATTGCTTTGAGTTATAAGAAGAATACATTAGTTACTGGTACTGAGTCTGAGTCTTAATACGTGTCAGGTTCGAGTGTATTACTTTCTTCTCCATGAGCGGCGACACAGTGCAAGTGGAGATATTTCAAAATCCTACTTTTTTATATGTAATTTGTGATTGCTTTTTTTATCAGTATGCATTCTTAAGATAATGGAATTAAGATATTGACTCGGCAAGTGTCAAGTATGTATGTCCCTCTGGTAAAATAACAGATACTTCGATATATCCTCATTTGACGAAGAGTTTTCTACATTTGTAAAAATCTGACGGTTTCTAGGGTAACAATAATAAGGAAGCCAATACACCTGTCTTAATCTGACACGGATTTTTAATTTACGTTTTGCCGTGTAAATTTAAATTTTACGTCACGTCAGGCCATGATATTGAGATCGATTCCTCAAACAGTTTGACGGTAAGACCCGAACAGTTTCCGATTCGAAACTTTCAGTGATTCCTGCTGTTGTTCGATTATAAGAAAAATCATTGGTTGATACATTAATTTAGGTCTACCTGTGGACTGTACAAAGGAAATGTAAATTACATTGTAAAGCGCGATTTTTTTTGTTGCAAAGATATAGAAATATTTGATGATCTGATTTGTTAAAAGTGGTTTGGTTTATAGTACCATTTTCTGTTCCCACTGCAGATGATGATAAAGACGTTGTTCCATCGTGTCATATGTATGATATCTATAACACATGAAGGTGAGGCAGTTGGCTGCTATATAATATCATTACCTTAAATGGAACATGACTGGAAACAGCCAATGTCGCCTTCCTCCAATCATTTCCATAACGACCAGTCTGTTTCCATAGCGACATTTCCTGACCGTTGTTAACCACCAAGACTTCCAGATTGGAGGCAGATTGTGTCATGGCGTACCAGAACTGGATACACACAGCCCCGCCATTGATTGTTGTGGTGTTGATAGAGGAACTAGCGCCGTCATGTTTACCGACAGTGTATGGGTAAATATAGGACCCTCCTGTAATTATACAAATAGTGTGCTACAGTTATATGTTTATATGCAATACAGTTGTGTGACCGCACAACGCACCAAAACTACCGTGCGCACACCGTGCGTACATCGTTCACACACCGTCCGCACATCGTCCACACATGGTGCGCACAACTGGGCGATTTAACCATCGTTCTCCCAGCACAACTGTGCGATTTGGTACAATTTGTTGATCAATATTACGGAATGAAAAAAACCGGAAGCTCGTATGCAATAATGTACACTGTATAAATTACTGTCATTTTTCATCACAATAATGAAGGTTACGTACAATTTTACAATGCGTGTAACACAGTATACAGTGACCGTTAGACTGTCAAGAATGGATTTTGCTCCTAGCTAGGTAACAGAACAGGTAAATAACAATTTGATGAGTGACCGGAGTTTTACCTGGCCTGTGCCTGACATGACCGTTATGAAAACACAACTAGACGTTGAGCATTTGTTATTTGCATTCGGTCTCATCTATAGCTCCCATCGCCTGGTTTTCACACCTTGGCGAGTTACGTAAGTGCCCCGGGCGGGGGAAAACTACGGTCCAGGTACAAAGTGGCTATGTTTACCTGTGTTGCCGAGACTGTGTTGTAATTTTACATGTGTCGATTAAGGTCTTTTAAAATACACCGAAAACACAATTTCTAAATTTAAGAAAGTATAGACAGAAAGATAAGCTTATAGATGAAGATAGAATATAGAAACATACTAAACAATCAAGTTTATATGTTTAAACACCGACCGTAAATATTGTTATTCAAGTCATTCCTCAATTTACACCAACCACGATTGTTATCGCACAACGCAGGGGGTGGGGGGGNACCAGGAATTAATTTTGGGTTTTGCCTATTTTTTAAACTCAGAAAAACACTCAAAAAAACTAACAAATTATAATTGTCATGTAGGTTGTACATGTATACTACTTTCTGGCACGACTTTTTTGTTCTGAAGATGTAATACTAAACTTAAAACGTAAAACGGGAGCGATGTGAAGATATAATTAGATTGCTAAGGTGAATGCTTTTTTGGCTTTGTAATTTTTGAAGTTTACATTTTTTAACAGGTATAATAAAACACTCCTGGTGCAATCTGATTAACGAAGCCTTTAACATATGATTTTAATCAGATTGCTCCTGGTGATCATGTGTACATAAAACCACAGGTGAAAATACAGGTTTAGCTATCATGAAATGGACTCTACCTTTGAAATAACAATTAACATATATACCTAATTCCAACAGATGGTTTTATCCTCTCTCAACGGACAGGGTGATCACCACACCGTGACATTAGAACAATACGATTAGGTATTGTATTGTATTGTAATGTTTATTCAACTCGAAGCCTTACGGCTCATAAGCACACACAGCAACGTATAATTGATACATCAGTAATATGAAATACCAAATAATTATAACATCATGAATGAAGCATAATCTTGTACATCGCATATATATATATATATAGTACCTATAAATGGATAGTATAATTCTTTAAATTATTTTAAAGTACAAGATAAATAATTAATCGGAAGATGGACAGCTCTTGTAAAATTACCTCAACTAAGTGTACTGTGGCTATCGGAAAACAGATGAGGTGACAACATGTTCTACGCATAATAACAACCGGCGCTCAATAAAGAGTATGTTAATTAGAAAAACAAAAAAACAGGCATACAATTTGTATACATTGGTGTAGTGATCAGGGGATGGACAAAATAATATGTGTTAACCTGGAAATAAACAAGTACTCAAATGTTATCAGTCAGTGTGAGAAAAAACACAATAACCTAAGGTTGGAATCTAGACCGTTCTAACCAACTTGATTGCATATACTTTCCTAGATTACACAGCTCTTTTCTGTTACGTACAGATACCCGCTGGACAAGTTTATATGAAGATGGGAGGCTCCAGTAATACTTTTTAATGAACTTTTTACGAATATCAACACAGAGTGGACAAATCAGAACAAAATGGAACTCGTCCTCTACCTGGTTTTGATTACAATAACGACATAACCTATTTGCCCTCGGAATATTATGATACCGACCTTCTTCTACATATAACTGATGCGATGAAAGTCGTAATTTCGCAATAAGTTTAAAATACGCATCTGGAATAGACTTTGTTAGATAAAATTGTAACGTAAAGTTATCTATCAGGAATTTATACAAATAACATTTAGATGATCTTTCAGCAAATTCATTCCTTGTTTGAAAAAAAAACATCTGTCAAACGCTGCTTGAAACAATGTTAAAATACCCTTTCATTATCAACATAATGAGTTAACCAGACATTACCAAAACCAGAAGACAATAATAATTTTCTAGCTTGACAACGCCAATTACAGTTTCTGTGATTACATTCATCCATATCTTCATAAACTGACTTAAGAACACAATTGTCGTATTTAATTAGTTTCAACCAATATTTGATAGACAGTCCGTTGAGCCTTCACCACTGACCTGACTGGAGATCCTACTAATATATAAACAAAAGAGGATTAACCCCCTATTGTTTAGAGTATAAGTAGTGGACTCCTTGTTTGGGCAACTGGACCCTTAGGCATATATAGATATTCAAACTGCTGCTTGACATAGAACATCATAGTTCACAGGATGGTTGATATTAGAAGAAAATCCCATATAAAAAGAGGAAAATCTTCAAAAACCTAAGGTCAGATTATTTTTGGACACAGAAGAAAGGGTGTTGCCCGGGCAACTAAGGCAACACCCCTGGGTCCGCCACTACAACGTTCTTCGATCGTCCGCACAAATGTGCGCAAACAATTGTCGTCCATTTGTTATCGTTAACACTTCGTGCACACATCGTGCGCACACCGCACATCGTGTAACGTTGTGCGATCCCACAAATGTATATTCAAATTGAAAAGTCACACCTTTGTCATACAGAGTGTATGAATATACATTTATATACATTATCAGGCGTTTTCATTGAACCACGTTACTTAAAGACGATCGTATTTGTGTCGATTATAAAAGTAAAGATCTTTTCATGGAAACATTAACTGTATGCAGAAGAACAGGACAATTCTTTTCTGTGTAAGTTTCACAATTCAAAAAATTCAGATACATGTAGGTGTTTAAACATTAGCAAAGATATAAGCTTAAAAAAGTAATGTTTTATATTTGCAAGAATTTCTGTTGAAACCAGACCAGGCGAGATTAAACATGTTAGATAATAAAAACATAAAGAAATCGTCATTAATTCTCTGAGAGAGAGATCTAGATCGTTCAACATCAAATGAGCTCAACAAATACCATTGCAATCAAACTTGTATTCATAATCAATTTTGAGACAAAGGTTTTGTTATGATAATACGTTAAATTACCGTGAGGAGAATGTACTCCAGCGTAAAATGTTGTAGATGTTATCCTCCACTCTATGTCACGGTAACCCATCGGATGACTGAAGCTACAGTAACCACTGTCGAAGTCACAGCTCTGGCTCAGTAGTGTTACATTGATATTAGAACAACTGCTGTTAGACAAAACGTGGACATTAGTCGCTCTGGTGGAGGCCACTGATCCCGCATCACTAAATAGCCACGCTGATGTTAAAAAATCTGCAAAACATAATACAAAATCAAAGTAAATCATTATATAAAAATTAAAAAGAACAAAAATAAAGTGAAGTGTCACCAAGCAGGGACACATTATTTCACATCATCACCATTCAAGGACAAAAACTTTGAAATATTAAAAACATGATTAGCATTTGAGAAATGTAAAACATGTTTCTATTGTCCTGTTTTAAACGTCAAGTGTCGTGTTATGTATCATCAATGTACTTTTATTCAGATGTAGCAGATACAATAACATTTCTTTACTTAAAGATTCTTACTAATGTTATTTAACAGTCTTTTTAAGCGATGATTTGCTCAGAGTTTGTCACTTTCGTAATTGGGATTGAGTCAAAGTACCCTTTTGAAATGATCAACAAACTTGCAACTAAAAATCAGTATGTTAAGTATAATACAGCATACCTATGTGAACACACTTCACCCTAGAGTCACCTGTCAGGAATATAATATACCAGATTGTCAACACACAAAACCACGATGAACAATTCACCATGGTCAACACACAAAATATCACTTAGTTATTACAGTATATTACTTCTAACTCAGTATTTTAACATTTTTCGGACGTCACTTGAATTAACTCGCGCAGCAGTACTACATGTAAACAGAGAGACTGAGACCTTTAAACAACATGTTTTATTGAATTATAAATACATTGTACATTAAATATACATTCAAATGCGTTTAAATTGAAATCATTTATAGTGAAAAATAAGTGGCTGATATAAATTTTGTTTTATACTTAATACTAATGAATGAGGGTAAACCAAACATTTTGATTCATTGCTTTTCTATATCATTACATTTTATTGTATGTGAATTTACATTCCATATTATCATGTGAAACTAAATTCGTACTGAACAAGTTTTTCGAGCATCCCAGAGAAGGAAGTCTGAACACAGATCGCGACTTCACAAGAGATACCAGGTTGTCAAGAGATTGTCTGGGGTGCACCTATCTGCTCGTATTTGATTTCGGTGAGTTTTAGGCTTTGAGAGTGTTTTCAATACGTTTCTTGCGAAATGAAAGATATAAAGATTGCTCGCTTAAAAATCCTGATACATTATGTACCACGTGTACACAGATTTCCACTTTGTTAAGGGTGCTGGTTTGATAAAGAAATGTCATAGGCATCAGGATGTGATTGTCATAGCGATTAGAACTGACTTATTCAACATCATTCATAAATCAAACACGTTCATAAGTGTGTTAATCACAGTATATATAAAGTGTATATTAACTGAACAATGTTGTAACTTCAACATCTCTTATGAAATTTTATTAGTTGAAACATGTATACCTAGTACATTTACACTGAACCTAGTATTTTTTGTATTTCCCATGCCCCCATTTCATGAAGCTAAATATCATAATGACATTTATGTTTCTCAATCTTTAAAATAAAATATATATTACTGTGGTTACATCACGACGATTATTATGTTTGTCAAAATAAATCGTATACATGAAGATATGTATTAGATAGGAAATATAGAATGTACAAAATTTCAAGATTCTTTAGAGCAAACAGTGTAAAGAATTATCCACCAGTCTAAGTATAAAAACGTTATGTCAAGAAGGATTAGCTCCCTTTATTCACCACGTAATTAAGCAAACATAGGAAATCAGCTTCAAAATCTGCGTTTGTGGTTACGGTTTTGAATTTAAGAAAATCTAGCCAATAAACGTACCACCACATGTGGTCAGGACATCATTTAGTAAGCAATAGAAGAATCGGCCAATACATGTACATATGTAATTGCGTTACTTTACAGTGTCTATAGACACCAATTGATTCGTAGAATGGCATATTTTGCGTTTCAAGATTATGAAAGTTTGTTATTTGCAAACTATCATATTAAAGAAACTTAACGAATTGAATTTCAGTTAAAAACTGATTAATTGGTGTATTGACTGATTCGGAAACTTAAACATTAGTTCACATGTACAGATGTATATTGACTGTTTACGACATAAAACATTTTGGGGCAGCTTACATTAACAACAAGCTGGAAATCGGGATCTGGTAACTAAGCTTTAATAGAAATATTGTTTGATTGCAGTGTATACTTATTGCTGTTAATTGGGTGACTGTTTGTACATCCTTAATAATATAAACATTTAATATCCATACTAAATATTTGGTTGTTTATGCCTTGGTGATAACTAGCTGTGTCTGTGCAATATTCGAAATTATAGTGTTTAACAGTTTTAAAACTTAATTTCTACGACAGGAATATCAGTAATAGTCGATCATTTTACATTTCATGCTTTACAGGAAATATTTCTAAATTTAAAAACACAATCACAAATTAAGAATACGTGTTTTAGTTCATGTTACTGGCAATACTAACTATAAAATACTGACCAATCATATTTGGTATATTGCCATTTCGAATTACAATAAAAAAGTTACACATGGTGTATATCGGTACATGTACATAAAAATTAAAAAAGAAATTAAAGAAATTAATAATTATTACAGAAAGTGAACATTGATAATAATGTATCATAAATTGTACTTACGTAGCAAAACGGAAGTCCATGCCAGCTTCATGTTAACAGTTCCTTCAATTAGTCAAAATTCAACTTTATTATTATGCCATTTGTTTCTTCTTCAAAGTACTCTATGAGATGTTTCCCCCTCAGAGGTCACTGTTGATATGATAGATTATCACGCAGGGTAGTGCTCACTTCTCCGTTCTTATCTCAGAACTGAGAACATCCGGTTAAGCGTAAAAACCTTCATATCGTGTGTACATGCGGAGTAGTTTCAAATAAGCTGGGTATTTCTGACTTCTCGTGATCACTTCACTAGTTGATTCGTTATATTTCCAAATAGAAACATAAAATAAAAGTATGTTACCTCAGCTTAAGATAAGTAGTCAAAAATGCATTGGTACTAAATTGTAACAGTACATCAACATTGGTATCGTTTTCTGCATTAGTGTGAAATTGATCTGTTCTTGTGAGTCTGACTAAATACCAAAGGCCAACAGTTTTTAGATTAATTGATTCAATGCTCGTCTTAGGTGATGTGTGGCTTTAAAACTATCAAAGTACATTTGTTCATGTAGATATCCTTATATTTTATAATTACATCTTGATTTGGAAGTTGACATGTGAAATTTTAAGAAGCGATAATAAACAAAAACGAAAGGTTACCCGTGTGTTAGGTTTAGTTCACCTAAAAGGAGTAGCACACCCTGATAAATACAGAACAACAACAAAACAACAACAACGGATGTTTCCATTGACAACTTATAACATTCAGACACCACATACGTTCTGTAACACCAGGATGTTCCTTAACATTTGGGATACGGAAGAAATACAGTGTAAATAGCGTTTTCAACGTTGATAGTGTACCATTCCAGTAGCACTTTACATCAATAAAGAAGTCATCTGCTCGTATTAGGGAAGACAAAGTTTCTCTCCCCGTCTGGTCACACTAAACTCGTCAAAGTGACAGGTGAATGTGATTGCATTCTTATTGTTTTCTTCTAGAGTAATTTCAATGCAAATTTATACTTCAACTGTTACGTAATATGATTATGATACATGTAACACATGACGCGGTTGTATGTTTTATACTAAGAGTGTGGCCTTTCTGGAGCTTTGCCAGACGACAGCACTGTTGTTTACTGACCTTCTACACGAGCAAACATATAACATACATTTGATTGGTGACGCCTTACGAGAGATGATGTCTATTTTCAACAGCAAACCAAATCTTCTGCTGAACGTACACAAAGATAAGTATTGAATGCTGTCTAATTCTTTGGATACAGATATATTGCTTTATTATATCTGTTTGGTATACGGTTAACATATTGTTTTAAACCCCAGCCGTTACGATAAGAGTACATCAGTCCGATTTCAGCTGAACGAAGTAAATTACTTTGAAGAGGAGACTGAACTAGGACAAAAGGCGATTTTACCTTTTTTTCTTTTTAGCGGCTTCAACAAGTAAATTTAATAACTAACCATTAACGGATTTAATAACAGGTCATTAATTTATTAATTAATCAACGTCACAATAGCTTAAGATCGCAATCAAAGTTATTAATCTGAAAAGCAAAACTGTTGATTTTGTAATATAAAAATAATATAAACAGTAAATACTGTGTTTGACTGTAGAAAACACTGGAAATTTCTGCTGTAATATATGGAAATGAAGAAAATGCTACAAATGTATGCCACATGGTGTCTTATACCCCACCTGTGTCTTCTGGCGTACAATAACGTCAGTTACTAACCATATGTAGAGAGTTTCATTGACAGTTTTATTTAAAATGTCCAGACAATGTTATTGTTTCACTTAAATGGGTGAAAAATTCTCGAAATACAAAAATGCATAGCTCCAACTACATTGTCCCTTGCACACTGACAGTGTACGAAGTAGATAGAAATGTATTCACTTAATTGCCAGTTCTAAGGACGAACTGGCAGACAGATTTATGTTGATAAATATGTTTTAAGTTTGAGATCATTTTTATGTTGTCCTGCTTCCGTGCCCTCTAGTGTGTTTATGTCCCAATAAAATAACCTTAAATCAACTCTGGTATATATGTGCGCAATTGACGATTATTTATCACTAATGGGCACTTGTCTTGATATCCTATTGACGAATAAAATTAAATAACGATAGAAGGCATTTTACTGTAGAAGGTAATGTTTGTAACTACACATGTAACATATTGTACCTTTAAACTGTAGTGTGGCTCTAGTTTCGGTAAAAGACAAGTCATTATTCGCATACCAAGCCCAGAATTTTTGTCTCTTATAAAAGATATAATCTCAAACAACGTAGTTGGGCCCATATCTGGCTAACGTTCACTGTTAACATATTTGGCTAACGTTCATCGTTAACATATCTGGCTAACGTTCACTGTTAACATATCTGGCTAACGTCACTGTTAACATATCTGGCTAACGTTCACTGTTAATATATCTGGCTAACGTTCACTGTTAACATATCTGGCTAACGTTCACTGTTAACATATCTTTTGATCCCCTTTGTAACGAGAACCGATCGGAGTTGTCAAGACTTTTCAATACACAACACAAACACTGAACCTACAATATGTACGATTTATTCACACCATTTCATAACACTATCACTCCCTCTTTCTCTCCCAAATAACATTATTTTTCACTAATCAATTTCTGACAAATGAAATGAATGAATGTACAGGTAAAATTATTACTAATTCCAAAAGAAAGCTGTAAATATTTACAGTCTTTGTAGCTAGGACTTTCAATATCCACTGATGTGCCTTCGTTGATTGACACATACAACTGTAAGTTATACCCACACCGTTCCAACACAATACTCCTGTCAATGGATCTCATTTCAAACAGTTCAAATTGGCAGTGAAACGTCATGTCGCCAATATATGGCTCACTATGACCCAGCAGAAAGAATGAATAGTCTATATCCTGATGCATCCAAGATCATACCGATCTTTATGTTTTTATAGTGATGGAATGCTATGACCCAGCATAATGGATAGTCTATATCTAGGCTGATATCAATAAACCAAAGTTTACTGTAGTTGCAGGGTAAGTATGGATTACGTCACCCTTTTTCCAACCACACAGGTATAGTAGGTATTTGGCCTCCCATCAATGAAGAATATGCAGGAGTTTTGCCATCACCTTCGACAGACATTAGACCAACGTGTCACAAGATCAATTTGGAGCTAGTAGATTCACAGCTCATTAAACTACAATACATAATAAAATTTATCCTAATTACTATCATAAATAAGTACAGTACAAAGCTTTATGTGTCTAAAAGACGATTTCTATACTACAATGTTTCTATTTTATAATGTTTCTATATCACAATGTACAATATAATTATCCTCGTTTACATTTAAATACTATTAAACCAATAACCGTTCTTATTATTTTTTCATATTATTCTCGACAAGTGATTGGCCAGGAGTGCATCACGTGTCCACCGATAAAAACCGATATTGACTTGGAGCGCGTGATTTTTGTTGAAGGACTGGGTGTTTCTAAAAATAGAATTATAACGTGTCTCCAAACAATACACCGTCCAACTTTCGAAGTTTTTTTGTTGTGTTTTTTTTCAGATTGCTTACATTAGTGTTTCGTAAAATAATAAAACAATTGTAGCCTTTATCTTCGGTCAATACCTGGATTCATCGACCCGAGAAAAAAATATTAACCTCGGACAGCGTCCTCGGTCAATATATCTTTTCTTGGGTCGATAAGTCCAGGTATCGACCCCAGGCAAAGGCTATTATTGAATAATACAATAATTCTTATCAATACTATATATTATAATAAAATAACAACGATATGCAAAATGCTGATACATGTAGTTATAGTTTATCGATTATAACTAAGCATATATACTCTTATCTATTGTATATCTCAGACATCTACACGTGTAATCGAGTGCTACTCGCCTGAAAACAACTCTTCGAACATGTGTGTTTGTTTACATAACACCAGCTTAATCTAAACAATAACATTAATTGCGATTGCGGGACATCATAGTATGCTGCAAATACAAATTATAGCCATATAGGCTTATGACACATATGTTTATAAAGTACTAATGATTCATAAAAAAACTTCGTAGAATATGATTTTACTTACCGCAATCTGTAGTTTGCGCTTCAAATATGAGCCTAGCACGACTCACTGTAATGTCCGTCAAAACACCCGGTAAATCTCTCGTTCGCGCATGCATTACTTACCGAAAAAAATACAATTAAAGTTTGTTGCGCGATATTTGAAACTTACCTTTATATACATTACATACAGGACTTACTGATAACAAGTGATGTTCTACAGTTTGTGATTTGTTCTACAGTTTGTGATTTGTTATACAGTTTGTAATTTTTTATACAGTTTGTGATTTGTTTTACAGTTTGTGATTTGTTCTACAGTTTGTGATTTGTTATACAGTTTGTGATTTGTTGTACAGTTTGTGATTTGTTCTACAGTTTGTAATTTTTTATACAGTTTGTGATTTGTTATACAGTTTGTGATTTGTTATACAGTTTGTAATTTTTTATACAGTTTGTGATTTGTTTTACTGTTTGTAATTTGTTCTACAGTTTGTGATTTGTTCTACAGTTTGTAATTTGTTCTACAGTTTGTGATTTGTTATACAGTTTGTGATTTGTTATACAGTTTGTAATTTTTTATACAGTTTGTGATTTGTTTTACTGTTTGTAATTTGTTCTACAGTTTGTGATTTGTTCTACAGTTTGTAATTTGTTCTACAGTTTGTGATTTGTTATACAGTTTGTGATTTGTTATACAGTTTGTGATTTGTTGTACAGTTTGTGATTTGTTCTACAGTTTGTAATTTGTTATACAGTTTGTGATTTGTTCTACAGTTTGTAATTTGTTCTACAGTTTGTGATTTGTTCTACAGTTTGTAATTTGTTATACAGTTTGTAATCTTTTATACAGTTTGTGATTTGTTATACAGTTTGTAATTTGTTCTACAGTTTGTGATTTGTTATACAGTTTGTAATTTGTTATACAGTTTGTAATCTTTCATACAGTTTGTGATTTGTTATACAGTTTGTGATTTGTTCTACAGTTTGTGATTTGTTATACAGTTTGTAATTTGTTCTACAGTTTGTGATTTGTTCTACAGTTTGTAATTTGTTATACAGTTTGTAATCTTTTATACAGTTTGTGATTTGTTATACAGTTTGTGATTTGTTCTACAGTTTGTGATTTGTTATACAGTTTGTAATTTGTTCTACAGTTTGTGATTTGTTCTACAGTTTGTGATTTGTTATACAGTTTGTAATTTGTTCTACAGTTTGTGATTTGTTCTACAAGTTGTGATTTGTTCTACAGTTTGTAATTTGTTATACAGTTTGTAATTTGTTCTACAGTTTGCTACAGTTTGTAATTTGTTATACAGTTTGTAATTTGTTCTACAGCTTGTAAGTTGTTCTACAGTTTGTGATTTGTTCTACAGTTTGGGATTTGTTCTACAGTTTGTGATTTGATATACAGTTTGTAATTTGTTCTACAGCTTGTAATTTGTTCTACAGTTTGTGATTTGTTCTACAGTTTGGGATTTGTTCTACAGTTTGTAATTTGTTATACAGTTTGTAATCTTTTATACAGTTTGTGATTTGTTCTACAGTTTGTAATTTGTTCTACGAGTTGTGATTTGTTCTACAGTTTGTAATTTGTAATACAGTTTGTAATCTTTTATACAGTTTGTGATTTGTTATACATTTTGTGATTTGTTCTACAGTTTGTGATTTGTTCTACAGTTTGTAACTTGTTCTACAGTTTGTGATTTGTTCTACAGTTTGTAATTTGATATACAGTTTGTAATCTTTTATACAGTTTGTGATTTGTTATTCAGTTTGTAATTTGTTCTACAGTTTGTGATTTGTTATACAGATTGTAATTTGTTCTACAGCTTGTAATTTGTTCTACAGTTTGTGATTTGTTCTACAGTTTGTGTTTTGTTCTACAGTTTGTGATTTGATATACAGTTTGTAATTTGTTCTACAGCTTGTAATTTGTTCTACAGTTTGTGATTTGTTCTACAGTTTGTAACTTGTTCTACAGTTTGTGATTTGTTCTACAGTTTGTGACTTGTTCTACAGTTTGTAATTTGTTATACAGTTTGGAATCTTTTATACAGTTTGTGATTTGTTATACAGTCTGTGATTTGTTCTACAGTTTGTGATTTGTTCTACAGTTTGTGATTTGTTCTACAGTTTGTAATTTGTTCTATAGTTTGTGATTTGTTCTACAGTTTGTGATTTGTTCTACAGTTTGGGATTTGTTCTACAGTTTGTGATTTGATATACAGTTTGTAATTTGTTCTACAGCTTGTAATTTGTTCTACAGTTTGTGATTTGTTATACAGATTGTAATTTGTTCTACAGCTTGTAATTTGTTCTACAGTTTGTGATTTGTTATACAGTTTGCTACAGTTTGTGATTTGTTCTACAGTTTGGGATTTGTTCTACAGTTTGTAATTTGTTATACAGTTTGTAATCTTTTATACAGTTTGTAATTTGTTCTACAGTTTGTGATTTGTTATACAGATTGTAATTTGTTCTACAGCTTGTAATTTGTTCTACAGTTTGTGATTTGTTATACAGATTGTAATTTGTTCTACAGCTTGTAATTTGTTCTACAGTTTGTGATTTGTTATACAGATTGTAATTTGTTCTACAGCTTGTAATTTGTTCTACAGTTTGTGATTTGTTCTACAGTTTGGGATTTGTTCTACAGTTTGTGATTTGATATACAGTTTGTAATTTGTTCTACAGCTTGTAAGTTGTTCTACAGTTTGTGATTTGTTATACAGATTGTAATTTGTTCTACAGCTTGTAATTTGTTCTACAGTTTGTGATTTGTTCTACAGTTTGTGATTTGATATACAGTTTGTCCTTTTTTTCAGCACAATGCTCTCTCATGAATCATTATTTTCATTGCCATTTTATTCCTTGCAGATTATACTATTACAACACTTAAAGCGTTTTTAATCTTATTTGTCAACTTGAAATTCTTCTTTTGTATTACATTTTATGTCTTTTATTCCAATTGTTTAAACATGTACTCAGTATATGCCAAATAAAATTGGTTTGATGCTACTGTTAAACTATACATTGTACGTTAAGTTCCGGCATTGAAATATGTTTGAATGTTTTAATGCAGTTTTATTTTAATGAACATGACTGACACGAATGTTATAATTCCTGGTTTTTTTCAATGCAACGGTTAGTATGTTCTTCAATTCGTACACTCATCAACAGTTGTTTCTCTTTCAATGTGTTTACAACATATCCTACTTTTGTAGTCGTTACGTTTTCATTCTTTTCATATTAAGATGTTCAGAAATAAACTCATCGCCGATATACAATTTCCTTAGTTGATTTTTTTTTCTTTTCGCCGTCTTGACTTTCATTATGACCATTAAGGCTGCCAGAACTACAGCACATCCCCCAATGCTGGATCCAACGATTATCCAGTTTGATGTTTGTGCTGTTGTTGATATCTCTGATGATGTTAGCTTTTGTATAGTCGTACGTTTCGTCCCTGTAGTAGTTGGTCTACTGGTTAGCGAAGCGGTTGTCGTACTGGTTGCCGTAGTGGTCGGAGTCGTGGTCGTTGTCGCTGTCGGTTTCGTTGTTTGTGTAGTGGTTGAAGTAGTTGTTGGTGTCGTGGTTGGTGTATTGGTTGATGTAGTTGTAGGTGTAGTTATTGGTGTAGTTGTTTGTGTAGTTGTAGCTGTAGTTGTAGGTGTGGTGGTTGGTGTTGTTGTAGGTGTGGTAGCTGGTGTAGTGGTTGGTGTAGTTGTAGGTGTAGTTATTGGTGTAGTTGTTTGTGTAGTTGTAGCTGTAGTTGTAGGTGTGGTGGTTGGTGTTGTTGTAGGTGTGGTAGCTGGTGTAGTGGTTGGTGTAGTTGTAGGTGTAGTTATTGGTGTAGTTGTTTGTGTAGTTGTAGCTGTAGTTGTAGGTGTGGTGGTTGGTGTTGTTGTAGGTGTGGTAGCTGGTGTAGTGGTTGGTGTAGTTGTAGGTGTAGTTATTGGTGTAGTTGTTTGTGTAGTTGTAGCTGTAGTTGTAGGTGTGGTGGTTGGTGTTGTTGTAGGTGTAGTTGTGGGTGTAGTTGTAGGTGTAGTTGTAGGTGTGGTGGTTGGTGTTGTTGTAGGTGTAGGTGTTGGTGTCGTGGTGGGTATAGTTGTTGGTGTCGTGGTTGGTGTATTAGTTGGTGTCCTGGTTGGTGTAGTTGTAGGTATGGTGGCTGGTGTAGTGGTTGGTGTAGTTGTAGGGGTGTAAGCAGGTGTAGTTGTAGGTGTAGTTATTGGTGTAGTTGCTTGTGTAGTTGTAGCTGTAGTTGTAGGTGTGGTGGTTGGTGTTGTTGTAGGTGTAGTTGTTGGTGTCGTTGTATGTGTGGTAGTGGGTGTAGTTGTAGTTGTAGGTGTAGTTGATGGTGTGGTAGTGGGTGTAGTTGTGGGTGTAGTTGTAGGTGTAGTTGTAGGTGTAGTTGTGAGTGTAGTTGTAGGTGTATTTGTAGGTGTGGTTTTAGGTGTAGTTGTGAGTGTAGTTGTAGGTGTAGTTGTAGGTGTAGTTGTTGGTGTAGTTGTTGGTGTAGTGGTTGGTGTAGTTGTAGGTGTAGTTGTAGGTGTAGTTGTAGGTGTAGCTGTAGGTGTAGTGATGGGTGTAGTTGTAGGTGTAGTTGTGGGTGTAGTTGTGGGTGTAGTTGTGGGTGTAGTTGTAGGTGTGGTTTTAGGGGTAGTTGTTGGTGTAGTTGTTGGTGTAGTGGTTGGTGTAGTTGTAGGTGTAGTTGTAGGTGTGGTAGTAGGTGTAATTGTAGGTGTAGTTGTAGGTGTAGTTGATGATGTGGTGGTGGGAGTAGTGGTGGGTGTAGCTGTATGTGTAGTGGTGGGAGTAGTTGTGAATGTAGCTGTAGGTGTAGTTGTAGGTGTAGTGGTAGGCGTAGTAGTGAGTGTAGTTATAGGTGTAGTGGTGGGAGTAGTAGTTGGTTTAGTGATTGCAGTCGATGGAAGTTTCCATACTTTTATGTCGTCTAAACCTAGTTTTGTGTTAAAATTTATTCTAACACATTTAAACCGAATCTGCAAAAAAGGAAATTGTAAGTAAAGTAAAGTATATGGAAGGGAGGGAGGTATAAATGAAAAATAAATGAAATATATACGACAAGTATATCAAAAGAGTTCCACAGCTAATATTATATATCAACATTTGTTATTTTCTGTTATCTTAAGAAAAGTGTACCTGTTAAGAGAGGACAGGTAATGGTGATTGAATAGAAAATAATCAAGAACAATGTTCTAAATGAAATAAACAAATGGGCCAGACGAAGTTTCGAACCCTAGACCCACGATTATCAAACTGTTGTTGTAACCATCTGAGCTATTCAATCAACGGTTGAAACATTGCCCAGTTGCGCTACAGTTATACTAGAAACAAACTAAGAGCAGAGTATTTGATGTCAATACAAGTACAGTAGTTTGCCTTCAGTAGGACAGGAATCCTAAAAGCTGACAGTGCAAGTTAAAAAGCTTTCAATCAAGAAAAACAAAGTTTTATTTTTTTGTTTATTTTTAAAATGACTTTCCCTTTCAGCTATCGTTTCTAAGAAAGTGTCGACATTTCAGTTTGTCCTTACTTAGTAACGAGTATGGGTCTCTCTGGGTAAAAAGAGTGCAATACCTGACAAACTGGCTATCATTCTACAACTGGCCGTTTTGCAATTCAATATACCGGTCATCCTGATCGGTAACCAATATTAAAATCAAACGAACTAAAAAGAAGACTGCAACACTGCGGAGCTGGTTTGTTACCTCTTGGACATAATAGGAATTTGTATATCCAAAACAAATGAAATATGACTGAAAACACTCCGATAAATCCCTAGACTGGCCCCCATCAATAGAATAATGAATTATTAAGAAAAATATTTAATTCAAAAATGTTTATCACTTGGATGTCTGATTCCTAAGTTCTAAACGAGGGGGAGATAAGCTATGAGTAAAAAAAAAATGGTGCTGGTAGCCAGTCTAATACATCCCGTATATATTATATTTCTTGGGTGCATAGAACCGCACCCACACTCGTGTACTTCATTATGAACTCTGAGTTTTCATCGTGTAGACACTTTACTAGCAAAACACGTGCAAAATGCACAATCCCCGGTGTGTAGTCAACAATGTGAAATTTGATCATGGAACCGTTCTCATGAAAATAATTTATTGTATTCACATAGGATGTTGTTACTAGTGGGATATGTAAAAGATAGGCATCAGCGTTAGTCGTATGTGTATTTCTTTAGTGTCGTATTTTGGAAGGCGAAAGGGGGAAAGGAATTGTGCATTGAATAATTTAATTTGTCGTCTATTACTAATGTTTGCATACTTCTGAGATTAATGATAAATTTGATGTCTTCCATTACAATGTACTACATTCTTTAACTGATCTGATAAAAAAATGTTGGTTCAAACTCGTGAAAGGTTCTATTTATTGAAGTGTCACCTTACGCACATATTGAACTAATGCTAACCGGTTTGACATGTAATGCGCTTTTTTACCCAGGGAAACCCATACTCGTTATCAAGCAATTACATTATAAAATGTCGACGCTTCCTTAGATACGACGGTAGCCGGAATCTTGATTGAAAGCCATTTTAACTTGTACTGTCAGCTTTAAATATCAATTAATTAAATGTTGTCATCAATTATCTATACTTCATTTGTAACACATAACATCTAGACGGTCTGTGACGTGATACCAACGTCACAAAACATACATATAGTATTACGTCATCAACGCAATTCATGCAATATGCATGTTAACTGAGACAATATTAATATGAGCTCAAATAACTCAAAAACGGCGAATAAAACGCAAATATCATAGAAGAAGTTGGATTAAGATATGATCTTGGTTATACACTTTACATGTTAACTACCTAATATATATTTATGTAAGTCACAGCAGTTCTTAAGAAAATAGTTGATTTCTTTTAATCAGTGAAACCCCTGGATCCCTGGATAAAAATGCTATTAAATTTCATTATATCTATCAATGATAAAATAGAGTGAACTCGGGTCGTATAAAACGAGCTCATGTAGTCTACGCTAGTTAGCAGGCGCAAACGCAAAGCTTTAAATAATAGCTCTCGGTTCAACGTCTGGCCTGTTTTGTAATGTCAAAATGTCATCCAATCAGTAAACGAAACGGTGTAATATTTCTGCATTAAGTGTGTATTAAAAGGGAATACCTTCCTTTAACAATTAGCGTTAATTTTTAGTTTCTAATTAGGCGAATCATTTACACATTAAGCAATGTATTGAAGCAACGTATTAGTGGATTGTCTTTTGACAGTATGAGAAAGACTACAGTAGCAAATGGTGGTTGAAGAATAAAACAGAATATGGTAACAAAATAAATTTCAAGGAATAGTTTAGTATTAGGTCTAAATTGTCATATGTATACTGGTAAATAATGAATTACTGGAATAATTTGTTTGATATGTTGTTAAAAGAAGTAGATTGTGACCTAACACTAACGAAATGTTAGTACATGTGTATGTGACAGAATGCTTTCGTTACATTTACCAACTGGTTAGTTTTGTATAATATTACAATAACTTCATAGGCCTACCTTAAATGGACTCTGGCTGGAAACAGCCAATATCGCATTCATCCAATATTTTCCAAGACGACCAGTTTGTTTCCATAGCGACGTGTCCTGACCATTGGTATCCACCAATACTTCCAGATTGGATGTAGATTGGGTCATGGCGTACCAGAACTGGATACACACAGCCCCGCCATTGATTGTTGTGGTGTTGATTGACGAAGTCGCGCCATCTGGTTTTCCGAGAGTGTATGGGTAAATATAGCGTCCTTCTGCAATAGCACCACAAATAGTTTAAAAATAATCAAATGGTAATGTAATACATGTATCCAATAAGATCTTAAAGTATGCTCTTGTTCAATCCTGGATACATATATGCATACACATGCACTTAATCTGTAGAGCATAACATATACATACTTATTCAAGAAACATAAGTAGTTACCTATTAATTGTACACTTCGTTATTAGTTTTTTCGCTTCTTTGCGGCGAAAAAAAAGTAAAAGCGGTTGTTTTTTACTTTCCTAAACTGCGTATAGTCGCCGAAGCAAATCCTAAATTTCGTGGAGAGCCATTTTATTTTACAAACCGACCTTTTTTTCCCCAAAGATGGTATATTGTCGGAAGAGAAATGATAACAAAAAGATGCGTCCACTTTAATTCTTGAATATGTTGAGAATGAGAAATATATGGATATTATGCATAGGCTATATTGGTATGTGTATATTATCATTACAAATAGTATTGTTACTGATATTATCATCATGCCAAATTTAAAAAATCAGTCTTTTCGATTCCGATATGAGGACTGAAACACACATGCATACGGCAGACAAATATTTCAAATGTCAATAGGTGTAAATTTGAATAGTACCGTGAAGAGAATGTACTCCAGCGTAAAATGTTGATGTTGAAGATGTTATCCTCCACTGCATGTCATGGTAATCCGTCGGATGACTGAAGCTACAGTAGTCACTGTTGAAGTCACAGCTCTGACTCAGTAGTGTTACATTGATATCAGAACAACTGCTGTTAGACAGAACTTGGACATGAGTCGCTCCTGTGGAGGCCACTGATTTTGCCTCTGTCATGTGGAATGTTGAAATTGTGAACCCTGCAGGCAGAAAAGAAATTTGTTAAATAGCAGATTGATTGAATCTGTTTGTTCATGTAACATATACATGTATGTTAGTAATTTAACTTAGTAATATGTACGTACATATAGCAAGTACATATGTTACTACAGTTTACAACAACAAAATTTATACTTCGGCAGTGCAAATAAAATCGATTAAAATGGTAGCAGCATTTTCTTCGTAAATAGTTGTGCCGTCATAATAAAAAGACATAATTTGACTGAGAGACGTCATTATTGTAGTCAGCAAAGAAAGAAAACGCATTTTAATTTGAGATAAATTTATCTTCTTGTTGCAAATGTATTTAACTTTTATTAATCTGTTCATTATAAAGGCTTTTCATATCTTTGCCTTAAATAAATCATGAAAACAATCCCGCTGTTATATTATTTTATTAGACGTAAGTAAAATATTTGGTACCAGGAATGAACACCATTTGTGCAGAAAACAGCGTTGCAGCGTCGTTACATGTACATTGAATTTGCAAAACAACAACTAATGTGAACGGTAATGTTACATGTATCAGTTATCGCTTGAACTAGCTCCTGCTAGTTAGACGGTAGTTCTTGATGTCGCCAAACGCGTCACCATGCAACATCCCAAACCTACTGAATGAACGACATGTCACGTAATTAAGAATGGTCAGCCCAGCATTTTAACATGTTTAACTGTAGAAACGTAATGTTGATACAATTGATATGTGATAGCTCGGTACCTTGTTGAAAAATAGCTCATTCGCCATGACGTTATAAAAATGAGATTACCACCAGACTCAACTTTTTACTCGATAATATACCCCGTTCAATTTCTCAAACATCATAAACACTGTTGCGGATCCCACCACAAATACCACCCTTGCCTAGTACATTACAACCCCCGACAAGGTCACGTCAAAGGACGCGGCAGTTTAGGAAGCATTCGTCCCGACTTCTATAAATTTCACGCCTCTTGCTATCATGTGACAAAAAGAAGTGTGATTCATCAGTAAAATGAATAGTGTTCCATTGGCGTACCATCCAACTACAGTGTGCACAGTTACCATAAGAGCTATTTGTACAATGACGTCTCACTAAGATGGGACACTGTACAAGGGTGACGCGCTTTCAATTGGACCTCCTTCAAGCGGTTTCGGATTATTTGGGCAGGTATCATCCGCGATATTCTAGATTTCTTATGTTTGCCATCCATTTATTCTTGTTGTCTCTCTGTTCTTTCTTGCTTGTTTTCAAAACACAATCGTCATCTCTTTTTCATTTCAGCCGGGTTTGTTTTAATACTTCTGGTGCTGATGGATACTGTATTTTACATAAAAAAAATGAAATACGCTGATGTTATCACATAATCCCCTCGGTTAGCTTTTGAGCGAAGTGTAATTATGGTAAAAAAATCTTACTGTAGGTGTGAGCTCTAGAGAATTCATAGAAAATAAATGTTAATAAAGTTAGTGAGAACATATATAAGCGTAGTTGTTCGTGTAAGAACAGCGTGCGAAAATTGCAGAAATATATAGTGACACATCACAATGAGTATTTATAGATGACGTTTTTTACTGATGATCAACAAGTATATATTATATGAAGTTCTACCATTCTGCTACTGGTATTACACTGTAGAATAGTGGAACTCAACGCAAATTATAACTATATTTACTGGAGAAGTTGGAGACATACTTTAACACTATACTTGGCAATATCACTTTCTATCCAGCTAAATAGATGACACAGCAGTAAGACTTAATGGGTTAAATAATCAAACCATTCCTGAAATAACGAAACCCATCGTTTTCCGTGTGGTCACGTTTGGTTGTATAAATGAAGATTATAAATCAATATTAGAGAAGAACGTTATCGTAAGTGTGATAAAAAAAAAAATTGTATTAAATCCAAATACACGATTCGATAATGATCACACCATGTCTGGGTCACAACCTGACACAATTATAGGTACATAATGCACACTACACACTTTCACACTCACACCATATCACATTATACATAAATCGTACTGGTGTTGATCCGACTCCAATGTATCAATCACCGTGTGCAAAATATCCCAGCGAACTTAGTAGCGCTGTTTTCACCATTTCACCATAAACCAACTGTCGCCTTCAACCTTCTCTTACCAATCACATTAAGTTATGTTTATATGTCTGAGACTTTCCAAAACACAAACAACTATCCAAAAAGCTAAAAAAAAAACAAAAAAAACATGCACTGTTTTATATGAAAGATGCATTCATTACCTTGTGTGTGCATCGGCCTATCTAGCAACGACATTCAGACCAACCATTAAATAATAAATAGGCAAATTATTAACTCATTTCAATAATCAGAAATAAGATATACATTAAAAACAGGATCTACATGTACTTATCAGATTATCAATGATTATCAGATAATTAAGGAACTTGCGTTATGATAATGCTAAAACTACATCGAGTTTTTGTTTTTTAAAAAGTACTACTAGGATTATGAATTCCACTTTTTCTGATTTTTCTTCTACCAACAGGAGGATAGCGAAATGTCGGTCAAACCTTAATTCGAACTCAAAATCAATAAAACAACATCAAAATATAAACAAAAATAATATAGATATGGAGACGTTTTACAGTACCAGGAGAATGTTGTTAGGTTTTTACGGGGGCGTCCCCTGCCTCATTGACGATACTTGCCGTTTGAATTTTAGCCAAATTAGGGTAATGTCATTTTCACACAGCGAAACAACGGTGGGTACAACGAAACGACAAGGTACAATGAGCATTATCAAAATCATCGACTTTCAGTTCACCCAAAACAAAAAATATATGCCAATCAGAACATGAATGCGATCATAAAACTTCCCTTTATTTTTTCATCAAACTGCATCTCTCTTAATTCTTTGTTGTAATTTGTCTGTCAACCTTCGACATCTACATGTATCACAATTTTGACATTTGGAGTAGGTTCTTGAATACCGAATCGACTGCGAAAATTTCGTAGTTTTTGGAAACATGGATATTATTCATAAGAAAGGGAAAATTCATTATTGGAAAATTGAAAATTCAAACTTATGAGTTTATTTCTCATCTAAGGTAAAGGGTAACCTTAACAAACATGTTATATTACAATTAAATTATTTATATTACCAAAAATAATATCATTTAGAGTTGGTATATTTGACGAATGTGATTTATGTATTAAGTTTACACGATGTGCATGCATACTATATGTTTGCGCCGTTATCTTACTTGTTTTGCCTCAATGATACATTCTATCCTGTGCGAAGTCTAGTATGATGTAGTACCAAGGTAAAGATTAGAGAGAATTATCAACGTGTCAAAAAAAAAGCATGTGACAGAATATGTTTACTTTGAATTTGATACTTGCACTATCAAAGTTTTCGTTTCGTTTTATTTTGTTCATCAAATACTTATTTTTATTGTTACTTTAACACTCATTGTAAACGGATTTTTAAGTTACAGGGCTCTACATGAAAGATATTTTATACATATTATATTTAAGTCGAAATATCGTGTCATCAGATGCACATGCATTGTAATGCCATTCTGAATCCATTTCCTCCTGTATCGATGATAGATTTCAAAACTGATTTTTATTAATCGGAATGCGGTCGATCAGTTAGGTAAGAGTGATAAAGGCTAAGTATTTTAAACACAATTAGTAAAGTCTGCTGTCTGGACCATGACAGCTGACTGTACTGATGCAGCAAACTGTGGCTTAATGAGTTGGTTTTCAGCGGTTTAGTCATGACACCGGTCATTTACACTTTTTGAGTGACAAAGGAAACAGACGTTTTCGAAAGCTCGCAAAATCAGTTATTAATTCCGGGTTTGGTTCAAAACAAACTTAGCCTTTACATTTAAATTAATTTTGATGTTGGTAATTGTATGGTGTACATTCATATCAATGCTAAGTTACATTTGTTTGATTAGATATTTACCACTACAGTATAGCTAAGTACAATATGCGTTACGTGTAGAACATCTTACCTAGACATGTTAAGTAGAAAAGTCTCCATCCTAAGATAAATGTCCCCATCTCTGAGAGGAAGTTGGTGCAATAATAACTGGTTTAGGATAAATTTACTTACTGAACTAAATAGATATCATTTTTTTTCTAATATTCACTGAAAACATGGTATGTGCCCGATTTAACGTTATCAGTTATTGATATATAGGTAGTAAAGTGTATATACAAACCTCTCCAACGTATTGCTAGCTTAATGAATGGATATCGAGAGATATATTACATTTGTATCAGCTCGGGGGCAGTGACTTCGACAAAATAATATATAGTTTGATGTCATATTTTGTGGACGTATCAAATATTGCAGGGAGTAATACGAAGCCATCATATTACTAAATCCTAATCCTAGTTATGTGTCAACTTGTTTCAATCTAACAACAATTATATGAGACATTTATTTCAATAAGTCACTCTAATCGGCTTGGATGCTGACACACGGGAGCCTTAAAGTTGGAGGAAATCAGAATACTCGGAAAAAACCCACGTGGTCGGACAGATGACCCCATACCTTTTCACGTCCGATTAGGGAATCAAGCCACAGCCATGGTTGCATATTTACATGAACATGTTTATATACCTCATTTCTAATAGTGATATATATTCTATAACTGTGGTAACATCACAACATTGAGTTGCGCAGTGGAAAGCGCACTTGCCTCCTACCAGGCGGCAGGGGTTCGAATCAACGACCTGACGTAAACAGGTATGGGGTCACCTGCCCTACTACGTGGGGTTTCTCCGAGTCTTCCGGTTTCCACCCACATTAATACCCCTGCGATCTACATCCGAGCAAACAAGAGAAACTTATCTAAGTTGAATAATTTGTTTGATAATTGTTGTAAAAGAAATAAAGTATATAGTATATTTATAAACATTACGACAATTTTATTTTCTTGTCAAAACGAAGTATATAAATATACCAAAATTCAAGTTTCTTCAAAGAAAAAATTGAAAAATGTATGTTAAGAAGACTTAGCTCCCTTTAAACACGTATCAAGCAATCAGACTGATCAGATATGAACTGAGTTTTGAAGATACATGCAAGATTCACGACAACCATTGCAAACCTATGTTTTTCCTGCTTTTGTGGTTATGTTTGAATTTTAGGAAATCTTTAGCTGGTTTCTTGATTTATTGACCAATGAAATATTGCCATGTGATTTTGTGACGAAAGAAATATTGGTTCACATTGGGTATTGTATGTTTACGACAAGATATTTTTTTCGGGATAGCTGACCTTCATTATAATTACCAACAAGCTGGAAATAGGAATCTGGTAACTAAGTTTTGATTGAATTGTTGCATGATTGCAGTGTGTAATTTCAGTAACTACTTTGATTGGTTGACTGTTTGTACGTCCTTAAACATAGTACCATTAAACTAACACATGGTTTCCAAAGATACATGTTGATGATGCTAAGATTTTATGGGCAAGTCTTATAATCTCATGGGAAAGCATTCCAATTTGTTGTTCGATAGATATATTCGCTTTTTAAATTGTGTTCATGAGTGTGTCTTGTTGTGTTGTTGTCACTATCCTGGTTTTCCCGATGAGAATGTCACTTAACTCTGATGTGACCTAAGTTTACGTGGCAGGGGTTATCGATGAAGCAGAAGACGCTTACTTTTCCGAAGAACCTTGTTTAATTATCATTTTCAGGGTCTCCGTGTTCTTATTTTGCCCCAGCTTTATTGATTTTGTGTTCCAATTACATTTTTTGATGACACTTTGGTGCACAGTTCTATTTTATAATTACACATATAATGCTCATTCTTCATGTCTACGACAATAAATGTGAATAGTTTAAATTGAAACAGTATGCTTGAAATAGTTTATGATCAGATTTGTTACAAATGGTTTGTTCTAAAGTACCTGTTAGCCCTACAGATTGGGAAGAAGTCACCCATTTGAAGTTTGGTTTGGTAAAACAGTTGACAACTTTATACAGTAAACGTACTTATTCTAGCAAATTTAAGCGCATTATCGAATTATAACATAGCTGCGCCTTGATGAATTGGCGCACCTAAACATCATGCGAAAGAGAACAATATACAAGGACTTGACGTGTTATTCATGTAGTCTTGTTCCTAAAGCGCTTAAAATGAGGCTACTGCAAAAATATGTACGTGTCCTGACCATTGATATCCCCCAGGACTTCCACATTGGAGGTAGATGCTGTCATGATGTAAAAGAGCTGTATACACACCGCCCCGCCATTGATTGTTGAGGTGTTGAAATGTACTACCACTGTCATATCTACCAGTCGTGTATGGGTAGATATAGAATCCTCCTGTAAATTCAACAAAATAACGCTGGACAGTAAATTATGTATGAAGTAATTCCTGTATGAAGAAACTTTCAAATGTTGGACACCTACATCCGTTCTAGACCTTGTTGGGTCACTTATGACTCGTAAATTAAAAAAAACAAATGAAATTTCGTTCCGATTCTATATTTATGGTCCTGACTTTATCAATTTTGAGTAGAAGTGTAAGCCACATGTATACTAATACCACATCCCGTCCGACCGCTGATGTTGAGGTCAGAGGCTATAGCGATCAACTTGAAACTCTGAAAGACACACAAACGTCTTACAATGTTTAGCGAGATTCATTTGTACATGATAAGGCGATAACACTGTATCACAGTACATCTCGTAGACCTTTTTTGTTTGGGTAAGAAAGATAAATCGTTTCTATTGAAAAAAATGAAATATTTGCACACAAACCATATAGTCATGATGATTTGACAACAAACTTAAAAAATAAATTAGCCTAAAATCTCATCAAAGTCATGTTTAATATAAAAAAGTCTTCCCATTGAACTCAGACCAATACATAATGAAATGTCATTATGAAGCAGATTTAAAAAACATTCGATCTGCAGTTTATTAAGTAAGTACAAATGTAAATAGTTTATGCCAAAAAACACAATTTATATACATGTTGAAAGTACGGACATTATAACGTGAACAAAACAACAATTTAAAACTTTAGCAAGAGGCAAAATGTGCCTGTATAGCTCACTTGATATCCAATAATTGTGCAGGTCCATTGACAATTCTAAGTAAATCTTATTCTGCTTTATGCTATATTGAGATCACGTAACATCTATGTTGTGTTTACTTTGACCATTTAGTCCCCGATCCTTTTATGACAATAAATATTCTTAAAAGGTTATTGAAATTAAATTGAAACAAAGGGTTTGTTTAAGATAGCACGTTTAATTACCATCGTGAAGAGAATTGACGGTTGAGTCTCGCAGTTCACTTGTAATCTTCCACCGAAGTCACTGTACACCGTAGGGTGACTGAAGCTACAATATCAAAGTCACAGCTCTGTAGTGTTACATTGATATCAGAACAACTGCTGTTAGACAAAACGTGGACATTAGTCGCTCTTGGGGAGGTCACTGATCTTGCATCACTAACACTCAACGATAATATAAAGCAACTTGAAAACAATTAATACATCAATTTAAATAACACCTTACTTACTAAAAGTCAATCAATAAAAAAACAATTGATTCATTAACTAAATTAAAATAAAAAAAATGTCCAAAGTGGCATGGCTTAAAGTAAATAAATAAGAAAATAATGATTTATTTATTTATGAATTAAGTAAAAAAATCCATGACCAAACTGTCCCTACAACAATTATTGCATTGAATTAAATAGCACCATACTTACAAAAAGTCAATAAAAATAATAATATATATATATAAATCCAAGTCCAAAGTGCCCTGTGTCATATGTAGAATAAAAAGAATATGTTATGTAATTGCAACAGAGAGTCGTTTGGTCCAAGCATGACTTACTATGTAGTGGTACTAACGTCGCAAGAAAGAAACAAAAAAAAATTCATTATTCTCATAATAAGTGCGGCATTTAGAGATAAAAGAAAGCTGGCTATAAAACCCTTTATAAAGTTATAAATTATTTTTTTTAGCTGATTTGAAAAATAATGTCGGCCCCCACTTTAATGAAAATCTGTCTTGCTAACACCCTTAAACAGTTGAAGAGTTTAAACATCGATATAACATATATACAAATGTACTGAGGTTTTAGGTAGATCCACATTCACCAAAACTTTGGACACTTTACTAGCAATGTATTAAGACTGTGCCGTTAGCAGGTGATTTTGTTGTTAACTACATATATACAAACAAATCTTTTCCTGGCTTCCTTCTTTTCTCGTTAATTTGCATTTAAATAACTTTTAATTTACATGTATCAGTTTTAATTGGATTTAATAATAAGGAATGAAGGGAATACTGACATTTTGACTAAATAATGTTACATTAAAAAATTGGATTTGCATTCAATACCATCATGTGCAACTAAAATCGATTTTAATGACGTTCTTTATGAATCTAGGATAAGGAAATCTGAATAGCACAGGTCGCATCTTGACAAGAGATACCACGTGGTCGAGAGATTATCTGAGACGGATGCACCTATCTGCTCATATTTGATTACGGTTACATTTAGGCCTTAGTAAGTGTTTTCAATATGTTTCTCGTGATAATAAAAATAATGTTGGCTCGCTTATAACCCTGATATCCTGTGGACAATTTTAAGGGCTCTGGTTTGATAAAATCTGTGTCATAGGTATCAAGATAGATAATTGTGATTTTTGAGTGTGCGTAAGGAGTACTTGTAATAATAACAAGAGAGTAAGGTTTTAACATGCAAGTAAGGTAGCGCAGAATTATATACCGGTAAAGGTACAAAATGAAATACTTTATGAGATTTGTATCGTGAAGTATGTTACAATTGAGCGATTTTTTTCTCATACAAAAATTAAATACGTTCATATTTTTGTTAATCCAACAGTATCCATATAAATAACACCCTTTACGACCTTGACACTCTTCCTGGCTATCAGCGTCGCTGATGAGATTGAATTATTCAGAAAGCGGACATCCAATACACTTAATTTGGCATTTCTTGATTCTAGGTTTAATTGGTTTCCATTTTGACAAGTTAAATATCATGCATTCAATAAGGTTATACATCTAGATACCCCATTCTCCAAATAAGATATCTTATACGCCAACAGTTATATTTATATTATAAAAGTAAACCATTGGAACTCTTTTGAAAGCTAGGCCGGCAAAGGAAGGATGCCAATTTGGGCCGTTTGGTGGTTATCACCGATAAGTTTTATTTTTTGTACAAATGCACCTTGGGACTATGCAATAATGATATGACATGAAATAAAGGCCAACTTGTTGACCATTCCGAAATATGAGGGGTAAAGTGGGGGACCATAATCACAAATGGACGCTTTTTTACAAAACTGCATGTTATTTTTTAAGTTTCTTCATCATTTTGGTGTATTGCGTAACACTAAAGCTGCAAATATTAAAAATGGCCGAAAAGAGTTTGGCAGTACATTGCACATAGTTGACAGGTAGGTCACTGTGACCTTGTTATATATTGGCTCAATTATCTAAACAATTCTTCCTTTTTGTGCCTAAATACATGTTAGAACCAAATTGTATCAATAAGTAACCTTACCAAACCAAACCACAAGAATGGGGGTTCAAAAAGAATACAGGGGGTGCCAAATCTAGACCCCTGGGACCATATACCCGAAAATTGTCAAAATTGAGATCTTGTTCAAATTTTATGTTCCTGGTCCTTGTTTGGAGTTAAGACCTATTTCAATCTCTATTAATTAATTATTCGTTACTCAAATAACGAATAACTTTTCGTTCGCTCCCCGGAAAGTAAAGTTAGAAAGTTACCATACGTCTTTCTATACATGTTTCATGTTAGTAAGTTCAAATATTTGAATTTTGGGTCATTCTAACGCAATGTGAATAGAGTGATACAGATTGAATACGGGTAACACAAAGTCAATGTATGGCCAAACATTCTATTAAGGGCCTAATAGATTCAATGTTTGGCCAAACAGATTCAATTTGGGACCACACAAATTCAATATAAGTTCAGACATTTGAGGGTCATACAGATTCAATGTATGGCCAAACAGAATCAATATAGGGCCATACAGATTCAATGTTTGGCCAAACAGACTCAATTTAGGGTCATACAGAATTAATGTACTGCCAAACAGATTCAATTAAGTGCCATACAGATTCAATGTTTGTCCAAACAGACTACATTTATGGTCATACATATTCAATGTACTCCCAAACAGCTTCAATTTAGTGCCATACAGATTTATTGAACGGCATAACAGATTCCATTGATGTATGGTCCTACAGATTTATTGATATTGCTGAGAAACCTTTTGTCTGATATTGAAAAAATATATTTTAGTTCTGTTTATTTTTATGATAGTATGTAGCTACAGTTGTCTACCAAAAATGTTGCCACTAATATTAAAGTCATTAAGCGGTACATAGTAATACCAAGTTCATTGCTTTATCGTATCAAGTCTATTACGATTAAAAATACTGTCTTATATCATTATCGAGACTAGCACACTGTCCTGGGTTTGACGGGAGATATTTCGAAGTGTACCAGTTGCGGTAAAGGAAAGGCCCGATTTCTTAGCAGTGTCCAGTTTTGATTCCAGTTTCCAGCGAGGGTCCGTGCAAAGCGAGTGTCTTTCTGTAACTTTTGAAAATTAACTCTGCTAGATTTCGTTTCGGTGTCATTCTGTTCTTTTGGACATTCATTGTGTCAATTTTAGTTATCGATAAGGCCCATATGTGTTGGTGCTATTCTATTTGGTGGTTTATATCAAAAATACTTTGTAATAATATTGAAAATTCTTCTTCAAGTAACCATGGTAACCGCTAGAATTAACTCTATCAGATCAAAACGATCATCTAAGGGACCCTTATCTCACTGTTCAATTAGTTTTCGAATATACAGCGATCTCCTTATTCTTTAGCTTCACAGATACATCCGCTACTTATTTTGGACGATAGTAAAACAATCTGAAGTTCAGGGTTCGAATCTTGTTCTAGGACTGCTGAATGTTTGTAGTCGTGTTCTTGATTATATTCCGTTTATTTCGTATTTTTTTCTTTTTTCCATCAAAGTACAGTATCATAAGGTATGTTTTTCTGTTACAGAGATGATTTCTAGCTAAATTTATAGTCATGACGAAAAACAGTTTCCAATGAATAATTTTAGTTTTCGGAAGATGCTCAAAGACATGCAAAATCAATACAACGGTCATTTGTTAAATATCATGGCTACTATGATAAATCCATGCATGGTACTGACTTTACTTTAACTACATACAGACTTCGGTGTTTCGAATTTTGCGGGACCATCGTGAAAAATCCGAACGTCGGACTTTGACTCACGAATATTGAACATCGAGATCCTATAAAAACAAGACAATGTGATTCTTTAAATATGTGAAGAAACACTGGCTTAGACATTTGATTTTAACAATAGAACTAGTGGATTTCTCATCAAATTCAACATTTTTTTTCACTTAAATTTCCGAAGCCCGTACATGTACTCTTAGAATAATCACGGGTAATTTGGATGGTCACGAACAATTGAATATTTCACTTTGATTTATTATTCTTGTAGCTGTGATTTTCAACGTTTTCACATAACGAACCGGCCTAAATTGAATTTCAAAACAGCAAAAAATTCGACTCATACAAGTTCGATTAATGAAAAAATATTTCTTGTTTTTTATAAGGTAAAGCTTTTGGACTTTGCCGTAAGACACATCGAGAAGTTCGATTTCTGGAAGTTTTATTTTAAAAGGCATATATACTAGTTGCATAACACAAAACTGTATTGTGGTAATTTTTTATTTGCAAATCACCAGGGATTAAGACATGTACATGTATTTGTTATATACATCAATAGGTAATGTAATCAATAGAAATGATCTAAATGTCATCAGTCCAGCGATATACTCATACATGTATACATGTACCTTATCGAGAACTGGACCTTGCTTAACTACTGCTACAAGTGCATTACAAGTTAATTTTCATTTTTATCACGTATATGTTTATAGATATATATACTATTCCGCTTACAAACGTATACGCAAAAGTTATATTTAATCAACAATTAAGGTTTATTAACAAAACACTACCACTTCTGCCATAAAGTGATCATATATATGTATATCACAATTAATTATTCATTGGTATTTATTTCGCTCTATTGACTAAATCGCCAATTACCTGTTGTGGACATTTATTTATTTTACAACAATTATGAAACAATTTATTTCAACTTATATTAATCACTCTTGTTGCCCGGATGTTAGCGCGTTGGGGGTCTTAGTGTGAGACGAAACCGGAGTACCCGGAGAAAACCCTCGTGGTCGGGCAGGTGACGCCAACCTTTTCACGTCCGATCGGGGAATCGAACCCCGGCCGCCTTGGTGAAAGGCAAGTGCGCTATCCACTGCACCACCCGACCACCCATTGTTGCTAATCTCTCGCTGTTTACATTTTATTGTCCGAAATCGTTAAAAAAAACTATCATTCAATTAATAGCAAATCATTTAAGTTGAGTCTCTATTATACAATGTAAATCACACGTGCACGGTTATATCTGCCCCTGGCAAATAACTCAATTCTCGGTCTGAAACATGATACCATCCACACTGGTGGCGATACGTTAAATCTGTCAGTGTTGATGATTTTTAATTGCCTTTGAAATCTGACTATCAAATTCAGATCAAATTTTGATATTTATTACATGTATGTTGCAGTGTAAAATTGTATTTTGGTATACTTTTTTCAATTTTATGATTTTATATTCATGATATATCCATGATTTTCTGTTATAAACAAACTGTAAGAGGCATCCTTACTCTCTTTATAGATTGTTTACGACCACGAAGAACGCCAATAAAAAAACATAATATCAGTATTATGAGCTTTTGAGGCGGATGCTCCGTTTTGCTGGTTCGTTGCCGCTAACCCAGAGTTAGAAGGTTGCGGGTTAAGACCAAACGTAGAGGCAGATGTCGTCGGTGGCTTCGGTGTTGTTGATGTTGTGTGTTTTGACATCGGAGTTGTCATTGATGCTGTCGATGGTGTTGTTGATGTTGGTGTACTCCGTTGATTAGTCGTTTGTGTTGTCCATGAGGGTGTCGGTGATGTTATTTTAAATGTTGTCGGTTGTGTTAACATGGGTGTTTTCGACCATGTTGTAGTTGGTGATGTTGATGTTGTCCATGGATCCCTAAATGTTGTCTTTGGTCTAGCCGTGTGTGTTGTAGCTGGTGATGATGTTGAAGTTGTCCATGGCATTGTTGTTTTCGACGTTTGTTTTGTCGTGAATATAATAGTTTGGTTCGTTGTTGGTGTTATCTTTGGTGTTGCCCTTGCATTGCTTGGTGTTGTAGTTGGTTTCGTTGATGCTCTCCACGGTGGTGTTGTTGATGATGGCCATTGGTCAATTCGTGTTGTTATTGGTAGCGTCGTTTTCCCTGTTAGTGCTGTTGTTGTCATTGGTGTTGTCGTTGTTGTTGCCTGTATATGTATTGGTATTGTCGTTGTTTTCATTGCCTTTGATATGTTCCAAGGAGTTTTTTCTGTTTTTGTTGCACGTGTTGGTGGTGTTGCCTGTGGATTGGTTGGTGTTGTCGTTAATGTTTTCCATGGTGGAGTTGTTGATGTTCTCCATGGTGGTGGTGTTGATGTTCTCCATGGTGGTGGTGTTGTGGTTCTCCATGGTGGTGGTGTTGATGTTCTCCATGGTGGTGGTGTTGACGTTCTCCATGGTGGTGGTGTTGATGTTCTCCATGGTGTTTTCGTTGATGTTCTCCATGGTGGTGGTGTCGTTGTTCTCCATGGTGTTGTTGTTGGTGTTCCCCATGGTGGTGGTGTTGATGTGCTCCATGGTGGTGGTGTTGACGTTCTCCATGGTGGTGGTGTTGATGTTCTCCATGGTGGTGTTGTTGATATTCTCCATGGTGTTTTCGTTGATGTTCCCCATGGTGGTGGTGTCGTTGTTCTCCATGGTGTTGTCCTTGATGTTCTCCATGGTGGTGGTGTCGTTGTTCTCCATGGTGTTGTTGTTGGTGTTCCCCATGGTGGTGGTGTTGATGTGCTCCATGGGGGTTGTGTTGACGTTCTCCATGGTGGTGGTGTTTACGATCTCCATGGTGGTGGTGTTGACGTTCTCCATGATGGTGGTGTTGATGCTCTCCATGGTGGTGGTGTTGATGTGCTCCATGGGGGTTGTGTTGACGTTCTCCATGGTGGTGGTGTTCATGTTCTCCATGGTGTTTTCGTTGATGGTCTCCATGGTGGTGTTGTTGATATTCTCAATGATGGTTGTGTTGTTGATGTTCTCCATGATGGTGTTGTTGATTTTCTCCATGGTGGTGGTGTTGACGGTCTCCATGGTTGTGGTGTTGATGTTCTCCATGGGGGTGGTGTTGATGTTCTCCATGGCGTTTTCGTTGATGTTCTCCATTGTGTTTTCGTTGATGTTCCCCAGGGTGGTGTTGTTGAAATTCTCCATGATGGTTTTGATGATATTCTCCATGATGGTGGTGTTGATGTTCTCCATGGCGTTTTCGTTGATGTTCTCCATGGTGGAGGTGTTGATATTCTCCATGATGGTTTTGTTGATGTTCTCCATGATGGTGGTGTTGATGATCTCCATGGGGGTGGTGTTGATGTTCTCCATGGAGTTTTCGTTGATGTTCCCCATGATGGTGGTGTTGATGATCTCCATGGGGGTGGTGTTGATGTTCTCCATGGGGGGGTTGTTGATATTCTCCATGATCGTGTTGTTGATGTTCTCCATGGGGGGGTTGTTGATATTCTCCATGATCGTGTTGTTGATGTTCTCCATGGGGGTGGTGTTGATGTTCTCCATGGTTGATGGTGTTGTTGATGTTCTCCATGATGGTGGTGTTGATGTTCTCCATGGGGGTGGTGTTGATGTTCTCCATGGGGGTGGTGTTGATGTTCTCCATGGGGGGGTTGTTGATATTCTCCATGATCGTGTTGTTGATGTTCTCCATGGTTGATGGTGTTGTTGATGTTCTCCATGGGGTTTTCGTTGATGTTCCCCATGGTGGTGTTGTTGATATTCTCCATGATGGTTTTGATGATGTTCTCCATGATGGTGGTGTTGATGATCTCCATGGTGGTGGTGTTGATGTTCTCCATGGTGGTGGTGTTGATGTTCTCCATGGTGTTTTCGTTGATGTTCTCCATGGTGGTGTTGTTGATATTCTCCATGATGGTGTTGTTGATGTTCTCCATGGTGGTGTTGTTGACGTTCTCCATGGTGGTTCTGTTGATATTCTCCATGGTGTTTTCGTTGATGTTCCCCATGATGGTGTTGTTGATGTTCTCCATGGTGGTGTTGTTGACGTTCTCCATGGTGGTTTTGTTGATATTCTCCATGGTGTTTTCGTTGATGTTCTCCATGGTGGTCTTGTTGGTATTCTCCATGGTGTTTTCGTTGATGTTCCCCATTGTGGTCTTGTTGATATTCTCCATGGTGTTTTCGTTGATGTTCTCCATGGTGGTGTTGTTGATATTCTCAATGGTGGTGTTGTTAATGTTCTCCATGGTGGTGTTGTTGACGTTCTCCATGGGGGTGCTGTTGATGTTCTCCATGGTGTTTTCGTTGATGTTCTCCATGGTGTTTTCGTTGATGTTCTCCATGGTGTTTTCGTTGATGTTCTCCATGGTGGTGGTGTTGATCTTCTCCATGGTGTTTTCGTTGATGTTCCCCATGGTGGGGTTGTTGATGTTCTCCATGGTGGTGTTGTTGATGTTCTCCATGGTGTTGTCGTTGATGTTCTCCATGGTGGTGTTGTTGATGTTCTCCATGGTGTTTTCGTTGGATGTTCCCCATGATGGTGTTGTTGATGTTCTCCATGGTGGGGGTGTTGATGTTCTCCATGGTGGTGGTGTTGATGTTCTCCATGGTGTTTTCGTTGATGTTCCCCCTGGTGGTCTTGTTGATATTCTCCATGGTGTTTTCGTTGATGTTCTCCATGGTGTTTTCGTTGATGTTCCCCCTGGTGGTCTTGTTGATATTCTCCATGGTGTTTTCGTTGATGTTCTCCATGGTGGTGGTGTTGATCTTCTCCATGGTGTTTTCGTTGATGTTCCCCATGGCGGTCTTGTTGATATTCTCCATGGTGTTTTCGTTGATGTTCCCCCTGGTGGTCTTGTTGATATTCTCCATGGTGTTTTCGTTGATGTTCTCCATGGTGTTTTCGTTGATGTTCTCCATGGTGTTTTCGTTGATGTTCTCCATGGTGTTTTCGTTGATGTTCCCCACGGTGGTCTTGTTGATATTCTCCATGGTGTTTTCGTTGATGTTCCCCATTGTGGTCTTGTTGATATTCTCCATGGTGTTTTCGTTGATGTTCCCCATGGTGGTGGTGTTGATGTTCTCCATGGTGGTGTTGTTGATATTCTCAATGATGGTGTTGTTAATGTTCTCCATGGTGGTGTTGTTGACGTTCTCCATGGTGGTGTTGTTGATATTCTCAATGATGGTGTTGTTAATGTTCTCCACGGTGGTGTTGTTGACGTTCTCCATGGTGGTGTTGTTGATGTTCTCCATTGTGGTGGTGTTGATGTTCTCCATGGTGGTGTTGTTGATATTCTCCATGGTGTTTTCGTTGATGTTCTCCATGGTTGTGTTGTTGATATTCTCCATGGTGTTGTCCTTGATGTTCTCCATGGTGTTTTCGTTGATGTTCCCCATGGTGGTGTTGTTGATGTTCTCCATGGTGTTTTCGTTGATGTTCTCCATGGTTGTGTTGTTGCTATTCTCCATGGTGTTGTCCTTGATGTTCTCCATGGTGGTGGTGTCGTTGTTCTCCATGGTGTTGTCCTTGATGTTCTCCATGGTGGTGGTGTCGTTGTTCTCCATGGTGTTGTCCTTGATGTTCTCCATGGTGGTGGTGTCGTTGTTCTCCATGGTGTTGTCCTTGATGTTCTCCATGGTGTTTTCGTTGATGTTCCCCATGGTTGTGTTGTTGATGTTCTCCATGGTGGTGTTGTTGGCGTTCTCCATGGTGGTGTTGTTGATGTTCTCCATGGGGGTGGTGTTGATGTTCTCCATGGTGGTGTTGTTGATATTCTCCATGGGGTTTTCTTTCATGTTCTCCATGGTTGTGTTGTTGATATTCTCCATGGTGTTGTCCTTGATGTTCTCCATGGTGGTGGTGTCGTTGTTCTCCATGGTGTTGTCCTTGATGTTCTCCATGGTGGTGGTGTCGTTGTTCTCCATGGTGTTGTCCTTGATGTTCTCCATGGTGTTTTCGTTGATGTTCTCCATGGTTGTGTTGTTGCTATTCTCCATGGTGTTGTCCTTGATGTTCTCCATGGTGGTGGTGTCGTTGTTCTCCATGGTGTTGTCCTTGATGTTCTCCATGGTGTTTTCGTTGATGTTCTCCATGGTTGTGTTGTTGCTATTCTCCATGGTGTTGTCCTTGATGTTCTCCATGGTGGTGGTGTCGTTGTTCTCCATGGTGTTGTCCTTGATGTTCTCCATGGTGGTGGTGTCGTTGTTCTCCATGGTGTTGTCCTTGATGTTCTCCATGGTGGTGGTGTCGTTGTTCTCCATGGTGTTGTCCTTGATGTTCTCCATGGTGGTGGTGTCGTTGTTCTCCATGGTGTTGTCCTTGATGTTCTCCATGGTGTTTTCGTTGATGTTCTCCATGGTTGTGTTGTTGATATTCTCCATGGTGTTGTCCTTGATGTTCTCCATGGTGTTTTCGTTGATGTTCTCCATGGTTGTGTTGTTGCTATTCTCCATGGTGTTGTCCTTGATGTTCTCCATGGTGGTGGTGTCGTTGTTCTCCATGGTGTTGTCCTTGATGTTCTCCATGGTGGTGGTGTCGTTGTTCTCCATGGTGTTGTCCTTGATGTTCTCCATGGTGGTGGTGTCGTTGTTCTCCATGGTGTTGTCCTTGATGTTCTCCATGGTGTTTTCGTTGATGTTCCCCATGGTGGTGTTGTTGATGTTCTCCATGGTGGTGTTGCTGTAGTCCATTGATAGGTTCGTGTAGTTGTTGTAATCATCGTTTGAGTTGTCAACGGTTTCGCCGTTGAAATTGTCCTTGCTGGTGTTGGTGGTTTCGTTGATGATAGCCACGGATATCTTGGATTGGTCGTTAGCATTTTCGTAGAGGCTGGCCATGGTGACATGGCTGTTGCAAAAGGTTTTGTTGCAGGAATAATCGTTTGCTTTGTTGTTGATGTTTTTGTTAGCATTTCCCATGGTTTGATCTGTGAAATTCTATGTTTTGTCTTCAATGTTTTCATTGGTGTTTTCTGTGTTGTTGGTATAGTTGTCGTTGAATATGCCCATGAAAGTGTTGTTGTTGTCAAAGGTGTACTCGTTTGTGTTATCGTTGATGATGCCGTTTGTGTTGTCCATGGCGATGTTGTTGTTGTTCGTGTTGTCCATGGCGACGGTGTTGTCGTTCGTGTCGTCGTTTTAGCTGATATTGTCGTATTGAAAGGAAATTTCCAAATCTTTACATCATCTAATCCCAGTTTTGTGCGAACGTTGATTCTTACAGATTTGAATCGAATCTGCAAAATAGTAATAATATAGTTGGTTACATGAACATAAATGTATGTTTTCATTTTTCTACTGTCTATACATCTACATACTACGAAGCCTAGGATGGGACATGGTGGGGGAAAAAAGATAAATAACCCGAGATTACATATTACTAAACATAATCTCAGTTAATGTTTGTATGTCCCTTTCCAGGCTCCGTAGATACCAGAATATGACAAAAAGGGAATACTAGATAAACAAGACATGCATGTTTCAATAACAACAAGTTTATCTACAGTTTTTGAGGGGAACTCGTTCGAAATTACAAAAGAGTATTAAACATTGCTTTGAAGAAAACAGCAGGGACTGTTTCTGAGTCTTAATACGTGTCAGGTTCGAATTCATTACTATCTCGTCCGTGAACGGCGACACAGTGCAAGTGAGAAAATGTTAAAATTCTACTTTTTTGGTATGTATTTTGCGGTATTATTTTTTCATCAGCATGAATTATCACAATAATGGATATAAAAATATTGAAGTGTCAAGCATATGGCGAAGAGTTTTCTACATTTGTATGAATCTGAATAAATTTGAATTGTACGTCACGCCAAGTCATGATTTTGAGATCGATTCCTTAAACAGTTTGACAGTAAGACCTGAACAGGTTCCGATTGGAAACATTAAGTGGGTCTTGCTGTTGTTCGATTATAGGAAAATCATTGGTTGATACATTAATGTAGATTTACATGAGGACTGTACAAAGGAAATGGAAATATAAGATAATATATATAAATATGTATTATCTTGTAACAGTATGCTCTGTTCATAACCAACATATTCCGATATTTCAATACTTTTATAATATTGTAAAGCGCATTTTGTTTTAATTACAACGTTCCGCTAGAAATAGTTAATGATCTTATTTAAGCAGAAGCTTTTTGTATGGTGGCATATTTCTGCCATCCACTTGCGAATTACGAGTTACGTATGTCGACATAATCATTGAAAGATGTCGACATAATCTAAGAAGATGTCGACATAATTTTTAAATTATGTCGACAGATTATCACATTTGCCGAGATAATTTTGCCGAGATAATTATCTCGTAAGTGGGTACCTCGGCTTTTTATCGTGTTAATGCTCGGGTGTGACATCGACTTACGACTTGCCACTTACGACTTGCCACTTACGACTTATTTATGTAAAATCCCTCTTTGATTGATAAACTCTGTACATCATAGTAACCTACTGTAATATTCATATCTTTGATTTCCCATATTTAAATTGATTTTACCAAGTTACTCACCAGTATAGTCACCACTGTTCAGTCACCATCAGCCCCCCTTCGCGGTCCTCGTGCACAAGGCTCGTTTTGGTAAGTCGGCAATAATCTAATAGGATGTCGACATAAATAAGTCGTAATTGGCAAGTCGTAAGTGGCAAGTCGATGTCACACCCGAGCATTAACACGATAAAAAGCCGAGTTACCCACTTACGAGATAATTATCTCGGCAAATGTGATAATCTGTCGACATAATTTAAAAGATATGTCGACATCTTCTCAGATTATGTTGACATCTTTCAATAATTATGTGGACATACGTAACTCGTAAGTCGCAAGTGGATGGCAGAAATATGCCACCATATTTTTGGTTTATATCATCATTTTTCTGTTCCTACTGCAGATGATGATGAATATGTTGTTTCATCGTGTCATATGTATGATATCTATAACACATGGAGGTGAGGCAGTTGGCTACTATGTAATATCATTACCTTAAATGGACTTTGACTGAACACAGCCAATGTCGCCTTCCTCCAACCATCTCCATAACGACCAGTCAGTTTCCATAGCGATGTGTCCTGACCGTTGGTATCCAGCAGGACTTCCAGATTGGAGGTAGATGCTGACATGGCGTACCAGAACTGGATACACACAGTCCCGCTATTGATTGTTGTGGTGTTGATAGAGGAACTAGCGCCGTCATGTCTACCCAACATGTATGGGTAGATATATGACCCTCCTGTAATTATACAAAAATTATGCTACAGTGATATGATTATAAGCAATATGTACCTATTTAAAAGACACCTACGTCAAACAAGAGATATCGTAATACATTATGCGGCGATTACATAGTACTCCGTCACATTAAGTCGATCGTATAAGTGTGAATAATGAGAGTAAATATATTTCCATGGAAGCAATAAATAGCTGCAGAAGGACAAGAATATAAAGTTCTTTTCTGAATAAGTTTCATAATTTAAAAACAATCAGATAGGTCTTAAAATATTAACAGAGATATCAGCTTGAAAAAGTAATGTTTGTTATTTCTATTGCATTCAGAGATAAAACATTTTTGATGATAAGAATTTAAAGAAATCGTTATTAATTCTCTGAAAGATAGATCGCTCAACATCAATAAGCTCAACAAATACTATTGCAATCAAACTTGTATAAATAACCAATTTTGAGACAAATCTTTTTTATGATAACACGTTAAATTACCATGAAGAGAATGTACTTCTGCGTAATATGTTGAAGATGTTATCCTCCACCGTAAGTCATGGTAATCCGTCGGGTGACTGAAGCTGCAGTAACCACTGTTGAAGTCACAGCTCTGGCTAAGTAATTTCACATTGATATCGGAACAACTACTGTTAGACAGAACTTGGACATTAGTTGGTGGAACTGAGGCGACTGATCTTGCATCACTAAATAGCCACGCTGATGTTAAGATATCTGCAAAACATAAAAGAAATTAAATTAAATTATCATTCAAAAAATTAAAAAGAACCAAAATAAAGTGTGAAGTGTCACCAAGCACGGACACATTACACCTGTATTAAGAGGCCACCCAAGGGACCGGCAGAAATTTGCCGCTTAAGACAGGTGGCTGCTAAAACCAGGCTCACCCGAAAATCACAACCAAGTTTCCATACATCCACGGGTTATAATGACATTTCACCGGAAATATAGGCGGCTATGTTATTTTGAATTTTTCTCCCTTCATCAACAGGGGTACGAATTCATACCTGAATATAAATTTGCATAATCAATGAAATACAAAGGCGTTTTGGTGATTAATTTCTTGAAATGATGAATTTATTTTTGTTTGGCTACACACGTGTTCCACATACGTTTTGCGCTAGCAGACAACCACCAGTAATGAAATCTACATGTATATCTGATTTTAATGAAAATCTGCATTGCTATGTATTCTGATCTATGTGGATCAAATAATTAACTTAATTCATCATTTATAAATAAATCACTCAGTAGATCTAGTACTTTGCAAGAATCTTTGAGCTTTCAACTTAGCGTAACGGTTTATTCACAGCACCCACGCGCCTTATGGAAAGGCTAACACTAATGTCCTGATCTCGCACAGCTATTAAAAACCAAATTATTATATTATAGAAATAAATCACGACGAATTAATCAAAACAAAAATCTGATTCAGCGTCTGCGCTGTGAAATTTATCCTTTTGACATGATGTCTGCTTCGTTGATATAGAAATAGTGACTGGCAGACCGGAAGCAGATCTGTTTTCGCATGCAATATAGCGGCAAGTTTTTTGATCACATAATATATTAGGCCTGAGTAGCTTTGGATACAGTATGTACAGATACCACAAAAGATCATACTTGTTTTAAAAAATCACAAGCTGATTGAGTACACAAAGTGGGATTTATTGTTTTGTTTGTAAAACAATGTTGATGGGTCGGTAGGACCTGTCCCAATTTGCAAGCTGAAAATCGCTGTGTAAACAACTTGTCAATTCAACGTGTCAAACCTTACCTATGGTTTTTAATTACACATTGTAATTAGCTTTGCTCTATTGGGATGTGTTCTTGTTAATATATTGGGATTTTCTTGATGTCAATTTCTGGACAAAATGACTGCTGAAGGTGGAGATAACGTCTCGGGCCAGAGTTTTGTGGCCGCTGGCCGCATTAGACAGGTGGCTGCTTATTTCAGGTTCATTATATAGTTTTTTTCTATCGGACGGACCACAGACTGACCACATTAGGGAGGTGGCTGCTCATTTCAGGTGACCGCTCAAGCAGGTTTGACTGTATTTCACATTATCAACATTCAAGGACAAAAACTGTGAAATATTAAAAACATGATTTGCATTTGAGAAATAAAAAACGTGTTTCTATTGTCCAGTTTTAAAATTCAAGTGTCGTGTTATGTATAATTAATGTACTTTTATTCAGACCTAGCAGATACAATAACATTTCTTTCCTTAAAGATCCTTACTAATGTTATTTAACTTTCTTTTTAAGGTAAGACATTTATGTAGGTTTGTGTCACCATTTCTCAGTAGAATTTCTTCAAATTTTGTAGTTATATTGCTTTGAAGTAAAGAAAAAAATTGCAACAAAAAAATATAGGTTGTCGGAATTTTCAGGATTTTAAATGGAAATTTATGTAAAAAGGAGTGGATTTTGAAAAAAAAATTAAAGACACAATTGTCTGCAAAATAATGTCAAAAAAAAAAAACTGCCATAGATTAGTATTGCATTAATGTATATCAATTTGATAAATTCTGAAACTGATTAATTTTTTTTTATCTATAAACGATTAAAAATTTACATTTTATAATAAACCCATACACATAGTAATTGCATGTTAGAGTTATCGTTCTTGAAAAACTTCACAGTAGTGAAATAGGTAGCCGGTTTCTTAAAGTACAGAAAAATGGACACATGTGACTCATTGATAAATAAAAACCTGCATTAATGCCTGGATTGCTTTGAAATACTTTAATATTGCGAGAACACACTGTTCTGTCAATAATAAACATACAATATTCATCCGTTTGATATTAAACATTAGAATATGCGGAAATTGTGATACTGTCTCCCTACATTGGATTTTCAACAAGGGATGTACTTCCTAAGTCCGTTTATCAATACACTCCGATGACCTTAAGCGAAAATTTGCTCAGAGTTTGTCACTTCCGTAATTGGGATTGAGTCAAAGTACCCTTTTGAAATTATCAACCAACTTGCAACTAAAAATAAGTATGTTAACACACTACACCCTAGACATTGTCAACACACAAAACCACGATGGACAATTCACCATTGTCAACACACAAAGTATCACTTAGTTATCACAGTATATCACTTCTAACTTATTATTTTAACATTTTCACGATGTCGCTCGAATTGGCTCGCCCAGCAGTACTTCATGTATACAGAGAGACTTTTAACAACTTGTTTTATTGTATTATAAATGCATTGTACATTAAATATACATTCAAATGCGTTTAAATTGAAATCTTTTCTAGCGAATAATAAGTGGCAGATATCAATTTTGTTTATACTTTATACTTATGAATGAGGGTAAACCAGACATTTTAATTCATTGCTTTTCTATATCCTTTTGTGAATTTACATTCCATAGTATCCCGTGAAACTAAATTCGTACTGATAAAGTTTTTCGAGCCTCCCAGAGAAGGAAGTGTGAACACAGATCGCGACTTTACAAGAGATACCATTAGGTCGAGAGATTATCTGAGGATGCACATATCTGCTGGTATTTGATTTCGGTGAGTTTTAGGCCTTGAGAGTGTTTTTAATACGTTTCTTGCGATATGAAAGATATAAAGATTGCTCGCTTAAAACCCCGATACCACGTGTACACAGATGTTCACTTTGTTAAGGGCGCTGGTTTGATAAAGAAATGTCATAGGCATCAGGATTGACAATTGTGATTGTCATAGCGAATAGAACTGACTTATTCAAGTTCAAACACGTTCATAAGTGTGTTAATCACAGTATATATAAAGTGTATATTAACTGAACAATGTTGTAAGTTCAACATCTCTTATGAAATTTCATTAGTTGAAACATGTACATGTATACCTAGTACATTTACACTGAACCAAGTTTTTCTTGTATTTCCTATGCTCCCATTTCATGAAGCTAAATATCATAATGTTTCTCAATCCTTAAAATAACATATATATTCTATAACTGTGGTTACATCACGATGATTGTTCTTTTTGTCAAAATAAATCGTTTACATGAAAATATGTATTAGATAGGAAATATAGAATATACAAAATTTCAAGATTCTTTAGAGCAAAACAGTGTAAAGAATTATCCACCAGTCCTAGTAAAAAACGTTATGTCAAGACGGGTTAGCTCCCTTTAAACACCACGTAATTAAGCAAACACAGGAAATCGGCTTCAAAACCTACGTTTGTGGTTACGGTTTTGAATTTCAGGAAATCTAGCCACTGCACGTGGTCATGACATCATTGAGTAAGCAATAGAAGAATCGGCCAATACTAATCGATCGAGTACATGTAATATATGTCGGTGTTTTGTAACACATTTTATTGCGTTACGTTAGAGTATCTATAGACATCAATTGATTCGTAGAATGGCATATTTTGCGTTTCAAGATTTTGAAAGTTTGTTATTTGCAAACTATGATATGTGAGAATCTTAACGAATTGAATTACAGTTGAAAATTGATTAGCTGGTGTATTGGCTGACTTGGAAACTAAAACAGTGGTTCACATGGAGAGTTGTTTATTGACTGTTTACGACATAAAACCTTTTGGGACAGCTAACGCGCGTAATCATTAACAACAACCACGAAATATGAATCTGGTAACTAAGCTTCCATTTTAACTATTGTTTGATTGGTGTGTGTTATTTTTGTTGTTACCTGGGTGACTGTTTGTACTTCCTTAAAGATATAAACATTAAAAATCCAAACTAAATACTTGGTTGTTTATGCTTTTGTGATAACAGTGTATGTGTAATATTCAACATTATGATGTTTTACACTTTTTAAATTTAATTTCTACGACAAGAAAGTCTGCAATAGTCGATCATTCCTCATTTATAACAAAATAACAAATTAAGAATATGTGTTTTAGGTCATATTACTGGTAATACTAACTGTAAGATACTGACCAAGCATAAAATTAAAAGTTACACATGGTATGTATTGGTACATATTTATATTCTTTTCTAGCTCTCTTTAGGATTTTAAATAAAAAAATAATAGTTATTATTATTACTGAAAGTGAACATGGATAATAACGTATCATAAATTGTACTTACGTAGCAAAACTAAAGTCCAAGCCAGCTTCATGATAACAGTTCCTTCAAATAGTCAAAATTCAACTTTACTATTATGCCATTTCTTTCTTCCTCAAAGTACTCTATGATATGTTTCCCCCTAAGACTTCACTGTTGATATGATAGATTATATATGCAGGGTAGTGATCACTTCTCCGTCCTTATCTAAGAACTGAGAACATTTGGTTAAGCGTAAAAACCTTTATATCGTGTGTACATGCGCAGTAGTTTCAAATAGGCTGGTTATTTCTGACCTCTCGTGATCACTTGACTAGATGATTCCTTGTATTTCCATTTATAGTAATGTTGACCTTGACCTATGACCTTCGGACCTGGAAAGTAATCCCAAGCAAGCACTTTTAGTAAGAAAGCACTATATCAAGTCTGAGCTCGATCGATCTAAAGAAACTGAAGTTATCGCACGGGAACAGATTTTCTATTTATAGTTACGGTGGCCTTGACCTTTGACCTTCGAACCTGAAATGCAATCCCAAGCAAGCACCCTTAGTAAGAAAGCACTATATCAAGTCTGAGCTCGTTCGATCTAAAGAAACTGAAGTTATCGCACGGAAACAGATTTTCTATTTTTAGTTACGGTGGCCTTGACCTTTGACCTTCGAACCTGAAAAGCAATCCAAAGCATAGCACTTTAGTAAGGGAGCACTGTATGAAGTTTGAGTTCAATTGACTTGAAGAAAGTCAAGTTAGCGCACGGAAACAGTTTTTCTATTCATAGTAACGGCGACAATGATTTTTTACCTTTGGGCCTAAAAAGTAATTCCAAGCAAGCTCTTTCAGTAAGAAAACACTGTATGAAGTTTTAGTTTAATCAACCAAAGGGAACTCAAGGAAACCTTGTTTCAGACGACGTAACCGACGACGACATAGTAATACTTATATGTCGCACCGCGTTGCAGACGACATAAAAACGAAGACAAGCATCTGAAGCTAAGCAGTTTACTCTTTATGAACCAACACCCAAGTATTATAGTACAGTGCATATCATTAAAATTAGTAACAAAAAAATTGACGAGTATAGACATAAACAATAAAAAGCAAGCTAAATTTTCTTGTTGATTGTTAAATTATCTTTATTACTTAGAAAAGTGGCTACATTTGATCACGGTGGTCTCTGGTTAAAATTGTCTAGCAATCTCATCTCTTAACGTCTAGTTCAGTTTAACGCTGCCTCCTGATATCGCCACCCCTAACCGCAGTACTATATTACAAACATTCGTAGTCTAAAACAATGATACTGGTAAAAAGCAGGAATATAACATTTAGTTCCATACAATATACTTTGGACACATATGTGAGTTGTTTCAGCACACGGCCCCATTATTATTTTCATTGTCATTTTACCCCTTGCAGAAATTTAAATTCAATATTTGACTTTATTTGTGCATTTGTCCTCGTGCCTAGATCCAATTTGCACGACACATAAGTATCTACAATGTACCGTAATCTCAAAATAGTATATATGATACCTGTAAATATACATGCCAACTAAATCCTATCAGGGCATTTGAAATCACGCCTACTTCCGTATAACATTATATGCATTTTATTGAAATTGTTTAAATATGTACTCAGTATATAACAAATCAATCTGGTTTAGCTATTGTTACAATGTACGTTTTACGTTAATTTCGACATTGAACTATGTTTGAATGTTTAAATACAGTTTGATTACATGAACATGACATTAAAAAATGTAGATTATGACGGAGTAAAGAAATATACAAAAAAAAAAAATGTATTTAACGTTTTGTTTTTACATGTGTGCAGGCAGGATAGCTCTTATCATAATTTCGGTAAAGATTAGCAGGATTAGCAATACGAATCAGGGAGACGATTGCCATATTTCTAACTTCATGTAGTTATAACGACAACATTCAGCATAATGTTGTCAGTGTCGTATGGTCATCACATACATTTATAACAATATCAAAAGTGGTTAGTGAAATTAAAAACATGTTTACTTCATCCATATCACATGGGAAGGCGTGTATTTCAATTACATTCACATACATCGCATAAATAACGTATTCCCCAAACGATCGCAAATATACTCCCTGATTGTTTTGCAATCTGGACAAAAACCGTTGGATATTTTATCTTAATATAACTTTTCGAATTAGTGCTATATGACTTCAATAAATTTCGAACTATTCTCAACTCTGATATTTGTTATTATATTATTGAAAGTACCTGTATTTTAGAATGAATCATTAAAATTGTCAAACGGCACCGTGACGTTTAAAGTAATGGGCCAGGGTTAGCTGTTGTATAATTCAGATTGCATAAACATTAAAAATATTCATTCTATTTTCTGCAAGGCTGTGAATACTTAGGACATTGTATAAATTGTTTCATATCGGCTTTCTAAATAATACTTAGCACTTAATTACAGCAGTAACATGTAGCATGATACAAGTACATACATTGTACTTATTTTGAACATGTATATGCTTTTGTGTCATGTTTATACGAAAGAAATAACACTACACCCACATTACCAGTCCTACTACAACAATGAAGATATAAACAACAGATTGAATACATTGAGTTAGATTTGTGTCATTGGCAACAACTTTGCGTAAAAAAATTACCTACATTGGAAACTTTAATTACTCTATAAGGACATGTTGACTTACTTTACAATGATGACTACCCTACAATTGAAACGGTGTGTTACAGTAAACGGAAACGTGTCATTGCCTCTTAATGCAAACGTAAAGCAAGTTAACATTGGAAAGGTTAAAATACAGTACAATGGATAAGTTTAGCCACCTTTAAATGAAACGTTAAATAGTTGTAAAGCAGAAACGTTAATTACAGTAAAATTGAAACGTTTGATTTGCATAAAATGAAAACGTTAAATAACCACTAAATGGAAAAGTTAAAGTTAAATAATCGTAAAATTGAAACGTTAAATTAGAGTAAAATGGAATCGTTTCATCTGCTTACAATGGTAACATTAATTACAGTAACATGGAAACGTTTGATTTGCATAAAATGAAAACGCTAAAAAGCCATTAAATGGTAAGGTTTACGTTAAATAATCGTAAAATTGAAACGTTAAATTAGAGTAAAATGGAAACGTTTCATTTGCCTACAATGGAAACGTTAAGTGTCCTTCGATGGAAACGTTAAATTACCGTAAAATGTAACATCAAATAGCAGTACAATAGAAATGCTGAATTATCTTACAATGGAAACATAAATCCGCTCTATATCACAAAGAAATCGTCTACATAGCTTCCAATGAATAAGTTTAGTGTAAATTATACTGGTTAATACTTATAAATAATTATTGTGATAACAACCATGGTTTATAATCAGGTATATAGCTACATGGCTGTCAAGGAAATAGCAATTTAGCATGGTCAATACTAGTGATGCACTATCATCACACATCATCTATATGGCACCCGCGGTACGCAAATACACCGTACTTATCATTAACTACTGACATAACAGCCATGTCGTATCATCACCTAACTACATGACTGTCAAGGAAGTGGTTCCCGTATATAGGAATTGCGAACACTTTTTACATATTATTGATACGAGAGTGACATGTCAAAGGTTTCATTGAATTTCAAAACAACAGAAAATCAGCTTATATTTTAATGTTCTGATTGTCCATTTTGCTGAATATCTATTGTGTTAATAACACACCATTGTAAATTCTCATATGTTTATAACACACCATTGTACATTCTCATATGTTCATAACACACCATTGTAAATTCTCATACAAAAACAACTTAATCTGATTTTCATTGTTAACCTTTTTTAGTTTCCGTTAAATATCCTTGCTGTAAAATGCTGAAAATACCCATCAAAATCTGTGAGTTATCGTTTTTTCAAGGCAACAGTTTGTTTGTTCTTCATTTCGTACACGCATGAACAGTTTTATTGTATACTACTTTTAAACTTGTTACTTTTTCATTCCTTTCATTTTAAGATATCCAGGAATGTATTCATCACTTGTATACGATTTCTCTAGTTGATAACATTTTATTTTCGCTGCCCGGGCTTTCTTTATGACCATTAAGGCTGCCAGAACCACAGCACAACTCCCAATAACGGATCCAACGATTATCCCAGTTTTGTGACTGCTGGTGAACGACCCGTCATTTTGAGCGACTTTGTTCTCAATATTGCCAACAGGAATAGTCATGGTCACCGCAGGACCATGAGTAATATGGTGTATTCTGTGACCGGAAGTAGTTGATCGATATGGCGATGTTTCAGTCGGAATAGATGATTTTATTCTAGACGTAGGTACAGAAATTGACGAATTCTGTATTGACGCCGTATTCATAAATTGTGTTGTATTGAATTCCGATGTTGTTGATATTTCCAACAATTGGTCTGTTGTTTTATGTGACGTTGTCGATTGTTCCGATGATGTTGAAGATGCTATGTTATTTTTTATTTTGGATACGATTTCTGACACTTGTTCGGTCGTTGGCTTCGTTGAGGGTTTCTTTGTTTTCTTAGCTGTTGTGTGTTGGACAAATTTATGGATGTGGTTCACTGATGTTGTTTCATCGGGTGTTATTTCTGCAAGTGATGATGTTATTGTTGTTGATATCTTATTTGAAACTTTTGTAGGTGTTGTTGTTTGTGCTGTTGTTGATATCACTGATGTGGTTATCTTTGTTGAAGTCGTATGTGTTGTCCTTGTAGTAGTTGACGTATAGTTTGGGGTAATGGTTTGTGAAGTGGTTGGTATCCTTGTTGCAGTCATGGTTGGCGTAGTGGTCGGTGTTGAAGTTTGCGTAGTGGTCGGTGTCGTGGTTGGTGTAGTGATTTGTGTCTTGGTCAGTGCAGTTGTTTGTGTAGTTGTTGGTGTCGTGATTAGTGTAGTGGTTGGGGTAGTGGTGGGTGTAGTAGTTGGTGTAGTCGTGGGTGTAGTAATTGGTGTTGTAGATGGTGTAGTAGTTGGTTTCTTGGTTGGTGTAGTTGCGAGTGTAGTTGTAGGTGTAGTTGCTGATGTAGTGGTTGGTTTAGTGGTAGATGCCGTGGTTGGTGTCGTGGTGGGAGTAGTGGTTGGCTTAGTCGTTGTAATCGATGGAAATTTCCATATTTTTATGTCGTCTAAACCTAGTTTTGTGTCATGATTTTTTCTTACACATTTGAACCGAATCTGCAAAAAAAGGAAATAGAAAGTAAAGTAAAACGACAAAAAGAAAAACAAAGAGCGCCATGATATAATTAACAAATTTAAAAATAAATAAAAGATGTGAATTTTATATCAGTTCTCAGATAATATACACGACAAGTATATCAAAATAATCCAATAGCTGATATTAACTTTTCTGAAAAGATAACTGTACCTGTTTTGAGAGGAAAAATAATTAAAATTGAATAAAAAATCATCAACAGCAATGCTCTATATGTATTATACTAAGGTGCCTGACAAAGATTCGAACCCTAGACCCCACGATTATCAAACTGTTGTTGTAACCAACTGAGCTTATCGATCAACGGTTGAACCCTGACCGAGTTGCGCTACATTTATACCCGAAACAAACTTAGAGGAGTTTTTTTAGGTTAAACTAACTACAATGTTTTGCCTAGAGTTGAACCGGGATCCTTAAGTTACAATGAATTAATTCACGTACACAGGATGTACCACATAACATTGTTGCAAAGACGGTCTGTGATGTCATACATGTAACAACGTCACAAAGCATGCATATATTATAATGTCATTAACGCACTTCATGCAATATGCATGCTAGCTGAGACAAGTCTTGATATGCGTTCAAGTAACTCAGATACAGCGAAGAACGCATGCATATCAAGAGAAAAAATTCGATTTTGCAAACTTGTATGTAAATATTATATTATATTGCAATAAATATATACCTTAAATGGAGCCTGACTGGAAACGGCCATTGTCGCCTTCCTCCAATCATCTCCATGACGACCAGTCTGTTGCCATACAGACGTTTCCTGACCATTGGTATCCACAAGGATTTCCAGATTGGAGGTAGATGCAGTCATCGCGTACCAGAACTGGATACAAACTGCCCCGCCATTGATTGTTGTGGTGTTGATAGAGGAACTAGCGCCGTTAGGTTTAAACATTGTGTAAGGGTAAATATATGATCCTCCTACAATAGCACCACAAATAGTTCAAAACATTGTCCAAAGGTAATGTAATATCTAATAAGATTTATCTGAATGTATGTTCTTGTGCAATCTTTGAAACATTTATGAATAAACATGCACTTTTAATATAAAGAACATTTGGTTATATCATTGTCATATACAGACTTTTTCAAGAAATTTGTAAATTACACTCTTCGTTATAACGGTCGTATGGAATTTATTTAGGGCACCATTTGCTTTTTTCACTTTCTGGCTGCAAAAAAGCGTAAAAGGTTTTTTAACGTTCTCAAACTGCAATTTGTCGTCGCCGCAACAAATTTCTAAACAGCGTTTTGTTACTTTTTCTGCCTGTCGTGGTAAGCCGAATAGCGCCATTTTATTTCATAAAAACGACCTTTTTCCGGATAGTGGTTCATCGTCGAAAGAGAAATAATAAACAAAGATGCGTTCAATTTAATTCTTGAATTTGTTGAGAATGAGTGATATATGGACATTATATATATATATTTGTCCTTACAGGTAGAGTTATTATTCTAGAACACTGACAGGTCAGCAAGGGCAGAACCGTCTTCCTCACCGACCGCCCCTCCACTTTGAAAACTAACAATTAGTACACAGGCTTGAACTTTGTAATATCAAAAATTTATAATTAGAGACAAATTAGTTCGTAATCTTCTTTTCAAAATACAATATGTAGTAAGGGTTCAGGGATGATTTCTTTGTTAATATCAGAGATCTTTTTTTCTTCTTTGTTTATAACCGGCATTTCGTTAAGGATGTAAATTGACTTTCTATTTACCACACAGCATTGGTAAGAATCGTTTTTCATGCAAATAGCTGACAAATATTTCAAATGACAATAGGTGTAAATCTAACTTGTACCGTGAAGAGAATGTACTCCTGAGTACAATGTTAATGGCGAAGTTGCTATCCTCCACTCTAAGTCTTGGTTATCTGTAGGATGACTGAAGCTACAGAATCCACTGTCGAAGTCACAGCTCTGGCTCAGTGGTGTTACATTGATATCGGAACAACTGCTGTTAGACAGAACGTGGACATGAGTCGGTCTTGTGGAGGCCACTGATCTTGCACCAGTACTATGGAATGTTGTAATTGTGAATCCTGTAGAAGAGAAGAAATTTGTTAATAAAAGATTGATTGAATCTGTTTGTAACATATATACTTGTTATTTGACTTAGTAATATGTACGCACATATAACAAATACATGTATTTTTAAATTTTACAACAAAAATATACTTTGGCAATGTAATTACAAATCGATCAACAAGGTTACAGTGTTTTCACTGTTAAGAGTTTTGACGTCATAATACAAAGTCATAGCTTGACTGAGATACGTGGTGATATTATTTAACTAGACGTTAAAGCAAGATAAGCCGAATTTCTTCATTCAAATATTTGGTACCGTGTAGGATCACCATTTGCACAGAAAACAGCTTTGCAGCGTCGTCACATTACTTTGCCGAACAATGAATAACGTGAACGATAATATTGTCCCATTGATAAGTTATCGATTGGGCTACATGTAGCTCCTGCAAGTTAGACGGCTGGTTTTGATGTCGACTAACGCGTCACTAAGGAACACCCCAAACGTTCTCAATGTCACGTCATTTAGAATGGTCAGCCCAGCATTTTAACATGTTTTATTGTTGAAAGGTTTCGTTGATACTACATGTACCTGATATGTGATAGCACGTTATATTGTTTAAACATAGCTTATGAGTATATTTCCGCTGTTAGGTGAAGGATAATCTTAACGAACGTGTTTGATTACAATAACATTCTTTATATTTCCAAAAAAGGTATATTTGACGACCTTGATTCATGTATTAATTTACATGATACGCATGCAGAATAGATGTTTTGCGCTGTTATCAAACTTGTTTTGCCTCACTGATACATTATCTTTTGTGCTAAGTCACTATGATGTAATAAGATAAAGAAGCCAGTGGAGAATGTCAATGTCAAATTAAAGATTAGATAGAATTATCAAGCACTACTAACGTGTCCAGCAAATAGAATGTGACAGAATATGTTTTACTATGAATTTGATACTTGCACCATCAAAGTTTTCGTTTCGTTTTATTTTTTCATCAAATCATTATTTTTATTGTTACTTTAAGTCTTTCAACGGATTTTAAATTAGCGCGCTCTACATGAAAGGAGATGGTGATACATTTCAAAAGTGCAATTGTGCGTGTTAAAACGGACCAGGTATAAAAGGTGAAATGTCTACTCGACTAGTGCAGACCCGATGGTACACACATCCAGTAGATATAATAAGAATACAGATAATATAGAAATTATGGTCATTCTAACATATTGTACCGCAAGATTTACATAAAATACTAGTTGCAGAATAAAGTATCTGTTGTAGCTAAGCATTGTAACTTTGTCACGTAATAAGAATGTTATGGGCACCTTTCCTGTTTTCTGTTTTTCCTAAACATATTTCGGAACACTTTGGACATAGATTTTCATACGTTTGACCTTAGATCCGCTGACGTAACATTTGTTTGGCTTAACATCAAGAAACTAAATCTCTAAATAAGTGCTTATGCTTACATCGTATTTAAGTGAATATTTACCGAATATAATGAACAACTATGTAATACATGTAAATAACTCAATCAATATTTTTACTTTAAAATGCATTAAAAACACATGTATAGTTAATAAATGCAATTAGGAATATGTTTCCTCCTGTATCGATGATTGACTCAAACCATGTTTAAACATATCCAAATAAGATTCATCCGATTGGTATGAATTGTGAAGACTGAGCGTTTTAAACAAAATTAGGAAAGTCAGCTGTCTCGACCATAACAGCTGACTTTAACTTTTCAGCAAACTGTGGCTTAATGAGTTGTTTTTCAGGTTTTGCGTGAATGTTTTCGATAATGTTCAATTCCAGGTTGTGTTAAAAACAAACTTAGTCTTTACATTAAAATTGATCCTGATAATGTAAGTTGTATCCAGTACATTCATATCAATGCTGATTTAAGAGGAATATTCTTACAACTGTTTTATTAGATAGTTACCACTACAGTGTAGCTAAGTACACTCTACATTACGTGAAGAACAACATACCTAGACATATCAAGTAGAAAAGTCTCCATCCTAAGATATGTTTTCCCATCTCTGTGTGGAAGTTGGCGCGATAATAACTGGTTTAGGATAAATTTACTAACTGAACTATATAGATATAAAATCGGTTTTTTTCTAATCTATACCTGAGATATGTTACGGGCACGATTTACCGTTATCAGCAGTAAAGTGTTGATACACCGTAGTGCGATATTAATGATTGGATAGCGAGAGATTGATATCCAGCTCAGCGGCAGTGACTTCGACAAAACACGATATTGTTTGATCTCACTATTTGTGGACGTATCAAATATTGCCAACATAATAATTATTAATAAGCTAGAAATCGGAATCTGGTAAATAAGCTTTAATTGAATTATTACTTGATTGCTATGTGTAAATACATGTACTTCCTTTGATTGGTTGATTGTTTGTGGGTCCTTAAAAAGGCCATTAAATATCCGAACAAAATATTTGGTTGTTTATGTGTGCCTTTGTGATAACTGTGTATGTGATGTACTCGACATTATGATGTTGAACAGTTTCACAATCTCTACTACAGGAAAGTCAGTAATGGTAAATGTCGACCATTTTGCAGAGAAATACTTATGCTCTAGTAATATCATGTTTGATAGGAATATTTCAAAACTTTAAAAAAAATCACGATGATTATTTGTTAAGATCATGTTACCGGCAATGAAAATGTAAAATTCTGACCAACCTAATTTGGTACCTTGCCGATTTTTTATTATTATAAGTTACATATGGTATATATTGGTACATATCGATATTCTTTTCTAGCTCTCTTTAGGTTTAGGAATTTAAAAAAAAATCAATGAAATATTATTGTTGATATGATAGATTAGCATGCAAGGTAGTGATCACTTATCACAGAACTAAGATCGTCATAGTGTAGCATGTCCATGCGTAGTTGTTTCACATTTGCTAGGCATTTCTGACCTATCGAGGTCACTTGATTAGTAGATTCGTGGTATTTCCAAATAGAAACAAAAATATTGATTATATATTACCACAGCATTAGAACACAAGGACAAAATTGAGCTCGAAAATTCCCAACTGGAACAGAATGATACCAAAATAGAAACAAAGAACGGCATCGTGATCCTTTACATTCAAAACGAGGGTAAACTGGGTTGTCCGGAAATATTAGATGTCCCTGCACCACTTGTGGTCCCCATCATGTTGTCAACTGTCCACCGCTGACTCAAACATTCAAATCTGACAAATACTGACAGAGAGTTGACATGTGCATTGTAAACAGACAATAACAGATAAAAAAAAAGGTTACCCGAGTCTTAGGTTTAGCTTACTGAAAAAGAGTAACAATCCATAAACACAGAACATCAGCTGTTTCCATGGACAACACATATCATTCAGACACTAAATACAAATGAACATGTACACCCAATGTATTCCGAAAACGTTTGGGATACGTCAGAAACATGATAGACACACTAAATAGCGATTTCAACATTGATACTATATAATTCCAGTACCACTGTACCCAAATTAAGAAGTCATCTGCTCGTAGTTTAGAAGACGAAGTTTTTCACCCCGTCTAGTCACACCAAAACACTTCAATATGACGGGCGATTGTGATTGCATTCTCAGGGTCTGTTTTCTTCTAGAGTATGTTTATTCATATGTATACTTTAATTGGTGCACAATCTGATTATGATAACATTTGACTGAATTGTAAGTTTTATATCATGAATGTTGCATTTCTCGAGCTTTACCAGACGGCTTCACTGCGGTTTATTGACCTTCTACATAAGTAGATATGTTACACACATTTGATTTACCTTCGACGTCTTCAACAGTTAACAAAATCTTCTGCTGTACGTAGACAAAGATAAGTATTGAATGCTGAATAATTCTTGCGGATACAGAAATATTGCTTAATTTAAAGTATTCGGTAAAATTTAGCTTTTTAAGCTCCAGCCCTTACGACAAGAGAGCATCAGTCCAATTTTATTTGAATTAAGTCAAAAGCTTTGAAGAGGACACAGGGTGTCTAATACCATGCCTTTGTCTGCTGGCGTACAATAACGCCAAATACTCACCATATGTAGAGAGTTTCATTGCGATTGGCTCGACAGTTTTGTTGAAGTTATTCAGACAATGTTTATTGTTTGATTTAAAGGAATAAAAAAGTATCGAAATGAAAAAACTAGTTGCAACTATAATGTACCTTGCATACTTATAAATTGTACAAAATATCAAAATTCGTTATCAATACTGAAATAACTTTATAATCATAGCAGGCATATAACTGTTCATGTCATGTTCTCGATATAACAAGAATAAACATTGACATTTCTTAGTTGACTATTGGGGTCCAAGGGATCAAAAACAACATGTAACGTTGTATAATATAACATTTCAAAGCCTATAAGGTACCTTGTAGAATATCCCCAGGTTTAACACCTTTTGTCTGTCTCTGGAGGTCAGGGACCATGTATCAGTTGCATGGTTAGTGGGTTTGGTTTAAGTCGTAATATCTCCATTAACACGAAAAAGGGGCTTTCAATGACATTTTCCCTATACACCTTTTTAGGTCATGTCATTGATTTTTTCAGTTCAAGAGATATGACATACCATTAAAACCTTAATTCTTCAGGCCAACACACTTCCAAGACTGAATTAATTACCTTCTAAAAGTGATAATCTCAACCATATAGTGTTTTGCACAAGGATATTATTGATTTTTTATTACTGAATCCCCTTTTTTTGGCCCCTAAACACTCACTGATACATATCGTTGGATCCCCGTATCGTATTGACCGTTCCAATAAAGTCAACTCAAATTTAGTTTGGTAGTTTGAAGAGGAAATCGAAAACGTATACCGGTTCAGACTACTTGTAAAAAATGTCCCACTATTTACCGATACAAAAAAAATGACAGGTGATAATTAGACTAGAAAATAGTTTTATAACTTCTATCTGCGACAGGTTTACGCCGAGTGCAACTATTTGTTAGAAATTTGTATACCTTCTGGTACATTATGTATAATAAAACGTATTTCACGTCATTCAAATTGTGCGACATTGCCAGAAATTAGTAGACGGTGAAACTATATATCGTTTTGTGTCAATTGTACCCTCCGAGTTTCTGCTAAAATTTAAATCTGCGAATTTCTAAAATAGTATAAACATTCTATCCTATAATCAAATATATTCAAAATACATAGCCAATCATCTGGAGACAAGCATTTTACCATTTAAGAACAAGTACCCGAATAAACGAAATATTATAATAACTTGCAAATTTAACGAATATAAACAAAACCATAACAAAAGCAGTCTAAAATATCTTGCTGATTTTTAAATTCACTTTATTATTTGGAAATCTGGTTACATTTGATCACAGATGGACTCTGGTTAAAATTATGTTCTCTCTCTCCAACTACATGTAGCTACATGTATACCTCTCTCAACTTCTAGTTCAGTATTAGGCACCCTCATAACATCGCCTCTCCTATGCCGCAGGACCCTATTGCCTACATTTACATTGTTACTCTATTACATGTACATACATTCGCATTGCTTCCTCTATTACATATATTCGCATTGCTATTCTTATACATAACCTAAGAATAATTATACTGGTAAAAAGCAGGAAGATAACATTTAGGAGCAATGATATAGTTTGGATATATACAGTTTTTAATTTGTTGAAGCATCTTAAATTTTAATTTTATTTCATTTATAAATTTGTCCTCGTGGCTAGATCCAACCTTCACTTGCATACACGCATCCTGTTATCGTATATCTCTCATCTATTTCGTCATACAAAATGTAAAACATAGTATCATTATATTATCAGGCATTTCAATCTCACACATTGATATCTAACATGCTATCTTAAAATGACATATATATATATAGATTATTTACCTGTATAAATACAAAATACAATCACCAAATTTTTAAGAAATCCTTTTTCCGTGTTAAATTAAATATGCATAATATTCCAATAGGTTAAATATGTACTCGGTATATACCAAATCAATCTAGTCTGATGTCATTGATGCTTTTTACATTGTAAGTTCTATTCCGACACTGAACTATCTTTGAATGTTTAAATACAGTTTGATTACATGAACATGACTGATGACAAATGTAGATTGTGAAGGAGTAATATAATATACCAAAAACCCTTATGCTTTATAAGTGTTTATTTTTTAATATATATGTTTTTTTACCATTGGTCTTTATTTGCATGTGTGCAGGCAGTACAACTGGTATCAGAATTTCCGTAAAAAATGCACACTTCCTGCTTGAAAAACTCGCAATACGAATCAGGGAGACTATTGTCATATTTCTAACACAGCGTTATGTATTTATAACGACAACATCCAGTATAATGTTGTCAGTGCCGTATGATCATCACATACATTTATAACAATATTAAAAATGGTTAGTGAAATCAAATAAAGGTTTTATAAACATGTTTACTTTAAACATATCAAAAGAGAAGACGCGTAGTTCATTTACATTACCAGACCTCAAATAAAAAAGAAAGCGCGTAAATATATCCCCTGATTGTGTTACAATCGGGGCAAAGCCGCTAGAGATTTTCTTACAGATACATGTATATCTAAACATAATATTAGAAAAGAGTGTAATATGACTCTAATGAATTTCGAACTATTTTGAATTATAATATAAGGGATTCTATCATTGAAGGTACGTGTATTTTACACTGAAAAACAAAGACCTTCAGACAGCACCGTGGTGTTTATATTAATGGACCAGGGTTACATTGTTTGTTGTTGTAGAATCCAGGTTACACGAACAATAAATATTTTCATATATTTTTTTATAAGGCTATAAAAGTACTTAAGTCAGAATATACCTTGTTTTACATCGCTTTTCTTAATATACTTAACGCTTAATTACAGCTGTAACTTGTAATGATACAAGTATATACATTGTAGTTATTGTTAACATTTATATGCTTATGTCACATGTATATACGAAAAATTAACAGTACACACATTAGCAGTCATATCGCAACAATGCAAATCTTAACAACAGATTGAACAAATGTGGTTAGATTTATACCATTGACAACAAGTTCGTGTACATAAATGACCTACAATGGAAATGTTTAATTAATCTATAAGAAAATGTTAAATTACATTAAAAGGGAAACAGTTAATTACCGTACAATAGAAACGTCAAACTTACAATGGAAACATTAAATTAACTTTCTACGGAAACGTTAAATAAGCTTACATTGGAAACGTCAAACGTACAATGAAAACGTTAAACAACCTTAGTATGGAGACGTTCACCTTTCAATGGAAACATTAAATTACCGTCGTTCAATGGAAACGTTAAATTACCTTACAATGAAATCTTTAAATTTCCTGACAATGGAAACATAATTACGCTCTATATCATAAAGATTTTGTTCTACCTAGCTTCCAATGAATTAGTACAGGGTAAATAAGACTGGCTGACACTAATTACACGTTATTTCAATAACAAACATGGTTTATCATCACGTATATCGCTACATGGCTGTCAAGGAAATACCAATTCAGCATGATCAACACCAGTGATGCACTATTTGATATTACAGCTACGTCATTTCATCACACATAATCTATTTTACCTCCGAGGTACACAATTTACGGGAATTCAGCAGGGCGAATACTTATTATGAACTACTGACATAACAGCCATATCGCATCATCATGCATTTGTAGCTACACGGTTGTCAAGGAAGAGGTTCCCGTAAATAGGAATTGCAAACACTTTTTTTATATATTATTGATATGCCAGTCATGATATATCCAAGGTTACATTGCATGTTACAACAACAGACAATCAGATTATTTTTTTATGTTCCAATTGTACATTCTGTTTAATATTAATTGTATTTATAACACATCCTTGTTAATTCTCATACAAAAAACAACTAAATCTGATTTTCACTCTGGACCGTCCGTTAATTATCCTAGCTGTAAACTATTGAAAAATACACATCAAAACCTGCGCGTTACCGTTTATTAAAAGCATCAGTTTGTATGTTCTTTAATTTGTACAGGCATCAACAGTATCTCTTGTGTTTGCTCATTAAATTACTTAAATAGTCGTTACTTTTATCATTCCTTTCATTATAAGATGTTCAGGAATGTATTCATCACTGATATACGATTTATCTAGTTGAGAACTTTTTCTTTTTGCTGCCCAAGTCTTTCTAATGACAATTAAGGCCAGAACCACAGCACAACACCCAATGATGGATCCAACGATAATCCCCGTTTTGTGACTGCTGGAGAACGACACGTTATTTTGAGCGTCTTTGTTTCCAATATTGCTAATAGAAGAAGTCATGGTCGACGCAGGACCATGAATGCTATGGTGTTCTCTGTGACCGGAAGAAGTTGATCGATGTGACGATGTTTGAGTCGGAAAAGAAGATTTAATTCTAGGCGTAGATACAGAAATTGATGAATTATGGGTTGACGCCATATTTGTAAATTGTATTGTATTTAATTCCGATGTTGTTGATATTTCCAACGATTGGTCCGTTGTTACTGGCGTTGTCGATTGCTCTGATAATGTTGAAGATGTCGTCTTATTTGTTACTTTGGGTGATATTTCTGACACTTGTTCGGTTGTTGGCTTCGTTGAAGGTTTCTTTGTTTCCTTAGCTGTTGTGTGCTGAACAAATTTATGGATGTGGTTCACTGATGATGTTTCATCTGTTGTTATTTCTGCATTTGTAGATGCTGCTGTTGTTGTTGGTATCTTAATTGAAACTTTTGTTAGTGTTGTTATTTGTGCTGTTGTTGATATCTCTGATGTGGTTAGCTTTTGTATAGTCGTAAGTTTCGTGCCTGTAGTAGTTGGTTTAGTTGTTGGCGAAGCGGATGTCGCAGCTGTTGGCGTAGTGGTCGTAGTCGTTGTCGGTTTCGTTGTTAGTGAAGTGGTGGGTGTCGTGGATGGTAGTGTGATTGATGAAGTGGTTTGTGTAGTGGTTGGTGTAGTTGTAGGTGTAGTGGTTGGAGTAGTTGTTGGTGTTGTGGTTGGTGTCATGGTTGGTGTAGTTCTTGTTGTTGTTGGTGGTGGTGTAGTTGTTGGTTTTGTGGTTGGTGTCTCGGTTGGTGTTGTAGTTGTTAGTGTAGTTGTTGTTGGTGTAGTTATTGGTGTCGTGGTTGGTGTCTCGGTTGTTGTTGTTGTTGTTGTTGTTGTTGTAGTTGTTGTTGCTGTTGTTGTTGTTGTTGGTGGTGGTGGTGGTGGTGGTGTAGTTGTTAGGGTTGTGGTTTGTGTAGTTGTTGGTGAAGTGGTTGGTGTAGTCTTTGGTGTATGAGCTGGTGTAGTGGTTGGTGTTGTGGATTGAGTCGTTTTTGGTGTCGTGGTTCGTGAAGTGGTCGGTGTAGTTGTTGGTTTAGTAGTTGGTTTAGTGGTTGGTGAAGTTATTTGTGTTGTGGTTGGTGTCGCGGTTGGTGTAGTGATTGATGTTGTGGATGGAGTTGTTGTTGTTGGTGTAGTTGTTGGTGTAGTGGTTGGGGTAGTTGTTGGTGTCGTGGTTGGTGTAGTCATTGGTGTTGTGGATGGTGTTGTTGTTGTTGTTGGTGTAGTTGTTGGTGTAGTGGTTGGTGAATTTGTTGTTGTCGTGGTTGGTGTAGTCATTGGTGTTGTGTATGGTGTTGTAGTTGTTGGTGTAGTTGTTGGTATAGTTGTTGGTGTAGTGGTTGGTGTAGTGGTTGGTGTAGTTGTTGGTGTAGTGGTTAGTAAAGTGGTTTGTGTAGTTGTTGGTGAAGTGGTTGGTCTATTTGCTGGTGTAGTAGTTGTAGTTGTTGGTGTAGTCTTTGGTGTCGTGTTTGGTGTAGCTGTTGGTGTTGTGGTTGGTGTAGTGGTTGGTGTCGCGGTTGGTGTAGTGATTAATGTTGTGGATGGAGTTGTTGTTGTTGGTGTAGTTGTTGGTGTAGTGGTTGGGGTAGTTGTTGGTGTCGTGGTTGGTGTAGTCATTGGTGTTGTGGATGGTGTTGTAGTTGTTGGTGTAGTTGTTGGTGTAGTTGTTGGTGTAGTGGTTGGTGTAGTTGTTGGTGTCGTGGTTGGTGTAGTCATTGGTGTTGTGGATGGTGTTGTTGTTGTTGGTGTAGTTTTTGGTGTAGTTGTTGGTGTCGTGGTTGGTGTAGTGATTGATGTTGTGGATGGTGTTGTTGTTGTTGTTTGTTTACTTGTTGGTGTAGTGGTTGGTGTCGTGGTTGGTGTAGTGGTTGGTGTAGTGGGTTGTGTAGCGGTTGGAGTAGTTGCTGGGGGAGTAGTTGTTGTAGTTGTTGGTGTAGTCGTTGGTGTCGTGGTTGGTGTCGTGGTTGGTCTAGTTGCTGGTGGAGTAGTTGTTGTAGTTGTTGTAGTTGTTGGTGTTGTCGTTGATGTTGATGTTGTTGTAGTTGTTGGTGTAGTGGTTGGTGTAGTGGTTTGTGTAGTGGTTGGTGTAGTTGCTGGGGTAGTAGTTGTTGTAGTTGTTGGTGTTGTCGTTGATGTTGATGTTGTTGAAGTTGTTGGTTTTGTGGTTTGTCTAGTTGTTGATGTCGTTGTTTTTTTCGTTGTTGGTGTGGTGGATGGAGTCGTGGTTGGCATTTTTGTTGTAGTCAAAGGATATTCCCATATTTTGATGTCGTCCAAACCCAGGTTAGTGTAATGATAAGGTTTTACAAATTTGAATTCAATCTGCAAAGCCAAAATGTCAAAAGACAGTTATAAATAGGTACTATAATTGGATTTTATGATATATCAATATTACAATCAATAAACAGATGTAAGGTTCTTTATAATTCAAATATTGAGTTAACTACATGTATACTTAAACACTTCTGAGCTGATGTAAAAAAATAACCAATAAGATGAAAAAATCATGAAACGTTCAATAATTGTTTTCATGAGCTATGATTAATAATGATTTTCGTATTTCTGTTCGTCGTTTCAATCCAATGTGTAGGGTAAGCCCTTGAAGGTGCAATATACAATCACAACGTTGATTGGTTTGGGTTTGTTTGGGGGCTTTAAGGTCCCATTGTAACAGCTCAGGTCATTCAAGGACGTGCCTCCATGTGTGTAGTGTATGAGTGATTGCGTGTGTGTGTGCAGGAGACAGGGTATGTAGGTGTGCTTTCCTCCTTGTGATAGCGCGGATCTGATGCCGATTAGAAACGGTGGGTGATGTACATGTACAATTTAAAAGGAACGTGAGCAGATAATCCAACATAAATATGGAGTGGTCTTTTTTAAACAGAGTTTGTTTAATTTTCTATTGTCTCTTTCCAATTTTTTCCGAATTTAATTGAACAAATTTCATTTTACTTCATTACCAGAATCTGATAAAATGCTTTAATTACTTATACTCATACATTTAACCGAAAAACTGATTGTATGGGAACAGTGTAATATTATGTGTTTGAGTCATGTACTATTTTACCTAAAAATCCGAAGTAAAGCAGTCAAAAGTTTAACCAAAAACCAGTCACATTTTTCGTTTGAAAAAGGGAAAACATCGAAGCAAATTTATTGGTGTATGGTATCATATGGTTAGACTTTGTTTAGAAAAATAATGAAATATATAGAATGTATGTGTAGAGCGTTGATTTTAGAAAAGTACGACATGTTGTTGCTGTAAGATTAAAGATAATGATCGATAAAACTGCAGAATGCACAATCTAAGTGTATGTGATCTAATACTTCATAGATTTTTACCTTAAATTGTATCTGACTGGAAATTGCCAATGTCGCCGTCCTCCAATCACTTCCAGGTTTACCTGTCTCTTTCCATAACAACGTCTCCTGACCGTTGATATCCACCAGAACCTCCAGATTGGATTTTGAATTGGTCATTGCGTACCAGAACTGGAAACACACAGCCCCGCTGCTGATGAATGGGGTATAAATGGAGGAACTACTAGGTGGGTAGATAAATCTTCCTGTCAAATAGATCGTGTTAATCTCACATTAATTGTCTCTCATAATGTATTCGAAAGCAATACAATACATGTATACATTCCTTTACAATTTGTTTTATCATGGAGAACATTAAGATATTTTACAGTCATGTGTTTACTAATTACAATAAAGAAGTAAAAGCAGTTGTTTGTGGTATCATGCACATAATACATCGGATGTCTCTGATAAAAAGTACTCCCATCAGGTGAGTTTGCAATACATGTATTTTACACTTCTTCACATGATATCCTCCCGATACAAAATTAAGGACAGGCGCTGAACCTTTTATTAAATTTCAACAAAACAAACAGGAACGGCTAATTAATAAGCTGTGCAATTTTCACTTTTCTATTTTGAACTTTCCCTTTCTTGACTGGAATATCCCCGTCCTCTTCTTCGGTATTGACATGTACATGTTGCAGTTCATTTGGGATTTTCACGAGCGTCCTCCGTACATCAGGATTCTATGTTAAATGTCGTCTGATGACCGACAAACTTTTAACATAAGGCTTTGAAAGATGTGATTGATAAAAAAAGGGAAGGTTTTATTGTGTTGTTCCTGATGAGATATGAAGTGAGGTGTTTTGAATATGTTCATAGGTGTGTCTTGTTGGTTCATTGGCTCTACCATTGTTTTCATTTTGAGAATATGAATTAACTTGGATTGTCATAAATGCATGGCGGTTGTCGTCGCTGAAGGAAATGACGCTTACCCTTTCGATACACCTAGTCTTGTTTCAAGGATAGTCATGTACATAACGTCTTTGTTTACGTTTTGCCTTAGTTTTATCGATTCTGAGTTCGATTTATGTTTTTGGTCACATTCCGGTAATTATAATACACCAGACGTAAATAACGAGTGAAGATGAGTATTATGATATTAGGTTTCAAAATCAAAGTTACAACCCACTATTTAATAACAAAGCACTTGCCTATTATGACAGTTATTACCAAGTGCGTTGTAGAGTGTGTTATGCATTGTAAAAATTTGTTTTAAATATAATTTAAAAAATCATTTTTCTGGTTTGTTGTCACAAAAGGCTGAACCCGTAGGTCTATGCCAGTCCACATTAACCGTATTACACACAAATTAAATGACAATTACTTACACTGTAGCACAGCTACAGCCCATATAGTATGGGTAATGTAAAGACATCCTGGTTAAAATATGATAGTTTTAAACCTCAGTATTTTCAGGATGCTATGAGTCTTTGAAACATCAATATAAAACGTCAATTTCAGATACATTGTACAATGTTAATTATCAACATGTGTACAGGCAACTATGTATTTTGTTGTATCCAGATTATGATATGGAGTCAGACAAGAAAGTTTTAAGTTTAATTATTGAGTCAATAGCATAATTTCCTCATCCAGTTCACGAATTCCAGGGATACTTGTTCGTCTATTGTTAAGATAAAATGGTTTTGTTTGCAACAGTTTTTTTTTAAATTTTAACATTGTAATATCTAGACGTCAGTAATTCACGTGAAATTCATCTGTAAGGAAGGTATACACATCAAATATATATTCAGTAATATGTTTACATCGTAGGAATGGCTATATTTATATATATAATGAATGTTATGCTTCCATTTAACATGGTCTTAATGTTGAAGTTTTTCTGTCTGTCTCGTAAGTACGGTTTGCATTTGACCATGAAACTTTCCTGCAAAAGTTTATTACAACGGTTCCAATCCCAATAGGTCAACTAAAAATTTGAATGTGGTGACCTCAATTTGGCTACTCCGGCATTTCTGTTTGGGTATAGTTGATTTCATTCGAATATGGTGTGTATATCCATATCAGCATATATAAAGCAGGGTAAATTCGATTGACAATTTGATGTGTGTATATCAATGTGTAATAAATGAGGCAACCAGCTTCGGATTGTTTTATCGGCATCCGTGTTATAACTCTAATAAAAAGGTGCGATTTTGAGCAAATGGTGAGCACATTTATATTGGCAAGATCAGGTTTAGTTCGAATGAATGCATTCATGCATATTGATCTTTCTAACGAGCCAAACAACTTATGATTGGTCTTTCAGTTTCCGTGCAAGTACGTACTCCGTTAGCATGGGTTTGATTTCATCCATGTTTTGACATAAAATCTATAGTATTTTGCATTTTTATTTTTCTGATTTCCTGTTAAAAATCGGTATTGATGATACTTGTATGGGATATGAAATATTATCTCCTTATATTATCTTGAACCATAATATTTAAAAATGTTTCTATCACATGCATTTTATAACCTCAGTAGGTTAAATTCTTAAAAGGTGTATTCACATTACCGTAAAGGTAAGGTTCAATAAAAACATAGTTACATATTTGCAAACTGTCACAAACACTACCTAACAAAATTGTCATTGCAGTTTAAAGCGGGTTCTATGTTTTATTGGTTTTGATATCTTCAAGTGAAAATCTCTTCCGGCTATCGTATGTAAGGAAGCACCGACATTTTAGAATGTATTTATTTTGTAACGAGTATGTGTCCCGATGGGTATAAAAATGCATTACCCGTCAAACCGGTTATCAATTGTTCAACGTGTATACTATACAAATAGAACATTTTCACGATTAAAATTTATAATCAGAACAGTTGAATAAAACGGCAATGGAAAACATCAAAGATATAATTTATCTAAGAAAAAGTACAGTCCCCTACCAACTAACCCCCCCCCCCCCCCCCCCCCCAAAAAAAATAAATAAATATAATAACAAAAACAAAAACAAACAAACAAACAAACAAACGACCCTGAAAGAAATAAACATATGACTAATACATATAGTTGTTCGCGTGTGGGTGCAGTTATATGTACGTGAAAGACTTATGATTCAGTGATGCGTATTTTATTTTGAATACCCAATTTCCGAGAATGTGCCATAAGTAACAACCAGCTTGACAATGATTCAAAGTTTTCAGGTTACATGTAATTAGATTGTTCATGTCGGTTGCTGATCAGAGTGCGCGGTGTATTGAATCGCAAGAGGGTCAGTGGTAGAATAATAACAAGTTTCACGTGTAATGCGCTTTTTATACCCAGCGGGACCCATACTCGTTTCCAAGTAAGGACAAACTGAAATGTCGGCGTTTTATTTAAAACGATAGCCGGAAGAGATTGGTACTGGGGAAGATATCAAAACCAGAAAAAAATAAAACCTTTTTTTTTTGAAATCTCAATTGAAAGCTTTTAACTTGCACTGTCAGCATTTAACCAAAGGTGTTAATTTTGATGAGCATTTTTTTTGTGAAAGATTCATTTAGAAAATTATGATAAATTCGCTCCTTAAGATAAGAAACGAAAAAAAGGGTACACTTTCATTTACATAATTATATCAGAGGTGAGAAAAATCGATTGACATAAACACGAAAGGATTTTGTACACATCTTTTTTCAATCGTGTCATTAGGTGGCTCATGATCGTCATTGTATTCCATTTTGAGCAAACATGTAAATACCTTCTGTTACACACAGAACAGAAAATCTAAGTGGGACTGAGACTGTTTTTTCTCATAGAGGTTAAAAAAATCAATATTTCAATGTAGTCCTTGTAAGTTGGATAAATATATCATTCGAAAGAATTAAACAATATGCATTATCCAGAAATTGGTATACTAACTACGGATTTTTCCATGAACATATATACTAGCTATTAATTTAAACATTAAATTGCATCAAAGCTGCGTATATTTCCAGGAACTTACATTGATAGTTGCTTACGCACGATTGACTATTTCTGGAATGTGTAAACATTCAAATTAATTCCCATCATCTGAATACATGTTGTGAACTATTTGCAAAAACAACTCTCAAAACAAGACAGTTAAATATTTTGATTTAGCACTGAAATAGCATAATATTCCTGCATTTTTTTTTTTCTTATATCGATTTCTGGAAAAAAGAAGATAATGGCATAGTAGAAAATGCAAAAAACAATATATATGTCCGAGTGTTTGTTTTTGTGCTATGATCGGTAAAAGATACCGATTTAACACAATATGTGATATTAGGTGTTTTTTTTTGGTTTTGACCATTTGCAGAACAAATTCATACATTAATGTACAATTTCTTCCTAGTGGGTTATCAGATATGAATGATGTTTTTAGAATTGATAAAGGCGATTTAATTTACCCCTATCACCATTTTTTGAAGATTAAACGATAAAAAGGGGCTGCTATTACAAGTAAACTTTTTTTTAATATTTAATGAATCAAACGAAAATGTGTTTCTCTTTCTAAAACAGCCACAAAAATAGAGGGTCCTATGCTTCATTTTTGTCCCATTATTATTTGTGTTATTAACACCTATTTCGGGGTCAAAAGCAAAAGTGCTTCAGTTACATTAGATATGTGACAAAAATACCAATAATGTATAATTTTCCACTTTGTTGCATATTATTTTTATCATATTGAATATTTTAAAGTTGTACAGCAAAATTGAACCTGCTACAATTAAAAATGACGACACAGTGACTGTTATCATTGAAATAACACAATGTAACTGACTTTCTGTTATACAGATGGCAAATGACAATATATATATTGAATTACCGTTGTGAAGAGAAGTGACGCCTGCGTAATATCGTAGAGTTGATGCCTTCCACTGTTGTTGACCGAAGCCACAGAAATCACTGTTGAAGTTACAGCTTTGACGCAGAAGTTTCACATTGGTATCGGAACAACTGTTGTTGGACAAAACGTGGACAATAGCTGAACTAGTAGTGGCCACTGATCTTGCCTCTATGATGTGGAATGCTGACATAGTAAATCCTGCAAGAAGATAACAAAAATGGTTACAAGCAGATTTATGGAATCAGGTCGTAGCATGTATGTTAGCACTGTGTATATATCTTAAAACAAGTAAATATATTGATATATCGCACAATAAACATGATACTTCACGACAGCAAATCATTTAAACACAAATCGAACACTGAGACTGCAGCATTGCCTCTATCAATAGTTGTGATGTCATACTACAAAGACATGATTTGATTCTGTGAAATCAAAATCAAATAATGTGACGCAATTGACTAAACCACTTGAGCAAGGTATTTGCTGTATATATTTCAGTTAAATAATAATGATAAAATAACTATAACATCACTGTTGCTTTGGTGATTTCAATCTTTAACTCTTGGATGAATTCAATCATAAATATTACTTAGATGCTTGAAAGTTTCATAGACCATTTGTGAAAAATGTGTTTACATGTAAAACCAGTAGTACATGTATTAGTTTTCATCACATGATATTTTATTAATTTATCTTGCTCGTTCTGTATTGCTTTTCGCAAAACAAATGTTCACTAATTTGAAAATGAAGTAGGGTTTCAAAAAATTAAAACGTTAAAAAATCAGAATAAGAAAGAGATTCCAGAATAATATGCACATACATTGTTTGTTACATACTCTAGCATCGCTTGATGATTTGGTCCCCTTTTCTATATTTAGATTACGGTCAGACACATTGTTATTTTTTCTGCATATCTTAATTAATTAATTATATTATAAGATAAAGTCGTTTTACAATGTTATAGATTTCGCAAATAGTGTAACTGCAAATCAAAATAATTGAAAAGATTTTTTTTCAAATAATTCATTCAGAATACACATCCGTGTCTTTTTTTAAGCCACTTAAGATTTATTTATTAACATACATAGAACATGTTGTTTTTAATTTCTGTCCCAATTTTACCCGACACCTGTCCTGTACAGGTAAACTTTGACGTTTATAATCTATTATTCCTTGCCTTAGCATTTCTTCGTAAAATGCTTGTCAAATGCAATTATCATTTTTTTAAATTTCATCGAGAACTATAAAACAATAATTTTATTATAATAAAGCTTGCGAATGCCTGTCAATTTTAAGTAAACAATGACAAATGCAAATCTGACACTTACTTTGTGAACGCTATAAATAGCAGCATTAATATGTACCCGAATTAATGGATGGCACATCAGTCAGACTTAAGTGTTAAATAAAGACATCATACAACAAAAGGCATTTCCGAGAGAACTGATACAATCGTTTTGGTACTGTGATTCGCGTTCGGTTATGTACAGATAAGAATTATTTTACATTTTGATAGAGAATGAAGAATTTATAAGTGTGATAAAACAACACCTAAAATACAAGCCAAATACACGAGTACATTATGATCACGCCATATCCGGGTCACAACCTAACACAATTAAAGGTACATAAGCACACTCCATACTTTCAATCTCACAAACAGCAAAAACACATTGATTGACTTTAAAAGACCTTCCAGTAAATCAATTATTAGCAAAAGCCAACTACAATAAAAAATATATCCTGAAAGAAAAAACAGAAATACATTGAAACCTTTGTTTTATGGGCAATTTTGAACAATCATGGCCGCTGCGTTATGATTATACTTAATCGACATAGAATAGATGTTATATTTATAATACAAAGTGGTATTAGAATAATGAATTCTACTTCATCCAATTCTTCTCCTTATTTATAAAACAAAAGGAGGATACCTAAGTGTCAACAAAACCTTACTTCGAACTCAGTATCGATAAAACTAGATCAAATTTTAAAAAAAAATAAAAAAAAATGAGAAACTTGAAAGCACAATGTGAATTCGACCAAGTGTTCCTGGAGAGTAAGGGTCTTCTGCTTCATCGACAACACATTTTATGTAAATGTATGTCCAATGTAAGTAATGTCACGTCTTGAAAGCGAATCTTATAAAGTAACTACAAATGACAAAACACACTAATAAGCGTAACTAGAAATTGTTGCCTAACAATTTGACGGGCTTTTCACCTATACTAAACCTAAACTAAAGGGAATATTTTCTATGCTAATGAGCACATATTATCGCCCTAGGTCTCTTGGCTATTAAGAGGCCGTATAAAGTTTTTTTGACATTTGACCCCTATGACCTTGAAATTAGGTCAACTATTTTTACAAACTAGATAGCTTATTACCTGAGCACCTTATATATGAAATATAAAGACCCAACACCTTCTAGAACTGAAGAAGAAGAATTTTTAAATGTGTTTTCAAAAATAGCACTTATGATATTACAGTTGTGGGATCGCACAGCATTACACGATGTGCGGTGTGCGAACGATTAAAATTGGACGATCATTGCTTGCGCACATTTGTGCGGACGATGGACGAACGTTGTGCGATAACAATCGTGGTTGGTGAAAATTGAGGAATGCCATAACAATATATACGGTTTCATGCATGTGTTTAAACACATAAACTTGATTATTTAGTACGTTTCTATATTCTAGCTATATATATAAGCTTATATGTCTGTCCCTACTTTCTTAAATTTAGAAATGGTGTTTTCGGTGTTTTTCAAACAACCTAAATCGACATATGTAAAATTACAACACAGTCTCGGCAATACAGGCTAAGATAGCCACTTTGTACCTGTACCTGAACCGTAGATATCCCCCGCCCGGGGCACTTACGTAACACGCCAAGAGGTGAAAACCAGGTGAAGGGGAGTAAAACGAATACAAATAACAAATACTAAACTTCCAGTTATGTTTTCATAACGGTCATACGGTATCACTTATCAGCTCTATGTGTCAGGCACATGCCAGGTAAAACTCCGGTCACTCATCAAATTGTTATTTCCCTGTTCTATTACCTAGAAGCTAAATCCATTCTTGACATTCTAACGGTCAATGCAACACTGTGTTACACGCATTGTAAAGTTGTACATAATCTTAATTATTGTGATGAGAAATTACAGTAATATATACAGTGTACATAATTGCATACGAGCCTTCCGTATTTTTTCCATTCCGTAATACTGATCAACAAATTGTATCGAATTGCACAGTTGTGCGGAGAAAGGCGCACAACGGGATGAACGATGTATGCACGCTGTGCGCACGGTATTTTTGGTGCGTTGTGCGGTCACACAACTGTAGTCCCCTACCGAAAACCGAAAGTTGACTTTTGACAAAATGTTTTTTTATTGTAATCAATAGCAATTGCTATCAGTATGCTACTGAGCAAATATCATCGCCTTGGGTATTTTGGTTATTGAGAAAAAGACGTATAAAAAGTTTTAGACATTTGACACCTTTGACCTTGAAAGTAGGTCGAGGTCAACTATTTTCACAAACTTGATAGCTAATCACTTGAGAACCTTATATATGAAACATAAAGACCCAACTCCTTCTAGAACTTAAGAAGAAGATTTTTTAAATGTGTTACCCAAAATATGAAAGTTGACCCCTACCGAAAACCGGAAGTTGACTTCTTACAGTTTTTTTTATTGCTATCAGTAACAATTGATATCAGTATGCTACTGAACAAATATCATCGCCTTGGGCCTCCTGGTTATTGAGAAGAGGCCGTATAAAGATGTTTAGACATTTGACCCCTATGCCGTTGAAATTCGGTCAAGGTCAACCATTTTCACAAAGTTGATAGCATATCACCTGATCACTTTATGCACCAAAAATACCGTGCGCACACAGTGTATTCATCGTTCGCACACCGTCCGCACATCGTCCACACATGGTGCGCACCACTGTGCGATTTAACAATCGTTCGCCCCGTTATGGGGTTCACTCTACACAATTGTGCGATTTGGTACAATTTGAAATCAATATTACGGAATGAAAAAAGTACCGAAACCTCGTATGCAATAATGTACACTGTATATTTTAGTGTAATTTCTCATCACAATGATAAAGATTCTGTATAATTTTACAATGCGTGTTACACAGCATTACAGTGACCGTTAGACTGTCAAGAATTGGTTTGGCTCCAAGGTAACCAAACAGGTAAATAACAATTTGAAGAGTGACCGAAGTTTTACCTGGCCTGTGCCTGACACATAGAGCTGATATGCGATACCTAATGACCGTAATTTAAACACACATCGACGTTTGTTATTTGCATTCGGTTTGCCTAAAGCTCCCCTTCACCTGGGTTTTGACACACCCCGGCCGGACCCGACGAGTTACATAAGTGCCCCGGGAGGGGTAAAACTGTGGTCCAGGTTCATGTTCAAAGTGGTAATGTTTACCTGTATACGGGACTGTGATGTAAATTAACATGTGTCGATAAAGGTCTTTTAAAAAACACCTAAAACACAATTTCTAAATTTAAGAAAGCATAAACAAAAAGATAAGCTTATAAGTGTAGAAACATACGTAAAAATCAAGTTTATATGTTTGAACACAAGACCATACATATATTGTCAAGGCATTCCTCAATTTACACCAACCACGATTGTTATCGCACAACGTTCGTCCATCGTGCGCACAAATGTGCGTAGCAATGATTGCCAACCTTTCATCGTTCACACATCGTGCACATATCGTTCACACACCTTGCACACATCATGCACACACCGCATATCCCACAACTTTTTGTGTCAACATTTATACTATAATTGCATAACTGCTCTACAATCAATAGTATTTGAGTTATGGTTATTTTAATATTTGGACTTATGACCTCATGGCGGCAATACAGGATATTTGACCTACTTGAAAATGTTGCAATGACACATCTGCTTCCAATCAAAATATTAGGTGGCCACAAAATCAGGGAAGAAGAATACACTGTAAGAAGAAGAAGATAACAATTCCAATAGGTCTTTTCACCAGTTGGTGAAAAGCCCTAATCAAGGAAGTTTCATCTCAATCATATCATGAAGGCGACTATAACACTTGCCTATATCAACCTGCTTCTCTCTCAACTCTGTGTTAGTGTTTCTGTTAGACTTCGACATCTATTACTTTCATGACCTGAGAAGTAAGTTCTGTAATACCGTACGAATGCGAAACGTTACCACTGTAGGTTGGGGGAAAAGGGATATTACTATTAAGAAAGGGAAAGTTCATCATCGGAAATGGAAAAGTATGGTATATGAATTTACTTATCATCTTAGGTAAAGGATAATCTTATTTAACATGTGATATTACAATTACAATCTTTATATTACCAGATAAACATATTTTCATTTGCAATAGGTATTTTGACAACGGTGATTCCTGTATTACGTTTACACGATAGGCATGCATACTATATGTGTGCGCTGTAATCATCTAACTTGTTTTGCCTCACTGATACATTTTATCTTGTAGGAAGTCTGGTATGATGTGGGAAGATAAAGAAGCCAGTGGAGAATGTCAATACCACGGTATAGATTAGAGAAACTTATCAACGTGACAAACAAATAGCATGTGACAGAATATGTTTACTATGAATCTGATACTTGCACTACCAAAGTTTTCGTTTCGTTTTATTTTCTTTCACCAAATATTTATTATTATTGTTACTTTTACACTCACTGTTAACGGATTTTTGAGTTACCACGCTCTACATCAAAGAGGATGGTGATACGTTATCTTAATGGCAAGACTAATAAAAGTAATAATAATAAATTACTTCAAGAAATAGTACAATTAAGGTTGAAGACATTTTCAAAATTACAATTGTGCGTTGTTAACTGGGCCTATTATAAAGGGTGAGATGTCTACTCGACAATTGCAGACCCGATGGTACACACATTCAGTAAATGTAAAGGTCCAACTCCACGTGTGCAGATTGTCATGGTATTCATATTTTAATTACTGAAATTAATTAATGTAATAAGAATACAGTAAAAGAGACATTATGATTATTCTAACATATTGCACGGCACGGTTTACATAAAATACTAGTTGCAGAATAAATTATCTGTTATAGCTAAGCATTGTAATTTTGTTACTTAATAAAGAATGTTATGGGCACCTTTCCTTTTTCCTCTTTTTCCTAAACATATTTCGGAACACTTTAGACATAGATTTCCATGCTTCCGACCTTAGATCCGCTGACTTAACCTTTGTTTGACTCTGCTTCAAGACACTTAATCTCTAAATAAGCCCTAATGCTTACATCGTATTTTAATGGATATTTATCGAATATAATTAACAACTATGTAATACATGTAATTATGATAACATGGATTGGAAATTAATCTACTGGTGAATATATATTGCACAATTATTAAATAACTCATTGAATATTTTATAACTTTTAAATGAAATATAACACACATACGGATTTAATATAGTTTCACATATATTAAGTTCAAAATGTCGTGTCATCAGGTGCACATGCAGTGTAATGCAATTCGGAATCCCTGTCCTTCTGTTTCGATAATTGATTTCAAAACAATTTTTAATTAATCGGAATAAGATTCAGTTTAACATGAATAATGAAGGTTATTTGTTTTAAACAAAATCAGTAAAGTCAGCTTTCTCTACTATGACAGCTGACTTTTAAAAAATGTGGCTTAGTGAGTTATCTTTAGCGAATTAGAGTCGAGACACCGTTCATTTACACTTTTTGCTTAAACAACGGCAACGTTTTCAAAAGCTCGCAAAATAAGTTTTCAATTCCAGAATGTGTTCAAAACAAACTTAGCCTTTAGATTTAAATTAATCCTGATAATGTAAGTTGTATCCAGTACATTCATATCAATGCTGATTTAAGAGGAATATTCTTACATCTACAGTGTAGCTAAGTACACTCTACATTACGTGAAGAACAACATACCTAGACATATCAAGTAGAAAAGTCTCCATCCTAAGATATGTTTTCCCATCTCTGTGAGGAAGTTGACTCGATAGTAACTGGTTCAGGATATACTGATTGACTGAACGATATAGATATCAATTCGGGGTTTTTTTTCTTATCTATACTGGTGACATGTTACGGGCACGATTAACCATTATCAGCTATTAAGATATGGGTAGTAAAGCGTAGATACAAACCTCTCCAACGTAGTGCTAGCTTAATGAATGGATATCGAGAGATATTTATTCAACTCGGGGGCAGTGACTTCGACAAAACACAATATTGTTTGATGTCACTATTTGTGGACGTATCAAATATTTCAAAGAAATACGAAGCCAACATATTACTAGAATCTGAATCATACTGATACATAAACTTATGTTTAAAATATTTATAAATATAATCTGCCCTTCCCCGTTGGTTTTCGCCGAGTACTCCAGTCTCCACCCACATTACGACCCCCCGCCGCACTGTAATATCCGAGCAAACAATAGTGATTAATATAATTTGAAATAACTTGTGCCTTAATTGTTGCAAAATAAAGCAAATAGTATATTTATAAACATCACGACAATATTTTGTCCTTGTCAAAATATAGGAATATAGCATATACCAAAATTCAAGTTTCTTTAGGGCAAACGTGAAAAGAATTACCCACGTTTCCACATAAAGTAGTTATGTTAAGAAGACTTCACTCGCTTTACACACGTATCAAGCAATCAGAGGAAATCAGCTTCAAACCATCGACCGGATATAAAATTCAGTTAGAAGATCCATACACACCAATTTTATTTTTTCCTACGTTTGTGGTAACTGTTTTAATTTCAGGAAATCTTAGCAAAAAGCTAGAGAATTATCGCTGAATAGCAATCGAATTAATATTAGATGTTGGTGAAGTGGATAGTGTGCTGTGACATATTTATGTGTGTAACGTCAGAGTATCTCTAGATATAAGTGAATTCGCAGAATGGCATTTTTGTTTTTTGCTTAAGATGTATAAAGGGGTTTTTTTCAAGCTATGATACGTATTCAACTTCATTTATCAAGTTAAACCTGAATATTGATTAGCTGGCTTATTGACTTAGTAACTCGGAAACCGTCCACATGTGTATTGACTGTTTACGACATGAGACGTTTTGGGGGATATCTGACCTAAATAATGATAATAATAAGCTAGAAATCGGAATCTGGTAAATAAGCTCTCGTTGAATTATTTCTTGATTGCTACATGTATGTCTAAATACATGTACTTCCTTTGATTGGTTGATTGTTTGTGGGTCCTTAAAAAAACACCATTAAATATCCATACTGAATATTTCAGGAAAGTCAGTGATGGTAAAAGTCTGTAATTATGAATACTTGTTAAGATCACGTTATCGGCAATACAAATGTAAAATACTGACCAACCATATTTGGTTGGTACCTTGCTAATTTTAATAATTATAAGTTATCTATTGTACATGTATACATTGGTATATGGTATATATTTAGATTCTTTTCTAGCTCTCTTAAGGATTATACATTATTTTAAAAGATGAATAAATAAATGAAAAATTATTACGGAAAGCTAACATGGATAAATTATCATGTATTGTCCTTACGTATCAAAATGTCCAGTTCTCTTTGCGATTCCCAATTTAAAATAAATGACCTTCGCCATAAACAGACATATTACATACAATTGATTGGTGAAGCCTTTAGAGAGATGATGTCCATCTTTAACGGTTAACAAAATCTTCCCATGTACGTAGACAAATATGAATATCGAATGATGAATAATTCCTGTGAATACAGAAATATTGTACCTTGCATACTTATACATTTTACAAAATATCAAAATGTGCTATCAATATTGAAATCTTTGCACTAAAGTGCAAGTGGTCCGGACTAATATGTGTCTACAGACAGGGTTATAATTATCAAATAGTGTTTTTTTTTTAAGTTTTGCGATAATTTACCACTTTCATATCCCTATAGTGTGTTTCGTTCCCAAACAAAACAACATTTTATCACTGCTGGTATTAATGTGGTATACATTCTAACATTTAGATTGTTTAGAAGATTTTTTTGGACGTTTAAAAAGTACCGTAAATGACAACAATTGACAAATCTTAGTGTATTATTAACAGATTAGTTCCAATTAATCGTTTATGAAATAACTTTATAAACATAGCAGACATGTAACTGTTCACGTCATTTTCTCGATATGACAATAGTAAGCATTGTCATTTGGGTCCAAAAGATCAAACACTATGCATGTAACTTTATAGAATATACAGTAACATTTCAAACTATGTAGACTATCCCTAGGTCTTAAACCTTTTATCTGTCTAATTCCATGATTAGTGGTATTGGTTTAAGTGGATATATTGCCAATAACAAGAAAACAAATTTTATTAATGACATTCCCTCTGTACATTGTGTTGCCATGTTATTGAATGTTTCTGTTGGAGAGATGTGGCATTCCTTAACAACCTGAATTATTTAGGCCAAGACGCTCCTTAAACTGAAAGCATTACTTCTAAAAGGGATAATCTCAACCATATTCAGTGTTTTACACAAGTATTTCATATTTTTTTATGACTAAATCACATTTTGGGCCCCTATCGGGCTGGCGCTGACTGTTTACATACCTTTTGATCCCCTAACCCTACAGACTGTTCTTCTGAAAATTAATCAAATTAGGTTGGTTGTTTTAAAGGGAGGTAACATGAATCAAAACTTGAAGGCAAGCATCTGAAGAAAAGCAGTTTACCCTTTATGAACAATCACCCGAACAAGTGAAATATTATCGTATCCTGCATATTCCATTCATGGTATTGAAATGAATTTTGAAGAATATTAAACAAAAACTATAACAAAAGCAGTCTAAAATGCCTTGTTGATTTTCAAATTCTCTTTATTATTTGGAAATCTGGTTGCATTTGATCATGGATGGACTCTGGTTAAAATGGTGTTCTCTCTGTCCGTCTACATGTAGCTATTACCTCTCCTAACTTCTAGTTCAGTATTACGCTCTTGACATCGCCTCCTCTAACGGCAGTACTCTATTATATACATCCGCATTGTTACTCTATTACATATATTGGCATTGCTTCCTCTATTAATTACATTCGCATTGTTGCTCTATTACATAAATTCACATTGCTTCCTCTATTACATACATTCGCATTGTTACTCTATTATATACCATCGCATTGTTACTCTAATACATATATTCGCACTGTTACTCTATTATATACATTCGCATTGTTACTCTATTACATGCATTCGCATTGTTACTCTATTACATAGATTCGCATTGTTACTCTATTACATGTACATACATTCGCATTGTTACTCTATTATATACATTCGCATTGTTACTCTATTACATATATTGGCATTGCTTCCTCTATTACATACATTCGCATTGTTACTCTATTACATATATTGGCAATGCTTCCTCTATTACATACATTCGCATTGTTACTCTATTACATCAATTCACATGGCTTCCTCTATTATATACCATCGCATTGTTACTCTATTACATACATTCGCATTGTTACTTTATTACATACATTCGCATTGTTACTCTATTACATACATTCGCATTGTTACTCTATTACATACATTCGCATTGTTACTCTATTATATACCATCGGATTGTAACTCTAATACATATATTCGCATTGTTACTCTATTATATACCATCGCATTGTTACTCTAATACATATATTCGCACTGTTACTCTATTATATACCATCGCATTGTTACTCTATTACATACATTCGCATTGTTTCTCTATTACATACATTCGCATTGTTACCCTATTGCATTGTTTCTCCATCACATACATTCGCATTAATAGTAATATAATATACCAAAAAAAAATATGCTTTATAACTGATTATTTCTTAATAAAAACAAATTTATGATTGGTATTTATTTACAAGTGTGCAGGCAGTACAACTGGTATCAGAATTACACACTTCCTGCATGAAAAACAATACATGAGACAATTGTCATATTTCTAACACAGCGTTATGTATTTATAACGACAACATTCAGTATAATATTGTCAGTGCCGTATAATCATCACATACATCATAACAATATTAAAAATGGTTAGTGAAATTAAATAAAGGTTTTTATACACATGTTTACTTTAAATATATCAAAAGACAAGACGCGTTGTTCATTTACATTAACAGACCTCGAATAAAAAAGAAAAGCGCGTAAATATATGACCTGATTGTGTTACAATAGGGGCAATTTCTTACAGATATATCTAAACATAATATTTGATATGAGTGTAATATGACTTTAATGAATTTCGAACTATTTTGAATTATAATATTAGTGATTTTATTATTGAAGGTACCTGTATTTTACACTGAATAACAACAACCTTCATGTTCGTGTGTATATTAATGGACCAGGGTTTCATTGTATGTTGTTGTAGAATCCAGGTTACATGAACATTAAACATTTTCATTTTTTTTTTTTATAATGCTATTAAAGTACTTAAGTCAGTATATACATTGTTTTACATCGCTTTTCTTAATATACTTTACGCTTAATTACAACTGTAACTTGTAATGATACAAGTATATACATTGTGACTATTGTGAACCTGTATAATTATGCTTATGTCACATGTATATACGAAAAATTAACAGTACACACATTTGCAGTGTTACTGCAAAAATGCAAATCTTAAGAACAGGTTGAACACATGTGGTTAGTTAGATTTATGTCATTGGCAACAAGTTCGTGTAAATAAATGACCTACAATGGAAACGTTTAATTACTCTATAAGGAAACGTTAAATTACCTTACAATGGAAACGTTAACTTACATTCGTACAATGGAAGCTTTAAATTACCTTTCTATGGAAACGTTAAATAATCTAGCATTGGAAACGTTAAACTTATAATAGAAACGTGAAATGATCTTTCTATGGAAACGTCAAACTGATAATAGAAACGTTAAATGATCTTTCTATGGAAACGTTAAATAATCTAGCATTGGAAACGTCAAACTTATAATAGAAACGTTAAATGATCTTTCTATGGAAACGTTCACCTTTCAATGGAAACTTTGAATTACCGGATATTAGAAACCTTATATTAACGTACAATGGAAACATGAAATTGACTTACAATGGAAGCTTTAAATTAGTGTACAATGGAAACATTAAATTACTTTACAATGAAACGTTAAATTACCCTACAATGGAAATGTTAAATTACCTTACAATGGAAACTTTAAATTAACTTACTATGGAAACGTTAAATAACCTAACATTGGAAACGTCAAACTTATAATAGAAATTTTAAATTACCTTACTATGGAAACGTTGAATCACCGTCGTTTAATGAAAAAGTCAATCTATCTCACAATGGAAACGTAAAATTACCGTACAGTAGAAACGTTATATTAACGTACAATGAAAACATTAAAGTACTGTACAATGAAAATGAATTAGTACAGGGTAAATGAGACTGGCTAACACTAATTACACGTTATTGACATATCAACCATGGTTTATAATCACATATATAGCTCCATGGCTGTCAAGGAAATAGCAATTCATCATGGTCAACACTAGTGATACACTATCATCACACATCATCTATACGGTATCCGAGGTAAACAATTCACGGGAATTCAGAAGGGCGAATACTTATTATGACTACTGACATAAAAGCCATGTCGCATCATCACGCATTCATAGCTACATGGTTGTCAAGGAAGTGGTTCCCGTAAATCAGAATTGCCAACACTTTTTACATATTTTTGATATACCAGTCATGATATACAAGGTTTCATTGACTGTCACAACAACATAAAAGCAGCTTATGTTTTATGTTCCAATTGTATATTCTGTTTAATAATAATTGTGTTTATAACACATCCTTATAAATTCTCATACAAAAACAACCAAATTTCATTTTCATTCTGGATCGTCCGTTATTCATCCTAGTTGTTAAATACTGAAAAATACACATCAAAATCTGCGCGTTACCGTTTGTATGATCTTTAATTTGTATAGGCATCAACAGTTTCTTTTGTGTTTGCTCATTAAATTACTTTAAAAGTCGTTACTTTTTCATTCCTTTCATTTTAAGATGTTCAGGAATGTATTCATCACTGATATAAGATTTATCTCGTTGAGAACTTTTTCTTTTCGCTGCCCGGGCCTTCCTTATGACAATTAAGGCCGCCAGAACCACAGCACAGCCCCCAATGACGGATCCAACGATTATCCCTGTTTTGTGACTGTCGGAGAACGACCCGTCATTTTGAGCGTCCTTATTCCCGATACCGCCAACGGGAGTAGTCATGACCACTGAAGGACCATGAGAACTAGGGTATACTCTGTGACCGGAAGTAGTTGATCGATGTGGCAATGATTGAGACGGAATTGAATATTTAATTCTAGACGTAGGTACAGAAATTGACGAATTATGGGTTGACGCCATATTTGTAAATTGTGTTGTATTAAAATCCAATGTTGTTGATAACGATTGATCCGTTGTTACAGGTGGAGTTGTCGATTGCTCTGATGATGCTGAAGATGTCGTGTTATTTGTTACTTTGGGTGATATTTCTGACACTTGTTCGGTTGTTGGCTTCGTTGAAGGTTTCTTTGTTTTCTGAACAGTTGTTTGTTGGACAAATGAATGAGTGTTGATCACTGATGTTGTTTCATCGGTTGTTATTTCTGCATTTGTATATGTTGCTGTTGTTGTTGGTATCTTAATTGAAACTGTTGTTGGTGTTGTTGTCTGTGCTGTTGTTGATAGCACTGATGTCGTTAGCTTTGGTGTAGTCGTTCGTTTCGTCCTTGTAGAATTTGGGGTAGTGGTTTGAGTAGTGGTCGGTTTCGTAGTTGTAGTGGTGGTTGGCGTAGTGGTCGGTAATGAGTTTGGCGTAGTTGTCAGTGTCGTGGTCGGTGTCGAGGTTGGCGTTATTGTCGGTTTCGTGGTTGGTGTAGATTTTGGTGTAGAGGTTGGTGTAGTTGTTTTTTTCGTGGTTGGTGTAGTTGTTGGTTTTGCGGAGGGTGTAATTGTTGGTGTAGTGGTTGGTGTAGTTGTTGGTGTCGTTGTTGGTGTCGTGGTTGGTGTCGTGGTTGGTGTAGTGGTTGGTGTCGTGGTTGGTGTCGTGGGCGGTGTAGTGGTTGGTGTAGTTGTTGGTGTTATGGTTGGTGTAGTTGTTGGTGTTGTGGTTGGTGTAGTGGTTGGTGTCGTGGTCGGTGAAGTTGTTGGTGTAGTTGTTGGTGTGGTGGTTTGTGTAGTTGTTGGTGTAGTGGTCGGTGTAGTGGTTTGTGTAGTAGTTGGTGCAGTGGTTGGTGTAGTGGTTGGTGTAGTTGTTTGTTTAATTGTGGGTGTAGTGGTTGTTGTAGTGGTTGGTGTCGTGGTCGATGAAGTTGTTGTTGTAGTGGTTGGTGTAGTGGTTGGTGTAGTGGTTGGTGTCGTGGTCGGTGAAGTTGTTGGTGTAGTTGTTGGTGTGGTGGTTTGTGTAGTTGTTGGTGTAGTGGTCGGTGTAGTGGATTGTGTAGTTGTTGGTGTAGTAGTTGGTGCAGTGGTTGGTGTAGTGGTTTGTGTCGTGGTTTGTGTCGTGGTTTGTGTAGTTGTTGGTGTAGTGGTCGGTGTAGTGGATTGTGTAGGAGTTGGTGCAGTGGTTGGTGTAGTGGTTTGTGTCGTGGTTTGTGTCGTGGTTTGTGGAGTTGTTGGTGTAGTGGTTGGGGTAGTTGTTGGTGTCGTTGTTGGTGTCGTGGTTGGTGTCGTGGTTTGTGTAGCTGTTGGTGTAGTGGTCGGTGTCGTGGTCGGTGTAGTGGTTGGTGTAGTAGTTGGTGCAGTGGTTGGTGTAGTGGTTTGTGTCGTGGTTTGTGTCGTGGTTTGTGTAGTTGTTGGTGTAGTGGTTTGTGTAGTAGTTGGTGTAGTGGTCGGTGTAGTGGTTGGTGTCGTGGTTGGTCTAATTGTGGGTGTAGTGGTTTGTGTAGTGGTTGGTGTCGTGGTTGGTGTAGTGGTTCGTGTAGTAGTTGGTGCAGTGGTTGGTGTAGTGGTTTGTGTCGTGGTTTGTGTCGTGGTTTGTGTAGTTGTTGGTGTAGTGGTCGGTGTAGTGGTTTGTGTAGTTGTTGGTGTAGTGGTTGGTGTAGTTGTGGGTGTTGTGGTTGGTGTAGTGGTCGGTGTAGTGGATTGTGTAGGAGTTGGTGCAGTGGTTGGTGTAGTGGTTTGTGTCGTGGTTTGTGTCGTGGTTTGTGTAGTTGTTGGTGTAGTGGTCGGTGTAGTGGTTTGTGTAGTAGTTGGTGCAGTGGTTGGTGTAGTGGTTGGTGTAGTGGTTTGTGTAGTGGTTGGTGTAGTGGTTGGTGTCGTGGGTTGTGTAGTGGTTGGTGTAGTGGTTGGTGTCGTGGTCGGTGTAGTGGTTTGTGTAGTAGTTGGTGTAGTGGTCGGTGTAGTGGTTGGTGTCGTGGTTGGTGTCGTGGTTTGTGTCGTGGTTGGTGTAGTGGTTGGTGTCGTGGTTGGTGTCGTGGTTTGTGTAGTAGTTGGTGTAGTGGTTGGTGTAGTGGTTTGTGTAGTAGTTGGTGCAGTGGTTGGTGTAGTGGTTGGTGTCGTGGTTGGTGTCGTGGTTTGTGTAGTAGTTGGTGTAGTGGTTGGTGTAGTGGTTTGTGTAGTAGTTGGTGCAGTGGTTGGTGTAGTGGTTGGTGTCGTGGTTGGTGTCGTGGTTTGTGTAGTAGTTGGTGTAGTGGTTGGTGTAGTGGTTTGTGTAGTAGTTGGTGCAGTGGTTGGTGTAGTGGTTGGTGTCGTGGTTGGTGTCGTGGTTTGTGTAGTAGTTGGTGTAGTGGTTGGTGTAGTGGTTTGTGTAGTAGTTGGTGCAGTGGTTGGTGTAGTGGTTGGTGTCGTGGTTGGTGTCGTGGTTGGTGTAGTTGTGGGTGTAGTGGTTGGTGTCGTGGTTTGTGTAGTAGTTGGTGTAGTGGTCGGTGTAGTGGTTGGTGTCGTGGTTGGTTTAGTGGTTGCAGTCGCCGGAATTTTCCATATTTTGACGTCGTCTAAACCTAGTTTTGTGTCATAGTTTATTCTAACACATTTGAACCGTATCTGCAATAAAAAAGAAGTGAATAGAAAGGGAGAGATACAAAAAGCGCAGTGATATAATTAACAAATATTGAAATAAATGAAAGCTGTTAGATTTATATCAGTTTTAAAACTAGAACTTTCGACTATGGACTAACAAAAACCCGCATTCCGGCTGCTTGTTGCCCCTGTAGGGGCTAAATAAATGAGTGAAAACAAATATAGAAAGATCAAGTATCATGCAAAAGTCTAACCTCAGATGTCGTACCTACAGACAGCTAGAAAAGGCAAACACCGCTACTGTGACCTTTGACCCCATGACCTCGGAAATTTGTCATAATATAGCTTGCATCAATGCTAAATATACTCGTATGTATATGTATACAAAATTCCTACCATTTCTGCGATAATAAGCCATTAACTACGTTGCGGAGGGTAAAATGAAATGTACGACAACTTTATTAAAAGGGTTCTATACTTGAGATGATATATCAATATTAGTTATTTTCTGAAAAAGAAAACTGTATCTATTATGACAAGAGAACAAAATAATAAAGAATAAACAAAAATAATCAACTCTGGTATTCTAAATGTAAATTTACAAAAGACAAAAGACAAAGATTCGAACCCTAGACCCACGATGATCAAACTGTTGTTGTAACCAACAGCAATTCGATCAACGGTTGAACCCTGACATAGTTGCGCAGTAGGTAAACCTCAAACATTATCATCTATATAATACTTTATGCCACCTACTGGAAGCATAATAAATTAATTATCATGGGTTGTCATTATGAAAATACTCAAGAAATTGAGAACGACTTTGACACAACTTGAGAACGAATTTTCCAATTTCCGGGCATTTGGGAACGTGTTTTCTCAAAAAAAGAATGTCTGCTAGCGTCAGGTGACGTCCTAAACCGGAATATGTATCCACACAAAAGTCATCCGCGTGAGAAAGGCATCCGCCATAAAGGAATCATTCATCAAACAATTATAAAATTACGAAAACATATTGTGAGGATAACAACACCATTTTAAGTGTTAATGTGCATATGAAAAGCCAATGACGATAGGAATGTTTAGAAAATATTTTTTACATAGTTTTAGGGTTTATTGTATTCTTCCGCGCAAATCTACTATTTGTTTCGTTGGATTTGTGATCGATGACCATTGAGTCTAGAGGTCATTTGGAAAATATGGTGTTGAGTTGACTTTTTTAAAAGAAAAAAAAATAAGGTAGTAGTATATAGATTATGACCCGTTAATTTAAGCAAACTGTGTTTTCAGGGTTTGTCGTGGGAACAATTTTCTCATCTCAAATTTATCCACATGCTCGCGATGAGAAAATTGTTCTAACGACAAACCCTGAAAACACATTGTGATAATCTATAAAACCCCGAGGAGATATAATATAATGTCAATATAACTACAAAATTTTGTCTACACAGGACAAGGATCCGTATTTGTTGCAATGAACTAACTGTTTTCACCAATTATAAATAATTCATATTATTCACGCACACAGGATATGCCATAGCACATATCAGCGTTACAAAAGACGGTATGTGACGTGATTGATAACAACGTCACAAAACATACATTTGTTATAACGTCATTAATTAACGAAATTCAAGCAATATGCATATTAGCTAAAACATTTTTTAATGCGTTCAAATAACTCAGATACAGCGAAGAACACGTGAATATTAAGAGAAGAAGTTTGATTCAGGTATGATCTTTGTAATACACTGTACATGTTTGATCTCCTATAAAAATATATACAAGACACAGCTGTTCATAGAAAAATGTTTTATTTGTTTAAGTTAGTTCAATCCCTAGATAGAAATGCCATTAAATTTTTTCTTATATCTTTCAATCATAAAATATACATGCACAAAACGACCTTATTTCGTATACGCTAGTTTGTTTACAAACGCAAACGCAAACCGTGGGTTCAGTGTCTAACCTGTTTGTGTATGCCAAAATGTCACCCAATCAGTAAAAGAAACAGAGTCATATTTCCACATAAAGTCACAAAATAAAAAGAATTACCTCCCTTTTACAATGTGTTTTTATAAACGGTTGTTCGAAAATACAACGAAATATTGCAGACGAAATAAATTTCCATAAATAGTGTAGCATTAGGTTAATAGCAGAGTACTTACTTATAATGGAATTATTGTAATTGTACTTATGTTTTATATGTTTTAGATGAAAATTATAAAATGGTGATCAATAACACAATCAAACGTAGATACATTTTATCTTATGCTGCTGTTCGCATAATTATGAACATTGAATACATTGTTTATACTTATTACTTAATATTATATAATATAACTATAAATTTATACCTTGAATGGAGCCTGACTGAAAACGGCCAATGTCGCCTTCCTCCAATCACCTCCATGGCGACCACTCAGTTTCCATAGAGACGTGTCCTGACCATTGGTATCCAGCAGAACTTCCAGATTTGAGGTAGTTGCTGTCATGGCGTACCAGAACTGAATACACACAGCCCCGCCTTTAATTGTTGTTGTGCTGATTGAAGAACTAGCGCCATTTCGTTTACCGAGAGTGTATGGGTAAATATATGGTCCTCCTGCAATAGCACCACAAATAAGTTAAAATATCATCAAAAAGTAATGTAATCTCTAATAAGATCTGACAGTATGTTATTGTGCATTCCTGGATACATATAATACATCACTTTCATTTTCCCAAAATTTAATTAAAACCTTTTAAATGTCTGGAAAATGCGACAATGAACACAATGATGTATCCGTTTCCTTTCTCACTTTAATAGTGACCGAGTAATATGAATTCTCCTGAAAGGTGTATTTACCAATTCTGCTCTCAAACTACCAACAAAGGGAGGTAATCTGAAAAATGAAAACTTGAATAGGTTTGTAGTTTTCATGAATAAAATTTCTTTTTGGGTGAAATATGATGCCTTGAGATCATGTGCATGTAGAAAACAAACAGTACAGTGATACTATGATGTTACTGTCTTGTTTGATGACGTCATAGTAACTGTGATGTCATCATAACTATGACGTCATCAATGGGCATCTATGACATCATCGAGGATCACTGATATCAAAATATTGAACACTAGGAAACCCATCTCAACAACAAACTAGCAACAGACACACTTCCCGTAACCGATGAACAGCACAGAAATGTAAGATATTCTGAGAAATCAGACAAGTGCCACCATAGCAACCGTTATTTACTTTCCTCGCCTAGAATTGACAGTGACCCTCAGAAATTGTTCATTTAACATATTTCGCTAGAAAAAAAAGATTTTCTTCAGCTGTAATTATGGAAATAAAATTTATTGACATTACTGACTTTGCTTATTTCATCTGTATGCTGAATCAAGTGGAAAAAAACATCTAAAATAGTGTAATTAAAATGAAAACAGATATTTTACCCATTTTTACCCATTTTCAATAAATACAACTTTATGTATTAGTAACCATGGCTACCGGGTGCTGAACTGAGTGAAACAGACTGAAATCTAGTATGAATGCATCAGGAGATAGCCTGTGAACTATTTGATGTTTGGTATCAACTTTACCAATAACATAATTGACACATATGTGATGAATTGCAGAATTTCACAAGTGCCTGTGAAAGCGCGAGTTACCTCTCTTTATACATCCACAGGTAACAGGCTAATGACCTATATATAGACCTATCTATGTAACGGGTTTTTTGGCGTTTTTGAGTAGTTTTAAGTATTAATGAATGAAAGTGAAGCTGAATCAAGCATAAAAAGGGATTTTTTCAGAAAAAATCAAGTTCTATGTGTATATGGTAGCAGAATACAGTAGAAATGGCCCGACTCTGATAAACAAGGCACATGTCGAGGAAATGTAAACACAGCGGTTTTACCCTACACAACACATGTATACATGTATATATATTTGTAAACTGCATTACATTTACAATACATATAAAGCACTGAGAAGTGTATAAACCTCTTTTTTCTATGTATGTCACTTGTGTGAAAACCATGGTTACCACATCAAAAATTACCAAAAAATGCCAAAAAATGCTATTTTTAACCCAAAATTTGACCCCCGCAAGTAGTAATTTTTTTCCTAAGCTCTGTCTGAAATTAAAGATTACCTACCTGGTTGCAGAATTATCTGGGTCGCAGTAAAATTGTAGAACTTGATTTTTTGCAATTTTGCGTCGTGTGCTGTTGTCAAAATTTTACCTCCTGTAAAGCTAGCTTTTCATGTGTACGCACCCTTTCGTATTATGGCCAAAATTTTATTCTCGAACCAAAGAAATCTTCTTTCTTTTTTACAAATGTGAAGCTCACATAGCCCACTTCATCATGCTTATACCAATTTTAGTACAGTTTTATTTTTATATTTTTTTTACATATCATTATACAGGGGTTAGCCATTTAACAAAAATATCACCCATGGCCACAACCCTCTACTGTACACTGCTACCTAAGCACACGCATGCAATTTTAATACGTAGCACATCAGGGCATTTCTCTGTCATATACAGGCTTATTATAAAAACATAAGTAATTATTCATAAATTGCACACTTGGTTCTAACGGATGTATGGAGACTAATTAGGGTAACTTTGCGCTCTCTTTGATTCTAGAATATTTGGAGAATGAGTAAAATTTGGATAGTATACTACATTTGTATATTATATACATGTATTATCATTACAAATAGTTATATTATTATAGAACATGTCAGCAAGGGCCGCACCAAGTACTTTAGTATAAGTATCATTAATCTTAGAAACATTTTGGATCCCAATTGCACATAAACATATTGCATTGAAAAACTATATCAAAAGTTGGAGCTTGTACCCAAACGGTCTATTTTTGGTAACAATAACCTTGACCTTATACTTTTTAAGCCCTTATACATCAGTGTATATATCACAGTGTATCACCATGTCAATTTACAATAAGGTAAGACTTTTAGATTCCGAGAAAAGGACGTACTCCCATCAGGCACGGGTAGACCGCTAAGGGATGAATCCAGGTCACCAAATTTTGTAACAGTGTACTGTCAATGATTATGTAGAAGTGTTATAATAGGCCAACACTGTGCATGAGTCTTGTACAAGCTATACTTTTTTTTCCAGATAAAATATGAAGTAAGGGTTCAAGGAGGACATCTTTGTTGCTATCAGAGATGTTTAATCTTATTATATATCTTTTATAACCTACATTTTATGAATTTGTGTTTACTGCATTGGTAGGAATCGCTTTTCATGCAAATAGTAGAGAAATATTTCAAATGACAATAGATCTAAATTTAAATTGTACCATAAAGAGAATGTACTCCAGAGTAAAGTGTTAATGGTGTAGATGTTATCCTCCACTGTATGTCATGGTAACCCGTAGGATGACTGAAGCTACAGTAACCACTGTTAAAGTCACAGCTCTGGCTCAGTAGTGTTACATTGATTTCGGAACAACTGCTGTTAGACAGAACTTGGACATTAGTCGGTCTTGTAGAGGTGACTGATCTTGCCTCTGTACTGTTGAATGTTGAAATTGCGAATCCTGCAGTGAGATAAGAAAGATAAATAGTACATAGATGAAATCTGTTTGTAACATTTATGCTAGTAATTTGACTTAGTAATATAGACGTACATATAGCAAGTAATTACTACATTTTACAGCAACCGAATTATGCTTTGGCAGTTCAAAAAAATCAATCAAAATGGTAACAGTATTTTCTCCGTAAACAGTTGTCACGTCATACATTTTTAATACAATGACATGATTTGACCGAGGGACGTCATTATTGTAGTCAGCAAAGAAAGGGAAAAAATGTTAATTGCAGATAAATGTTTCTTTTTGTAGCATTTGTACTAAGCTTTTATTAATCTTTTCATTAAAAACCTTTTTCATATATTTGCCTTAAATTAAACAATTCCGCGGTGATATTATTTTATAAGACGTTAGAGCAGGAGAAGTCGAATTACTTAAGTCAAATTTGATTCCGTGTATGACCACTATTTGCGCAGAAAACAGCATTGCACCGCCGTCACATTATGTGGCCGAACAAGGAATAGCGCATCCTCGATATCCAGGAATTACGCTCACTTTCGCTCTCTGCACCACTGGAAAATGTCATAGCAAAATTGAAGTCAGAAAGATGATTGTTTGATTGGTCTCAGGTAAAAGAAACTGACCAATCGCTATGCTGTTACCTGTCCTTTGAAGATTACAAAGGAGAGACGCCCGACTTCAAGCCTGTCAATGTTTACCGTTTCGTGACCACGAGATTCTTTTGATGTATATCAAAGGATCGACTTGTCTTCTTGTCTCATCAACAAGGCACAGACCGAACCTTCAATTTCGCTATGACATATTCCAGGGGTGTAGAGTGCGAAAGTGAGTGTAACCCCTGAATATCGAGGATGGGAAGAACGTGACCGGTAATGTTTTCCATCGATAAGTTATCGCTGCTCTAGATGTTGCCCACCGCGTCACCAAAGAACATCCCAAACGTACTCAATGGAAGATATTGTCACGTAATTTAGAATGGGCAGTCCAGTATTTGTTTTAATGTAAAAGTTCTTTAGATAAAAATGATATGCGATAGCGTGTAATCTTGTTGAAAAATAATGCAATCGCATGAGGTTATCAAATTAAGATTACCACCAGCCTCAACTTTTTCTTGCTATTGCACGCCGATCAAATTATCATGCATCAAAAATACTGTGTTCGGTTCCCGCCACAAATCAAGGGCGCGGCAGTATGGGAAGCATCCATCCCGACGTCTCCAGATTCCACGCCTCTTGCCACCATGTGACAGAAAGAAGTTTGATTCATCCGTAAAAAAGGATGTTGTTCCATTGGCGTACCATCTAAAACACTGTGAACAGCTACACTAAGGGCTATTTTTACAATGATGTCGTGCTAAGATGGGGCACTGTGCAAGTGTGACGCGCTTTCAATTTGACCTCCTTAAAGCGGATTAGGATTATTTGGGCAGATACCATCCTCGATATTCTTGATATATCCTTGATTTCGAGGAGGGGCAGATACATGACGCCAAAGAAATGTCCTCGCGATCTTATTTGCAGTAACAAAGTGATTACGCAGATGCAACAGCCGTTTTAGACAGTCTTCCTGAACGGTCGTTATACGAGGTCGGCCGCTTCGAAGACGGTTGGACGTCGACCCAGTTATAGTCACTTTTCCGAATTGAAATCACAACAAAGACTGATAACAGGTAATTATCTGTTTTTGTTATTGCTTTGCAGTCATACTTTTGCACAGGCATCAAATATATATTTCTTTTGACCAAACGGTAAGTATGATACAAAAATATTCTTGTAGACGTGACTTCGAGTTAATTAATAGAAACAAATGCTTATAAAAATAGTGAGAAAATATATAAACGTAGTTTTTCGTGTGAGCACGGCGTGTGAAAAATGCAGAAATATTTAGTGACAAATATCAATGTGTAGTTATACAAGACGTTTGTTACTGTTGATCAACACGAATATATTAAATAAAGTTCCACTATTTTACTACTTGTGTTAGAATAGTGGAACTCAACACAAATCATAACTATATGTACTGGTGAACTATGTTGCGGATGATTGGGATTAATACAATCACTGTTTTATTTTTAAAATATAATTGGGGTCACGTTTGGTTGTATAGATGACGATTATAAATCAATATTGGAGAAGGACGCATTCGTAAGTATGATAACACAACATTTGTATTAAATCCAAATACACGATAAGACAATGATCACGCCATATCCGGGTCACAACCTGACACAAGTATAGGTACATAATGCACATTTCACACCTCCACACTCACACTATATCACACAATACATAAATTGTACTGGTATTGACCCGACTTCATATCAATCACCGTGTCGGTGCCGTTAACGAACTGTTACCATTTACCAACTATCGCCTTTAACCTACTATTACCAACCACATTTAGTTATGCCTGGGACTTCCCGAAACCCAAACAATTATCCAACAAGCTGTTCAAAAGTACATGCATTACTTTACATGAAAGATATATTATCATCTCGTGCGTGTATCAGCCTATCTTGTAGAATAATTGATAGGAAAATTAGTTCCTCATTTAAATAATCAGAAATAAGATATACATTGAAAAAAGGAGCTACTTCATATTTTTATCAATAGTTATCGGATATTTTAGGACCTTGCGTTATGAAAATACTAAACCAACATCGAGTAGATTTTATATTCATAATCAAAGAGCTACTAAGATTATTAATTCCACTTTCTCTGATTTTTCTTCTTTTTAATAACAATAAGAGAATACCGAAATGTAAAACCTTTATCCGAACTCAAAATCAACAAAACAATATCAAAATACAAACAAAGGTAAAATTTATATGAAGACGCATGAAAAGTATTAGGTTTGCTAGGTTTTACGGGGGCGTCCTCTGCTTCATCGACGGCACTTGTCGTGTAAATCTTAGCAAAATTGGGGTTATGTCACTTCCACAAGCATAAAAACGGTAGTTACAAGGCACAGTGAGCATATTCAAATACATCGACCTTTATTTCACACAAACAAAAAGCATTATATTTGCCAATCAGATCATGACTGCAATCATAAAGCTTCCCAATATTTTTACACCAAGCTGCATCTCTCTTAATTCTTTGCTGTAAGTGTGTATGTCAACCTTCGACATCTACATGTATCACCATTATGACATTAGGAATAGGTTCTTGAATACTGAATCGACTGCGAAAACTGCGATATTATTCATAAGAAAGGGAAAGTTCATTATTGGAAAATAGAAAAATCAAGCTTATGAGTTTATTTCTTATCTAAGGTAAAGGGTTATCGTAACAAATATGTTCTATTACTATTACCTTCTTTATATTATCAGAAAAATATCATTTATAGTTAAAGTAGTATATTTGACGACGGTGATTTATGTATTAAGTTTAAATAATACGCGTGCAGAATAGATGTTTGCGCTGGTATCTAACTGCGTTTGCCCACTGATGCATTGTTTGAAGTTAGTATGATGAAGAAAGATAAAGAAACCAATGGAGAATATCAGTGTCAGGTTAAAGATTAGAGAGACTTATCAACGTGTCAAACAAATAGCTTGTGACCGATTATGTTTACTATGAATTTGATACTTACACCACCAACGTTTTCGTTTCGTTTTATTTTTTTCATCAAATATTTATTTGTATTGTTACTATGAAACGCACTATAAATGGATTTTAAGTAACTGCACTCCACATGAAAGAAGATGGTAAAGCATTATCGTAATGGCAAGAAATAAGCAAACAAAATATAATAAATTTCTTTAAAAAAGATAGCACAGTTAAGGTTGAAGAAAATTTCAAAAGTACAATCGTGCGTGTTTAAACGAGCCTATTATAAATGGCGAGACACTCGACAAGTGCAAACCCGATGGTACACTCATTCAGTACGGGTAAAAGGTTCAACTCCATGTGTTCATATTTTAATTAAGTTATTTAATTATTGTCAGCAGAAAACAGATTATAAGACATTACAGATGTATGATCATTCTAACATATTGCACGGCACGGTTTACATAAAATACTAGTTGCAGAATAAATTATCTGTTGTAGCTAAGCATTGTAATTTTGTTACTTAATAAAGAATGTTATGGGAACCTTTCCTTTTTCCTATTTTTTCTTAACATATTTCGGAACACTTCGGACATAGATTTTCATACTTTTGACCTTAGATCTGCTGACGTAACGTTATGTTTGGCTCTGCTTCAAGACATTAGAGCTCTAAATCAGCCCTAATGCTTTCATCGTATTTTATTGAATATTTATCGAATATAATTAACAAATATGTTATACATGTAAATATCACAACATGGAAGGGCAAATGAATCTACTGGTGGGTGGATATGACACCATTATGCATAATTCATTGAATATCTTAAACTTTAAAAAGCAATGAAATAAACATGTATAATTAATATATTTTCCCGTATATTAAAATCAAAATATCGTATCGTCAGGTGCACATGCAGTGTAATGCAAACTGACGTTTTCGAAAGCTCGCAAAATAAGTTTCCATTTCCTGTTTGTATTTTAAACATACTTAGCCTTTACATTTAATTAATTCTCATAATGGTAACTGTATGCAGTTTATTCATATAATCGCTAATTTAAGAGGAATGTTCTTACAAGTGTTTGATTAGATACTTACCACTAGTTAAGTACAATATAAATTACGTGTAGCACATCTTACCTAGACATGTTAAGTAGTACAGTTTCCATTCTAAGGTAAATTTCCCCATTTCCGTGAGGAAGGTGGTGTGATAGTCACTGGTTCAGAATAAGTTCACTGACTGAACTATATATTTTTCTAATCGACACTGGTGACATGTTACGGTCCCGATTTACCGTTATCAGCTATTGATATGTAGGTAGTAAAGTGTACATACACACCTCTCCAACGTAAGGCTAGCTTAATGAATGGATATCGAGAGGTAGATAGCCAGATCGGGGGCACTGACTTCGACAAATACGATATTGTTTGATGTAACAGTTTGTGGACGTATCACATATTGCAGGGAGTAATACAAAGCCAACATATTACTAAAATCGAAACCAGACTTATATATAAACTTGTATCTATTATACAACAATTAATTATAAGACAAGTTATTTCAACCCACGTGGTCGGCCAGATGACCCCATACCTTTTCACGTCCGATTGGGGAATTACAACCCGGTTATGGTTGCATACTTACATGTACATGTACATTCATTGTGCAAATGATCATGTTATTTTAGTACATAAGATAGGTTGTTCTTTAGAATATTTTTGAAATGGTTTTTGGATTGGAGAAACATGTAATAAGTAAAATGTGTTGACATATGTACAAAGTATGTGATATTGTATCTATGCCTTAACAATGGAAATTGCATGATACATGTTTATCGGTATAAAAAAAATGCAACTAAAACATTCATTTAAAAAGAATTAAATTAAAAGGCATGGTCAATATAAAGTAAAAACTTTTTTTTGAAGTATTAAGTTTTAGGTGCTTTTGAAATAGATGAGTTATTCATGAAAACAATTACACGCAACGATCCACATGCCTGGATCGCAGTTTGGAGGCTGTTTCTCAATTCTGATACTGCTTTATCACGTATACAATGTACATGAAGGCGTAATAAGATGAGACGTTGTATGTTGTTATCTGTAGAGATGCTGCAAAGGGGTACCAACGATTCAATACAGCAGAGACTTCTATTATTCCAGTCTAGATAGACCAGTGTCTTACATACGTCTGTGGTCAGGTACTAACGGATACATGCAAATATACGAGTTAACATGATCCTTTGTTCTTACACAGTCATTGACCTAACATAATACCACAAATTTGACAACCTTTGAGACGTTGATACTGTGTAACAACTCTTATGTTTATACAATTTTGTATTGAACGAAAACAGTACTTTGTTGGCCAAAAACAGATCATACCGGAACAACAAAATCTAGAACTCTGTCACCAACGAAAGTATTATCCACTGGTTTGTTGTCTTCTTACTGTCATATAGGGCATGGTCAAGGAAAGTGCGCCAGTACAGATATAATAACGTGCTTCAAGCTTTTGGTCGATATATAATGATCAATTAGATAAAATGCAAGTTAGATAGATCCAGTAGCATCAGAACTAATGAACCGATTTCACAAAAGGTCAAAGAAAGGTCATATTGTTCTCCCGGATTAAAGTTTAGTGATATAGAAAGAAAATAAATGGTAGATTGTCATAAACATTGGAAATGCTGTCTGCAGTATATTTCTAAATATACTTGGCCACCATATATTTTGAATTTTTGGACAAGAACAACAAGTTCAACTCAAATCAGTAGTTTCTCATTTCGTGCTTGTTTAAAGAAGGTTCCTTCAAAGCAGGGTCAACATTGGCTGTATATCAACACGCTACAAAACGTATCAAAAGGTTGTGGATGACGTACCATGTAGCTAATCAGAGGGGCAAGAAATTTTACACACTATTTCCAAAGATACGTTGGGGTATGATCAAGTTAACAGGGTGTTGTTAGAAACTTTATCAACTTATCATTACAGGTTTGCGCTCGGGGCCGTGATGTGGCTATATAAGTGGTTATATTAAGACGTCCGACATCATAGGAGGTCAGTGAGAACTACAGAAATGACGTGCTCCCGTACGTGTGACCGCAGTAGCTGTGACATCCTGTCCGTATCTAAGGAGCTGTCCGAGCTTAGAGCGTGACCTGGATGGACAGGACTTTTGAATCTCCGAGGGCCCGGTAAGCTGGCGTTTACCCCCTCAAGTCGACCGAACACAGATTTCGTCAGTGAAGTGTAGACTATAAACCATTAAACCAACCAACCAGACGTCCGACATTCTGCTACCACTAGCCCTCCACCACTGGGTCGCGGGTTCGAGACCTACGTGGGGCAGTTGCAAGGTACTGGCCGTAGGTCAGTGGTTCTTCTTCGGTATATCCGGCTTTTCTCCACCACCAAAACTTGGCGCGTCCTTAGAGATGGATATCTATCTGGAAACGTCGAACATAATATCCTGTATCTGTCTTATTAACAGCTATGGTCCGTTAAGGACGTGCCAGGTTTTGGTGGTGTAGGAAAACCGGAGTACCTTGAGAAAAGCCACCGACTTGCGATCAGTAACCTGGAAACTGTTCCCACGTAAACCTTGAACCCGCGACCCATTGGTGGTGGGGTACAATAATTGTAGACGGTCAGACGCTTTAACCTTCGGCCACCGCTGCCCCACAAAAAAATACCTTAGTGTTAACGAAACAATAATTCGAACTTAAAATCGATTGAACTTGTGCAAAATATGAAAAAACGGAAGATGTACATGGAGAACCTTTGGAAAAAAAGACAAGGAGAATAAGACCATGTGTTTCGGAAGGATAAGCGCCTCCTGTTTCATCGACGACACCCGCCATATAAGTAAAATCCAAGAAATATCACGTCCTCACATCGGGAACATGGGCTGTTGCAGCAAAGCCATAAGACACACTTATGAGCATACTCAGGTATAACTCGAGAGGACACTGTGTCTTGATACAGCTAATGTTTAAATTCATGGTCTGTCCCTGGAGCAGCAGAAAGTCGCCTGACTTCACTATTTTTGTAATTCTCGGTTTATCTGCTTCTTGTCCACGATAGTTCGTTGATATAGGGGAAAGCCAAGTGTCGTCTCCAAAAAGTGCCAGTGCTTTATGAAAAGGTTAAAATCCATCTACATGCCAGAGGGCTCAAAATTAATACCGCACACGTGTTCTTCACTTTTCAAACAATTAATAATGAGGAGTAATGACATTCTGTAAAATATGCATCATGTCAGCTAGCACACTATAAAATAATGGATTAAACTTATATATCGTTATTTATTCACTTCTCACTATTCATTATTTAAAAGTAGTTCGTTAAAATGACTATATCCCCTCTTGTACTCTGACTACCCAAGGAGTTAGTCCTCTATCAAACGTGTGTAAGTCTGATAAGTAAACACCCCTGCAGACTAGTTTTCTTCAGGACTAACCCTCTGGGAAATATGCATAACTTCCTCACGGAAATAACAGCTAATCGGGTGAGAGTTGGGACCATCTTGAGATAAGAGCGTGGACGTTATTTAAACATTTGACACGTAGATATGTGGCTCGCTATACAGTGGCGGATCCAGAGACCTATCTGGGGGGGGTTCCAAATTTCCTGGGGGGGGGGGTTTCCTGAAGCCCAAAAAACCCCTCTGGATCCGCCACTGCTATAGCCTTTCTGATTATTATTTTTTTAAAGTGTTTCTGCGGTTTGTGTCGGTGTTTGATAAAACAGGTTATGTATGATAACTCGGTAGATACAATGTAGTAAGTTTCAAGTTCACTCTAAACGAATATATATTGCTTATGTATAAATTATAGAATATAAATAGGCCTGGTTAAATTTCGAGAAACCAGAAACTTGCTGTGTTCCTCACGCCCATTCTTTGACTGTACAATACAAATATTTACATTATTTCTTTTGTTCCCAGGATCAGACATTACCTGACTTATAAGGAATTGTCCAATAGGAAGGTCACTCACTGTTTCCCTAGGCGCTGTTAAAACTGGGAAAAGGACGTAACACCTCATTTACCAATTAGTTAGAAGATGCTTACAAGACGCATACATGTAACTTCTTGGAAAGTTACAGATGAAGTATCTCAAAACCCTTGATTCAGTACAAAAACATGGGTGACATCAATGTTTTAATTATTGTCGAAAGTATAACGTATTTATTTTGTGTTGATTATTGTGTAATTTGTGAAACTATCAATTCAATTTTAATATTATTAACTATTAATTAAAGTGCTCATTTTGAATATACTTTAAATAAATACCAGTTTGGTGTGTTCCATACAGATCACATGGCAACATGATTGATGTATTAGTTGAAGGACATTTTATATATCTTGAAAGATTTTTAATGCATATTTTTTGTTCAGTATCTTATAACTTACATCTTCATACATTGTACCTTGTGTATACATGCTAAACGAATGTTAACAAGTCTGTATCAGTCCTGACGAGCCCTTCCCTTGAACCTTTATCACAGTCATTTGGAAGACACACTCGGAACTCATCGAGACTCAACGTGTGATCAAAATGTCTGAACTCGTACAGAACATGTACAACTCGCCCCGATTGCAATACCTTTCTACAAAGATGACCGAAATGAATCGGCCGAGGTGTTCCGAGTGTGGATGGACTCGCGGTACAATATATGTACTCTACATGTACAGATAACAGATAAAGATCTAGTTACCCGTCATTGTGTTACTTGTAACAAGCATTCTCTGTTTGGGAACATGGGTCAGTTCTTCCTAGGGCACATATTTAATGCTAATTTTTGCATTTTCCAATTCTCTCTTTGGCACATGTGTTTCAAGTTAGAACATTCCGAATATTTCCTCGGGACATGGGTAGAACATGTTATCTTCCGATTATCTCTGGTACACGTGTAATGTTTCATCCTATTCTCTCTTGGCTGCACGTGTTATGTTACAAGTTACATTATTAATAAAATTTATTTCCATTTCGATTCTCCAGATTTTGGAACTAATTATAAAAATAAAAGTAGACAAGAACTTTGTTCTTCTTAATATCAAATATTACATAAATGCCCAGTAAATATTCATATTTATAAAAACGGGGAAAATAAAATATAAAATACAATTAGAAAATGACATGGCTTTTTTCTTATCAAACTCTGTATCAGCCTTCGGTGAATACCAGGTGTAAACTGACACAGGGTATGGTATGAAAACGTCATATATGGTACGATGTATTGTCTACATTTACAAATGGTCTGACATTAGTAAACGGTATCGAGGCCTGAGTCCTTTATCTGTCGACATCGTATCATGAGTATCACTGACTGGGTACACTAACAGCTGATAACACCAGCTGTCCTATTGTTTCTATTGTCTATTTATTAAATAGATATTAATATTTAATCAACATATGTGCATGTATTAGGCAGCACTTATAACGATGGACATAAATATTTAACGAAGGCCGCTTCGGCACAGGTTATTCGTCATTTTTTTATTTATTTTTTTAATTCTTAGTTATATATCCCACCATAATACACATGTATTCATGTATATTTTTACAAACAAAAAGGCTCGAGTATTCGTAAGCTCGCCAACAAAACTTAAAATCTATGAGGAGATTATGTATACCACGCAATCAGGGCAGTTTCTTGGTGATGCCCATCTGAACTCTATATTCATTGTTACAGTTTAATACTTGTTATTTATAAGTTTATATACATGTACGTTTACATTGTTGTTAGTGACCGATCAGATGCGGGGCGTCTCCGTCTCAGCATCGTGTTTTTCACCGGTGTTTCACGGTCAAAATTATTTTCAATGCCAACACAGAATACTTGGCGCACTATTTAAGTTACACATTGTAAATATACGCCGACAGTATTTTATATTCCCTAGTATTTTATAGCATATGTGATATGAATAACTTGAATGGGATGTTCACACGAAGCGCCTTATAAGTCCCGGCCTTCTCTATTTTGCAGTAAGTTAGCTTAGCTCTAGATCTGAACAGTTGAAAAGAGTCCTTTCTCTTCCTGTACATATAGCTATATATGATACGGGATATATATATATTTATATTGAACAGATTTCGGCATAGCCTTTTGTCGGTTTGGGAATCATCGCGTTCTTTGACATACACAGTACAGACTGAATGGTTGGCTGGTCTTGGATTTGATCGTATTAATAAAGCTTCTACAAAATACCAATTTGTGGTATTTGGTTTTGATACAAACGCAAGATGGGAGAATGACTTCATCTTAAAATGGCGGCGGGCCAAACTGTTTACACCCCGTGTTTTACGTCAAAGCGGCATATCTAATATTGAATCTGTATCTTAAGATAAACATTTTATATCTCGCTATCACAAGAATGACAACAGTTTCACATGTTTACAGTACACAAAGGTATAGTACGACGCTAACTTGAGTTACTTCCCTTTCAATGAGCATCATGCAGTACATAAACAAGCGGTCGTTTATCTTTCATAAAGATTTTTCTTGATTTCATGTAAATTTCCACTATTGGATCAAGACTGGTCAACCAATGGCGAATCAGAGATCAGTATCATAAACAATTGGTGGGGATGTCAGGTAACAACGCACTGTCAAGTAAAAATACTAGCTCTGCAACGCATGTTTTGTCTGTTTGGCTTACATTGATTCCATCACTGTGAAATATACAGCGGATATCTAACAGTGTCTTCAGTAGTACCAAATATATTTCACGAGTCTGGGTAATATTTGATATCTTTCACGAGTGCGCAGCACGAGTGAAAGATATCAAAATACAATGTATTAGCCACACGAGTGAAATATATCTGTTATTACTGAAAATACTGTTAGATATTCTGTTTATTACATTTTTTACGAAAACCTACCCCGGAACGCAAAACGACACATCAAGCTAACAATACTTGATCTGGATACTTTTATCACTAGCATGTCTAGATAATCCTACACAACAAAATATAGTCTAGTCCTCTGCAAATTAATGAATGAAATGTAAAAACTCATGAATAAATTCCTTTAGTTACTTTATTTTATTAAGTAGGCACTTACAAATGTAAGTTCATATTTTTAATAAAGTTTGCCATATTACCATCATAATTCAATTATGTAGAAAAGGTTCCGTTAGATCAACTCAGATCACTACGCATTGTTGATACAGATAGAGAGAATAATTGCCCCACGATAGGTAACAGATGGTTATTCTGGGCAACAGAATGGGTTGATGTCTCGGACGGATGTTTTCGAGGCCTGTGTATCGTTAAGCTAACCAAGCTTTTACCAGATGGACCATTTGCAATTTTTCCAATGGCAGTTTGTAATCAGTATTTTGATTGGTCAAATCAGCCTTGTGAAAAATATCGCTTTAATAGAATGAATAACTTTCAATATTTCATTGGAAAAAATGTAATAAAACATCGTAATTGCCCCCCTCCTTTCGTTCTCGAATTCCCTGGTCTTATTTCCCTTCATCCTCGATACTCCAGGGGTTACTCTCACTTACGCTCTCTCTAACCCCGGAATATGTCATAGTAAATTCGAAGACTCAGTGTGCGCCACCTTGTTGGTGAGACATATGATGTACATCAAAAGGATGACACTTACACAAACTGGTGTGACATCAGACGAGTGCCTGAGTTATGACACATTTACAAGGTCGTTTGACATCAGACGAGTGCCTAAGTTATGACACTGTAACAAGCTGATGTGACATCAGCCGTGTGCCTTAGTTATGACACTTTAATAAGCTGGTGTGTCATCCGACGAGTGCCTGAGTGTCGACACTTAACAACCTGGTGTGACATCAGCCGTGTGCCTTAGTTATGACACTTTAACAGACTGGTGTGACATCAGACGAGTCCCTGAGTGATGACACTTTCACAAGCTGGTGTGACATCAGCCGTGTGCCTGAGTAACAGGTATGGCACTTGAACAAGCGAGTGTGGCATCAGCCGTGTGCCTTAGTTATGACACTTTAATAAGCTGGTGTGACATCCGACGAGTGCCTGAGTGTCGACACTTAAAAACCTGGTGTGACATTAGCCGTGTGCCTTAGTTATGACACTTTAACAAGCTGGTGTGACATCAGCCGTGTGCCTGAGTTATGACACTTAACAAGCTGGTGTAACAGCAGACGAGTGCCCGAGTTATGACACATTTACAAGTCCGTTTGACATCAGACGAGTGCCTAAGTTATGATACTGTAACAAGCTGATGTGACATCAGACGAGTGCCTGAGTTATGACACTTTAACAAGCTGGTGTGACATCAGACGAGTGCCTGAGTTATGACACTTTAACAAGCTGGTATGACATCACCAGTGTGCCTGAGATATCAGCCGTAGTCCTGGGTGATGACACAAGCTTCCTTATGTGACATCAACCGTTAGCCTGAGTGAGGTCACTAACTACTTGCCAATAGTTTCAATACCACATTAATACGTCGCTAGGCTTTATTAAGTTATCACTGGTCTGTATTCTTATCAGACCTGACCACAAAATATTACCTTCTTGATATCTTCCTGAACTAAAATTTAATAACGACGACAGCCGTATGTATGTATATTTCTTGCTGTCAGAAATTGTACATTTTATTGTCATGATACTGATGTTCCAGGCTGTCGCACGTGTAAATCAGGGTAAACTGATCGTTTGGAATGTGGTGACCTGTCTCGTCCGGTAAAAACATCATTATTTAAAACTAGAAAAACTAAACAAGTATAGGTGCATATCAATGTAGAACATGGCTATAACATCACTTTAATGTTCTGGGCAAGAAAAGTCAAACGACCATCACACGGAGTAACACATGCAGTTAAATATGCAAGTCTAATAAACGACGCGCTTTTTATAGTTTCAGGTATTTTCTGTTCTTAAAGGTATCTAGTCCTGCAGTAGAATTAAATTCTTAATACAAAAACACGAAAAAGATCTATGCACAAAAACTAAATAACCTTTAGTCATCAAAGTGTGTGATGGAAACAAAGCGAATTCCTTTTCAGTTCCCCCCCCCCCCCCCCCCCCCCCCCAAAAAAAAAAATAAAAAATGCGATAGTTATGACTTTAGAACACATGCCTTTATCACAATTATTGTTACGCTGAAGTACAACATACGTCCACATATATGTTACGCGCATGCGTGAATGTGTACAGCTCGTCAGATAAAGGTCTTAGGGATTGCTTATATATCGATTTTTCCTAATTAAAAGTCAAAACAAGCAACACGTGTGGATTTATGACCAGAATTTACGGTGTTACATATATTCGTCTCGGCTGATGTCACTTTCTCGGGTTCATATAACTACACATTCACCCCAACAATAGTCCATATAGTTGATAAACACTTCGACGCGGATTCGTTTTGTTGATACGCTTCCATCGAACGCCTTCTACATGTAAACAAAACTGATAAGGTTTATATAAGTCGATGGTATTTCTAAATACAGAAAGTTGTAGTGCAGAACTTGACCATTTGCATTCAACTTTAATTCCATCGTTGAGATAGAGCTGTGACTAAGGAGACGTTTTGCACCTGTTCCTCATGTACAATGTACGTCGGGAATAAAGGGGCCATACTGTTCTGGTGAGGTTCGTGTCGCTTTAATTTCCGTCACCCATGTTATACTAAGATCTCGTGACATATCGCGGAGTACATACCGGTGTTGTTCGTTGTGTCCAGATATCAACGAGAACATTTACACTCTAGTGCTGGTCAGTTCGACAAGAGCTCAAGATGACCGACGGACGAATAGTACTTATCGCCATGGACGGGAGCGGACACGCTGACCACGCCTTTACGTGTAAGTATTGCTCCTCTTAATAACTTTTACATAAAACACGGCTATGGTCATGATTTCAAATATCTTTAAATTTTAGTATATCGACGACGTTCTGGCTGAGGACTGTTATCAACTTGAAGCCGGATATAGGTCAATGATAAGTGATAAAGGGGTTGGTCTGTGGGCATTGCTATCTTCACCGAGGTTCGATTCCTTGATCGGACGTGAAGAGGTTGGGGTCACCTGCCCGACCACCTGTGGTTTTTTCCGGGTACTCCGATTTCCTCCCACACTAAGACCCCCCACGCGCTAACATTCGGGCCAACAAGAATGATTAATATAAGTTGAAATAACTTGTTTCATAATTGTTGTAAAATAAATAAAGTTTATGATTAACGGTACGAAATATGAAGGAAAAAACAACAAGCCATTCGCTATTCAGGACACCAGAAAAGTACAGAACATTCTAAATGTTAAACATATGCGGAAAGATATACATTATCATGTATGATATACACAAGTAAAGTATCTGACACGCACAAGGTCACAGGGACCTGAGAATTGCCACTTTTTTTAATAGTAATGAGGTTGACGTCATCGCCAACCAACACTGCATGTTTCAGAAGGTTTAGCGAAAAAATGACTGCACTTACAGCCAATCACACCAAGGGTCTCGGCACGTGGCTGACGTCAATGGCAGGCTGACTGCGAAAAACTTTGAAACTCTGAACTGGCGTGTGTTTTTGAAGGAAACGGAGTCCTTGTACGCAGAAGGAGAATGTACATTTTACGTGCAAATAGGAGATTTTTAAAGGAAAAATTATCCATCTTTCCAACGGTACTAAGCATGTTCCCGTAGATCAGCTAGTAATGTTGGGGTGGGGTCGACATTTAGACATCGATAACTTTCCTCCTTTCTCCTAGATATGATCATTGGGGGTGTCATTTTTACCGAAAGTCGATCTAAACCCCCAAAACATGTACAATTACTCTGCACACTTTAGTTTAGGTCAAAATTTAGCTGTTACAAATTATCAGGTCCCTGTGCACAAGGTACAGTAGTATACCGTACAACAGGTGTTACGTGAGAAGAATATATAGTGTGTGTTCATGTGCCATGAATACACTAGTCTCTATCTGAAATGTCCTTCATGCCATTCACCCCTTCATGCCTTGAGAAAAGAACATACCTGATGTTACCGACTACATGTTATAAAAGGCGACCTTAATGTGGGACCCCATCCATCCCTTCAAAATTGGGGATTTACTTTTTAGTCCTCTACTTGCGGTCACGAGACATTATTTTATTTTTTTTAAATGTATTTTGATACCGACGGTATTAGATACTTGAAAATGGTGAATATTATCATTGAACACTACAAATGTATGTTGACATGGCATTTACAGCCTGTATGCATGACACAGCTTTGCAGGCAAACGTCAAAATGCGCTTTTGGTTTGCCTGCAAAGCTTTGTCATTCATGCAATATCAACACAATGCTGAAGTAATTAACTGAAGCGTCCATCATGACATTTCCTAAGTGGTTATACATATATACATATATATATACATTGTAACAATACATTTGTGATAAATGCATTTTTATTAAGGATCTCCATGCCGCTTGCAAAAACTGAAACTATGCATTTAAAAGTTAGTTTTCCGGCACGACGCTGGCTTTGCTAGAAAAAAAAACTGAAAAAGGAAAAACTTGCGGGATTTGTATGAATTTTTTTTTTTTTAGACGAAAAAAAAAAAAAAAAAAAAAAAAAAAAAAAAGTTTTTGGAAAAAAAAAAAAAAAAAAAAAAAAAAAATCAACAATAGTGTTCTGAGAAAGAAAAAAATAGCGTGGTCAGACAAGAATTCTTACATTTGTTCTTTTTATTGTTAACCTGTCGCTCTAAACGACATTAAAGAGTGGTAACTGTATAACATTGCAGTGGAACAAGGATCCTTAAATCATTTTGTATCAGAGTTATCTCCCTTACCATTTGAAATATTACAGATTACAAAGACAATTTATACAGAGAGAATGATGAGCTGGTGATTGTCTACTGTGCAGAGTACAAATCATTCAATAAACACCAATGTGAGTATTAGATAAGCGATCACGAATGTGAATATCACAATAACGAATACTACGTACAGGATAATGAATATGAATACTGCAAGTTCGATAACTGATGCTTGCATGATGACTGCGAGTCTTGAGTACATTTACACTCATGTGATAATTACATGATACTATTGTAGTTTAGATTCATTAATTTCATTTGTATTACTTTATAAATATTGTAAGAATTGCATTCATGGTAACTAAATTTCCAGTATTGCATATTGTATATACATGATGAAATATCATCGTGATAATTACAAGGAAAATCGTGTAAGGATTACAAATATGATAAATACTGTATAAGCATAGTTCTTCTTATGAAAAAATATTGTATTTTTGGGACATGATAACTACTATTAATAGCACGTGTATTAAACTTTTTATTAATGATATACAAAATTACTGTTATGAATATTACAAAAATATTCCATATTTTCGATGATTACTTACATGATAGAAAATGGGAGTATTACATGTACTTATACCGCGGTAATGAAGATAAGGATCAACTACATGGTAGATAAATGGTGTAAAACATTCTTTATTGACTTTGAAAGTATACCAAATTGACCATTTTCCTGTGACAAAAAGATGATGCGTTCCATTAATAATAGAGTTATGTCCCTTTGCCTGGTGCAGGAACCTTGTAGTCTCCCAGACTAAGTGGGTATGATGACCGTCTCGTGCGTGGTTTTACTGGGTAATATTTTGTTACAGCTCTCACAATGATATCGATCGATCCTACCCTGGTCACCAATCTCTTATTGGAAGAAGAAAAAGAAATAAATAAGGTAGCCGAAAAATTCGAGGCCCTTGTAAAAGACCATAAGGTAAGGTTACAAGTAGTGGACTGTCTAGGGTTTCGTCAGTAAAGTGTTCGTCAATGATCACTAGGTATTAATTACGCGACTGTAGTGCGAATCGGGGATATACAGCTGAAAGCCTGAATTTTTGCTGTTTATGTATGAAATGGGTACATAGATTGATAGGAAATAGTCAAATAGAATTAAAATCAGTAAATTCATTAAAAAGTACATCAGATATTTCTGAATTTCAAATTTCGCAAATACGTTAAGGGTGCACAATCTCCAATTTTCCAACCCACTTGAATTAGAATTCGAGCAGTGTATTTACTTTCAATAGAGCGATGGAGCTTCAATATCCAAGATATGACGTCATTAATCATGCATTATAATCATAATTATGCAACTGAAACGTAGCAACTCTTTTCTGGCGTCGCACTATGTGATGTGATTTTACACTATTAAATTAGGAACTAAAAGTACTAAAACATTTAGCAGTTATGAGAACAACAAATTCGCATTTTCAAAAAAGTAACTTTTTGTATATTCATGGCCTTTGTTAAATGAAAATACCATAAACAGTATACTTGTAGCGGAACTGGACTGGATCGATCGTCGGCGACCAGGTAGCTCAATTGGTAAAGCGTCCGTCTAGGGTTCAAACCCCGGTCTGGCCGTGTATTTTTCCTCTCCTATTGTAGTGGTGCCTGTGACCAACCCTTGTTTCAAGCATTTGGTGTACGATGGCAAGGGGATACCCGAACCGGTTGTAAATAGCTGTGTCTTCGTGGACGAAGACTTAGAAAAAAGGAGGGGGAATGTATTGGAACTGGACTCGGTCGATTGTCAACGACCAGGTAGCTCAATTGGTAGAGCGTTCGTCTAGAGTTCGAAGGGTACCGTGTTCGAACCCCAGTCTGGCCGTGCATTTTTTATCTCCTATTCCATACGTATATGCTGATAGATTTTGTTCAGGAAATAGGCTGTACCTCGGTGATTCCTCTTCATTTTTGAAGAGACATTCCTACAAAGTTGTAATTACGCTGCTTGAATAACAAGACTCTATCTTTTGATTTTAGATGAAGGGGAGGCTGATCCGTGTTGGAGGGGAACCGGGCCCAGGGATCTGTAAAGTTGCAGTTGAGCAGAACGCCGACTTCATTATAACCGGAAGTAGGGGTCTCGGTACGGTTCGGCGCACTCTCCTTGGAAGTGTTAGCGACTACATAGTGCATCACGCGCACGTACCAGTGTTGATTTGCCGACGCAAAACATAATGAGATGTCTGAATGGTATCGCTATTTAGTTACAGTAGGATTAAAATAACGATTAATGAAAATTATAACTAACAAGTGTAATTCATTTAATTGATGTATATATTTGTATGACATACGTTTTGTAGAATATTTACTTATTACATATTTAGTTTCTTATGAGCTTGCCAATAAAACATTTACGCTCAACTTCATATCGTTTGTTTGGTGTGTATCAATATACATGTACCTATTTATATTGGTCATCAGATTGATGTATTGTATACTTAGGATGTATATCTATCAACTGATGAGTATAGTACTTCTTTTGATGCTATTGAGCACGTACCCATCTGAAGCGAAATGGCCGAACTAAACTTTTGGTGTAACCGGAAGCATCGAGGGCCGATGTGGACAGAACGCATAGCTGTAGATTAAGTACGGTTTAACTTGTAATATCATCTTTAAAGTTTGTAGGAATGCAAGAGAACTCAGTCCCTCAGGAAAAAGCAGATCTCTTTTTTCATTCTGAAAAGAGACACTTGAGTAAAATCTTGATAGCTTTCTTAAACACAGACAAAATCACTATCAGATTGATGCTTTATAATGTTGCGGCATTGGACTTTGTCAATCACCATGAAGCAGGAAGCTCCTTTGGTTAAGATTGTCATGTATAAGAGTTTGGAGGTCATAGGTTTGAATCTTGGTCTGGTGGCAATACCCATATAAGGATTTTGTGTTCATGTCCTCGGAGTCAAAGACTATGGGAGGAATGTATGTGAGCGGAACTGGAGTAGGTGGATTGCTGGCAACCAGTAATTAGCTCAATTAATCAGAGTGCAATCTAGAGTTCAGAAATCCAGGTTGAAATCCCAGACCGACCTTATTGAATCTGCTGAAATAGGTTTAATGTACTGACTATAATGGTTTTTATAATCATGATGTGGTCAAACATGTCTGAATTCGGTTAATAATTATAATAATAATAGTGATATAAAAAAATAACCCTCTATAATAATTATATGCTTGATATTCGAAGCATATTATTGGGTATATTCTTTTATTTTAACATTATTAATTAACAGAACTTCCGATTAACAGCTGCTGTGCATTATATAAGGGACCCGAGAATTTGCAATAGCTATATTTGGACCTAAACTAAGGTGTTCAGAGTAATTATACATGTTTAAGGGTTTTAGATTGACGAATTCGGAAACTCTGAACACCTTAGTTTATGACCAGATATAGCAGGTAGCTGTAACAAATTCTCAGGTCCCTGTGCTGTGGTATGAGATTTAAGATGTGGAATTGACATAAAAAAATGTATGGGCCTATATGATTATGGTTTCACAATCTTTCTAGGGGTTTTGTCAAACAGAGAAAAAAATGAGTATGCTAATTACTAATATCCCATAAGGCCTGTAATAAAAAAAAATCTTGTAAACTAATTTACCCCCCCCCCCCGGGATAGTAATATCCTGCAACTTCAGCCGCACGGTTCGTAACATCATTCGTTTTAAATATACATGTTATACTGATACGGGTCACAACACACTTATAACCACAGGTACCTATCGCGAATGAGAGGAAAATAGTCCCACATGACGACATGTGCATTCGTATTGTTTTTTCTCTCATTCCGAACCGACGAGCTCGTATAAATAAAGTATGTTCGAGAGATTCTTGTACATTAAGCCTGAAAACTCGACGAAACTGCATCTAACAGGCATTTTGCGACAAAATCGAAAGAGTATAAAGAGACAGTAAGAGTTGTCTTAAAAAGCTGATCACGAGTCGATAAGTTTTTGAAGCTGCCTCAGTTACCACCGCCATTTTTTTTCACATCAATGTACAAGCGCCTCGCCGATGGAACGGAACGGAACGAGTGTAGAACGGAACGAAACGAAAGCTCCACTCGGACTGGGACGGAGCGAAACGGAACGATTAGGGTAGAGAGGATTTAACATGGAACGAAACGAAAAAAACAGTCTGCGACGGAAACGGAACGAATCGAATCTTGAGAACGAAATGAAATGAAAACGCGAATGAAATGGAATGAAAACGGAATGAAAACGCAAAATCTGTCAACTGAAACGCTGACACCCCTGTACGATGGTGACTAGTTAGTAAATATGTAGATTCAATATATATGTACGTGCATATCATCATGATTGACTTGATGAAATTTACTTATAAAATAAACGTGTCATAGTAACATACTTGTATGAGTCATGTGTGAGTAATTTTAGGCTTCATGAAGATGACATGAGTTTCGATACTTCGATCGTTTGTTTACTTCCGGTAATCGTTACTTCCGGTAAACGAGTACTTAAGTTTTTAATCGGCCCAATCGGCAATGTACAATTCCATGTAGTCACTACACATGTTAGGTGTATTGATATAACGGGAAAACCTCACAATAGGGAAATTTATTATATGCTGATAACAAATTCTTTAAAATCCATTGCACAAAATCTGTCTTCTTTATTTAATCAAAAAGACGTAGAATTTGACAGCGTTTACATGACTGATAATTTAGATATTCATTCGAAAATAACTGGAGATGCATAAAAAAAAAAAATGACCTGTTAATTTGCGATCGAACGATTGTTCAGGTTTTATCACGCACTTTACTCGTGAACGTCCTTACCATCATTAACATGCATGTCTCGTATTAAACTAGACTAAACGAGTATCTATGTTAGAGATAAATCATAAAATTTTCCTAATTTTCTAATTGTAAATAAAGGAAGGACAGCTATTACCATCTTTAATTAATGCATCTTCGATGAAATGGGAAATATCTACCTCATACTTTTTTAATATAACATCGCATGTAACTGTATGATTTAGACATCATATATTAGAATTTAATTAAAAGGGATAAAATTAAGCAAATCCATTCATCCATTCAACCTCTAGCTCACTCATGTTTAATATTTATCTATACAAATAGTCGTCTTTACACACGCTCATAGGCATGCAAAGCCCCACTTACACACGTAGAATCACACATAAACTTATAGCCCCACCCCTACGTAGCCTCAAATACACACATTTATGTAGCCTGCAACACACACGTACATGTAGCTGCCCACGCACACTTAGTCTGCTAAGCACAAGTACATTTGTAGCCTGCTGCACACACTACATCGTACAGAAACTGTAGCTTGCTGCACACACTTACATCGTACATAAACTGTAGCTTGCTGCACACACTTACCCTCCCACACATTTTATTCTCTTCTCCCCACATGTCACCCCCTGTCTCACTCACGTACATTCGTCTTCCACACAAGCTCATGTCATATTTCTTTATAAACTATGCTTGACTTACATTATATAGTATACGTTTAGGTCTATATTTACATATCCGCTGCAACTTCTTTTTATAAAACATTCAAGAAGATATTGCATTCATAGGGTTATGAACCGAACTGGTACTTTGTCATTTTGACGCTTTTTTTAAAGCCTAAAATAACACCAGACCATTATTAAAAGAAGCAAACATTCAAATTATGTTAGGAATTTCCAGGAATATGTCGTTTGCATTGACGTCACAGAAACTTTAATACCTAAACAACAGGATATATTGTTATTCATACAATTTCACTGTTAAATATAAATTTACAATTTTGATATACACATCGAACGGGTGGTCGATAGGCTTTGTCAGAAAGGATTCTTTATTTCAACTGTTCAGCTGTGTTTCGGTGCCGTTTATTACAGAATCACATTTCGTTGTCAAACACGTCGGCTTGACGTTTTATTGCATATTGAGACATCAGTCTGATATCAAAACCACGTCCTCCAGAGGTTACGTAGGTATGTAAACTTGATTGTATTTTGATGTTACAGCAAAACGTCCGATTGGACTGATAGAAACACGCTTCTGTTAATCAAAGACAGACATCAGGTGAACAGAACACACAGACGAATTCATAATGAAGTCGCAAATTCATGAAAAAGTCATGACAAAGTGGCAATCAACAATAGATAAAACAGACAAGCAACCATAAGTCACAAAGACATACAATTATAGGTCACAAAGACAAGCAACCATAGGTGACAAAGACATACAACAATAGGTCACAAAAACAAGCAACCATAGGTCACAAAGACATACAACAATAGGTCGCAAAAACATACAACAATAGGTCACAAAAACAAGCAACAATAGGTCACAAAGACATACAACAATAGGTCACAAAAACAAGCAACAATAGGTCACAAAGACATACAACTCTAAGTAACAAAGACAAGCAACAATAGGTCACAAAGACACGCAACCATAGGTCATCAAGGCATACAACAGGAGGTCACATAAAACAGTTAAAAAGGTCACAAAGACATACAACAATATGTCACAAAGACATGCATCAATATATCCCAAAGACATACAACAATAGGTCACAAAGACAGGCAACAATAGGTCACAAAGACATACAACAATAGGTCACAAAGACACGCAACAATAGGTCATCAAGGCATACAACAGGAGGTCACATAAAACAGTTAAAAAGGTCACAAAGACATACAACAATATGTCACAAAGACATGCATCAATATATCCCAAAGACATACAACAATAGGTCACAAAGACATACAACAATAAGTCACAAAGACCTACAACAATAGGTCACAAAGACATACAACAATAGGTCACAAACACAAGCAACAATAGGTCATCAATGCATACAACTAGAGGTCACACAAACAGTTAAAAAGGTCACAAAGACATAGAATAGGTCACAGGACATGCAACATTAGGTCACAAAAACAAGCAACTATTGGTCACAAAGACATGCAACAATAGGTCCGAAGACCTGCAACAATAGGTCACAAATACATGCAACAATTTGTCACAAAGACAAGCAACAATAGGTCACAAAGACATACAACAATAGGTCACAAAGACAAGCAACAATAGGTCACAAAGACATACAACAATAGGTCACAAAGAAATACAACAATAGATCACAAAGACAAGCAACAATAGGTCACAAAGACATACAACAATAGGTAATAAACACAAGCAACAATAGGTCACAAAGAACATGCAACAATAGGTCACAAAGACAAGCAACAATAGGTCACAAAGACATACAACAATAGGTAATAAACACAAGCAACAATAGGTCAAACACAAGGAACCATAGGGCATCAAGGCATACAACAAGAGTTCACAAAACAGTTAAAAAGGTCACAAAAACAAGCAACAATAGGTCACAAGAACATGCAACAAAATGTCCCAAAGACAGGCAACAATAGGCTACAAAGACAAGCAGCCATACGTCATTAAGGAATACAACAAGAGGTAACACAATAGTTGAAAAGGTCACAAAAACATACAACTATATGTCACAGTGACATGCAACAATATGTCATCATGACATACAACATGAGGTCACACAAGCAGTTAAAAAGGTCACAAAGACATACAACTATATGTCACAACGACAAGCTACAATAGGTCACAAACACATGCAACAATATGTCACAAAAACAAGCAACAATAGTTCACAAAGCCATGCAACAAAAGGTCACAGGACATGCAACATTAGGTCACAAGAACATGCAACAATAGGGCACAAAGACAGGCAACAATAGGTCACAAAGACATACAACAATATGGCACAAAGACAGGCAACAATAGATCCCAAGAACATGCAACTATAGATCACAAAGACATGCAACAATATGTCACAAAGACAGGCAACAATAGGTCACAAGAACATGCAAAAATAGATCACAAAGACAGGCAACAATAGGTCACAAAGACAAACAACCATATGTCATCACGGCATACAACAGGAGGTCACACAAGCATTTAAAAAGTCACAAAGACATACAACAATATGTCACAAAGACATGCAACAATATATCAAGAGGACAAGCAAACGTAGGTCACAAAGACAAGCAATAATAGGCTATAAAGACAGGCAACAATAGGGCACAAGAACATGCAACAATATGTAACAAAGACAAGCAACAATAGGTCACAAAGCCATGCAAACATAAATCACAAAGACAAGCAAAAATATGTTAGAAATACATGCAACAATAGGGCACAAGAATATGCAACAATATGTCACAAAGATAAGCAACAATAGATCCCAAGAACATGCAACAATTGGTCACAAAGACAAGCAACAATAGGTCACAAAACCATGCAAACTTAGGTCACAAGGACAAGCAACAATATGTTAGAAATACATGCAACAATATGTCACAAAGACAGGCAACAATAGATCACAAAGACAGGCAACAATAGGTCCCAAGAACATGCAACAATAGATCACAAAGACAAACAACCATATGTCATCACGGCATACAACAGGTGGTCACACAAGCAGTTAAAAAGGTCACAAAGACAAGCAACAATAGGTCACAAAGCCATGCAAACATAGGTCACAAAGACAAGCAACAATATGTTAGAAATACATGCAACAATATGTCACAAAGACAGGCAACAATAGGTCCCAAGAACATGCAAACAAAGGTCACAGACAAGCAACAATATGTCACAAATACATGCAACAATAGGTCACAAAGACAAGCAACAATAGGTCAAAAAACCATGCAAACATAGGTCACAAGGACAAGCAACAATATGTTAGAAATACATCCAACAATATGTCACAAAGACAGGCAACAATAGGTCCCAAGAACATGCAACAATATATCACAAAGACAAGCAACAATAGGTCACAAAGACAAACAACCATATGTCATCAGGGCATACAACAGGAGGTCACACAAGCATTTAAAAAGGTCACAAAGACATACAACAATATGTCACAAAGACATGCAACAATAAGTCAGAAAGACATGCAACAATATGTCACGAAGACAAGCAATCGTAGGTCACAAAGATAAGCAACAATAGGTTACAAAGACAGGCAACAATAGAGCACAAGGACAAGCAACCATAGGTCACAAAGACAGGCAACCATATGTCATTAGGGCATGCAACTAGAGGTCACACAAACAGTTAACAAGGTCACAAAGACATACAACAATAGGTCACAAAGACATACAACTATAAGTCACACAGACAGTCTTCAAAATGTCAATGAAAGTAAAACAAAGGCCACTTTATTGACAAAGACACTTCAAATAAATAGAGGTTTAACATAGAATCAGGTTAAATGGAGGTCAAAGACATATGTCAAATATATTAAACAGATACAAATTAAGATATAAGCCATTGTAAGATGCTCACACGTCGTCTGTATGGCACATTTACTTGTCAACACAAGGTCACAGACACATTAAACCATGTCAACGCCAACGCTAGGTCACAAGTTTTTATCAACTGTACATCGCAGTGACGTGTTTACCAGGGTTTCATGGAGACGCCTCGCTGAAGGTCACACAAATACGTCAACTATGGAGGTCACAGACACGCGTCAAACTAAAGGTATCGGTGACACGTCAACTAAAGGTCGAAGCAAAACACTAGCAGGGGTCAAAGATATACGTTAACAAGAAGTCACATACACACTTAATGTATATGTTACAGACACATTATTTAGAGGTCATAGAAACAATTCAACCCCGCAATGGCTAAAGAAACACGCCAAATGAAACGTCAAAATAACCGCCAAAGAAAAGGTCAAAAAAACACGTCAAATAAAAGGTTGAAGAGACATGTCAAGCTAAAGGTCATAGATACACGTCAAACCGGCTGAGATCATAGAAACATTGACCTAAACTTCTAAAGGTCAACGAGATGCGTAAAACTTAACGTCACAGAAATACGTCAACTAGAGGTCACAGAAACATGTAAAACTAAAGGTCACTTATTCAATATTTCAGAGACACGTCAACTGGAAGTCCAACTTAAATTCATGGACACGCGTCGACCGTTGGCATATCTATTGCTACACTCGATCGTCACAGTGGACAGTTTGAAGCATACCGTCAAACTATTGCTCAGAAACAGACCTTGTGATTGTGAACAGATCAGTCAAAAAGCCGTCAACAGAGTGGATTGCGGCAGCTCGTACAGCCGCTGTTACGTGAGGCTGGCGTCCTCTCCTTGATGTCCCTAAAGCGTTTATTGATTTGTTAGACAAATTCGAAAGATAAATTGTTAACCTTGCCGTGCTGAAACTCCATTCCAATTAACCGCCATGTAGAGACAACCAACAATTTACGAGGTGTCTTTGCAGAAGCGATTTCATTACCAAGCAATCACATTTTACATAAAAAAGGATCAATATTTAATATGGAAATTTAAAGAACAAATTAAAATAAAGTAACGGGTACCAGGATCTGTTAGAGAAAAATAAGTATGTGTTGTACGAAATAAGAAACAGAGGAGGTGAACTAACAAAAGGAAGATTCTTTTAGACTGAAAATGTAAACCGCACAAACAGTATTGATAAAGCAATAGTTAGTTGTTCGTAAAAGCTGGCATTATAAACAGACAGTATAGGCAAGACGAAACGTTTCTTATACTTTACACCTTTGAGGAAAGGAAGTATTATATTCACGTGAAAACACTCACAGGGACCTGCAAATTAAGACACAGTTCGTACTGGGATAGCTTTTCTATTTTAAAGAAAGCAGGCCTAGTATCAAACGTTCCATGGAATACGATCGGTATTTAACAAATATGTTATACACATGGATAGTGGCCAATTTACATTTACAACCTTTTTTCTTATTGTTGCCCCCTAAAATGAACTGACCAATCAGAGGAGAGCTTTGGTAACACTGTGGTAAGTCCTGATGCTGAGTAATTTTGTTGGTACATGTAAGAGATTATGTTTGTGGAAGGGTATGGCATTTGGGGTTGATACACAGAGTTATATATAAAACATCTTTAAAATCCTGCACCTTTAATTAAGTACGGGTGAAGAGATTTAAGCTTAACTTGGTATAAATGATCCCTGCATGGCTCAACGCAAAAGTGAGAGGATATAAACAACATGTGTGGAATCTCAGGTAGAGGGACGAAGCCCACGAACGAAATACAGGTATATAATTAAAATTCTACCCCTATTGTACGGGTCAAGGGATTTTTTATTCTAATGTGGTACACGTTTAGAGGATCCTTTGACAAAGGTGACTCACTAGACCCAAAATAAGGGTAATATCTTTATTTATTTTAAGACTTCTTTTTCAGTACAAATGAATGAATATTAATCTCATTTGGAATAATGGATTATTATAAGGGGAAAACTCAGACAGACATCCAATGTAATACCCCATGTTAGGTTTTTCTATCTACTTAGCAAACTTTATGTGACATTTGGCTCCAAATTCCACTCGACAATACTTCTCCCGCTGTGCGTTAAAGCAAAATTACCAGCCTGCATTTGAAGCTGATTTTATTTCGTTGGATGTATTGTTTTGTGCTATTCAATTCACGGTATTATATGTCAAATAGATTTTACACAGTAAACTTGCTTTTCTTCCTCCTATTAGTACGGACTACATGATTTATAAGCATTTATACGTAGTTTAAGTAGCATGCGGAAGCGATATCAAATTGAGGTTCCAGACGGGATACTTGTAAAATGATTCTTGAAACATCGACTTAATCAGGTGCAAAACAAAATCAATTACCCCAGGCTAAGATTCTGTAACATCCAAACCTCGGCTTCTACCTCAGTTGGGATTATACATGTACATGTATCACAGAATACTTGCCCTTAGATAAACCTATCACGCTCAATTACATGTTACAGCCTTTGTGAGCATGGCAGTATCGCGGCAGAGAGACAGGGGCCAGCAGGGGTACAGTAAATGTTTCAAAGACTACTTTTAAGTACCGATGAGAGAATTATAACCTTATTTGGTATATAGTACATATAGTACATATAGGTGAAGGGAATGCGGTGAGCAAAGGACACAGTCGTAAAATAGAAAAGGTGCATATTAGAAATATTATCAGCATATACTTTTTAAAGTCTTTCATTATTACATGTTGCCTTAAATGATCAGTTTGTATTTATTTCGCTATTTCGATATACATGTATCATATAAAACATACCAGTAAATGTAATGTGATCAAACGGGATGATTAAGTTGGACCGAGTTGACCAGACATAATTTACCCCCATGATTTCTACACTAGTCTCTCATTGGTACCATTTCGGCTTATTCTTTAAGTAATACATTTAACGGCTTCTTCGGTAAATATTCTTCGCCTTGATTTGAATCATTTGAGTTTGAACCTATATATTTCAATGCCCGTTTAAACTTAATTGGATGATGGTATATAACAAATATACGGGTATTTTTCTACAGTTACTACTTTAACATATAATAATCAATGACTATACGATTTGCAAACAGCGACGATGGCAATCAATCAATCGACCAGGAACAAAATGCCTTAAAGCTGTATGTATCTTGATAAACGATTCTCCATCAGATAAAGAGCACAACTAAGTCGATCTAACGTCCTCGCGTATACACAGTACATCAATCGATCGCATACCATACATCTAACAACGCAGCATTCATTTACATATATATATATGTATACATGTACAAAATTGCTTTTATACAACAATACATGCATACAAATTGAATATAGAGCAGTGCATGGATAAAGCAATCCATCGTATATTACTTATACACAGCATTGCATTTGTATAGCACTGAGAGTAAACAGCATCACAGTGTACATACATATATATACAGCATTGCATATACGCTATGTATAAAGCATTGAATACGATTTGGTTTATTTTAGTAATATAGGATTTAAAGTTAAGATCCTTTAAAGACGTACATCCACGTGTTAAACTTGTGCGTACGTGTGTGTAAATGTGCTGGAGGAATGATATGGTAGTATATTTACTTGTTTGGGATAGCGCGGATCTGATGCCGACTTTACAGTGCTACATTTGTACCCTCACTTAAAAACTCATGTTCGATATCCAGGTGTTACGCTCACTTTCGCTCTCTGCACCCATGGAAAAGCAAAATCGAAGCTTCAAGGTGCAGCACATTGGGAATGAGACGAGAAGACAAGTCTGATCCTTTGATGTACATCAAAAGAATGTCGCGTAACGGTAAAATGTATTGGCTTTGAAGTCGGTCGTCGCTGCTCTGTATTCTTCAAAGGGACAAGTATCAGCTAGTAATTGGTCAGGATTTTTTTTACCTGACACCAACAAAATTGTCAGCCGCGTGCCATCAATTTTGCTTTGACATGTTCCAGGGGTTCAGAGAGCGAAAGTGAGCGTAACCCGTGGATATCGAGGATGTGAAATGCGATGCCGAATGCACTCAGCAAAGCATTTCACCCGGTCACATTACACTGACAACAGATTATTCAGTTGTCGCCTTTTCCCTAAATGCTGACACTAAGCAGGATCAAACAACTACAATTGTTAAGGACTTTGGTATAGTATGTCCGAGCCTTCGGAACGTTCAACGCTAGACCAAAAGTGAGGTTATTGCAACGCGCTAAGAAACAAGCGAAACGGTTGTAAAATGTTGCAAAGGGTGAAGCAGATATATTTTGGTCGCTATTGTGTCCCCAAGTAGAGCCCACACAAGTGCGGGGGGATCCCCCCATTGGTCGCCTCTTACAAGATGTAGTGTGTAACAGCAGGTGTATTCGTTTCTCATTCCCTGACCTACAGGGGTATCTAACATTACATGCATGTAGCAATGTATACATACATCATTGTTGGTATACAGCACTGCCAGCATTTATGATATATGTTACAGGAATGTACACAGGTTTTAATACATGTACACCGTATACTGTATTCAGCCTAGGATCTAGAGCGTTTGATATGGATATAATCACTGATAAAACGATGCGTGTATTCCACATCAAAAATTCATAGTATTCCTTTAATCAATATCATATATACATTTATACAGTATTACAATTATCATTAATGTCACTATTGTAAAATATTCGTTTAGGAACTTTTCATAAAAAATATGCCATAAAAATCACATGTTGCCATACATGTATTTGACAGAAATTGTAGTTGTTTAAAATTTGTGTTTGAAAATTGAGCTGTTCTTTCGAAACAACGGAGAACATTTTTGTTATCAGAATATTACAGATTCAGTGTGTGTAAATATAAAGTATAGAGACTACTGTAAACATTGAAACAATGCTGATACATTTGTTCATGTACATCGCATTGTAGCGGTCTAATCTACGTGACAAATTCAGTCATGCCCTATATTTTAATTGTTGTTGCTGCTGCTACTGTTGCTGCTGCTGTTGCTGCTGCTGTTGTTGTTGTCGTCGTCCTCGTGGTTGTTGTTGTTGACAGTTTTTTTTTCCTTCCTTTCATACTTTTTGAGGATTTTTGTTTTCTATAGATTATAACGTGTATGCATATTTGAAGTATTCCCCTGAAAGGTATGGCTGGTATATTACCTTTTTAATGTTTGACTTTAATCATACGTTATTAATAAATCTATCACCTGTACCTGAGTGAGATCGGGTGACCTTAGTATGATGCTTATATTCTGTAATACAGTCCCGAACTGAGGCCCAAACCGAGGTTAGAATGATACATGTACAGAATCTTAGCCCTCCACCGAGATAACCTGATCTCACTCAGTTACAGGAAATTGATTATTTTCTCTCACCTCATTGGTTCAATATATTTTACTGTTACATGTATACTTTCATCATAGTTACAAATATCCCATTGGGAACTCAATTTGATATCGCCTCTGCACTACTAAATCTACGTCTGAATGCTTGCGCGTAAAAATGTAGTACGTGCTAATAAGAGTTATAAAACAGGTATAAAATGTTCTAGACAGATTCGACGAAATAAAAACAAATCTAGTACAGGTAGCACGTTGGATAGTCCTGTCTGAGATACGAGAAATATGTTTCAAAATACGCAAATCGCGAATGTGTCAACTCGTGCAGAAATTGGTAAAGAATGTTAAGGCTAGGATGTATATATTTATACATATATCCGGATCATAAGAATCCATATTTCACTGTATACTACATGCTATCGACCAGTGAAGCCATGTTGTTTGAGCTATTGGACCGTTCCGGTAACGAACGAGGCTGTGCGAGGTCACGGGGGAAAACACCCGACTCTGTTATTGAATATCACTGAATAGCTGTGATAATGAAACATTGTGTTTGATTACTGAATTGATCCCCAGGACATCGCCACTCTGTATTGAACCATCGACTCCAGCATAATGTCGTCCTTCTAAACCTCAATATGTTCTTTCACACAAAACGGTCGTATAAAATCATGAAAAATATTCCCTAAATCCAATTATAAGATGATTCGTCTATGAGGTGTATGTGCATTTGTTTATTCGCCGCACTGCAACTCATTAATGCGTTTTATTCCTCATTTCATATAGTTAACCTAAACATCAAAATTGTAGAAAAGCGTGTAAACATTATTATTGATTATTTCTAAATAAAATTAAAATCAGGTTGGAAAGAGTGGATTGTAAAAAGGTTAATTTAGCACAACCAGTGAAGTGTTTGTGACGTTTCGATGACTAATACGGAATGTACTCTGTCACCTTCATTTTTGAGATATCTAACTTTTGTTGAGTGTTAATAACGTCTCAGCTATCCCAAATCTATTTTAATATTTTTAGCATAGTTGACATTTTAGTTAATATTTTACAATAACATTTACTGTATGCAGACGATATAGCACTCCTTGCTGAAAATGAAACTGATATGCAATGTGTGCTGGATCTTTTGGATAACTGGTGTTTAAAATGGAGTCTTCGTGTGAATCCGGGGAAATCCAAAGTGGTACATTTTAGAAACAACCGTAGGGCGCGAAGTACCTTTAATTTTAAAATTGGAGAACATTCATTTGAATACTTAAGTTCGTACAAATATTTCTTTTCAACGAACTTAATAGTTTTTCACATACAGCTGAACTGTTAGCGAAAGCGGGCGGACGAGCATTAGGTGGTGTTATATCTAAGGTTCATCATAATAAATCCATTGGTTTTAAAACGTTTGAAAAGTTATATTCTTCCTGTGTTGAACCAGTATTGGATTATTGTTTTGGAGTATGGGTATATCGACCGCATTCTTGTATTGACACCACCCAAAATCGCGCGATTAGATACTTTCTTGGCGTCCATAGGGTTACAACAAATTTGGCCGTAAATGGAGAAACTGGATGGCTTATCAGACAAAAAGGGTGTTTATGTGGGATAAACGTTCAAACAAGGGAAAATCACAGTGTCGCGACGTGCAGCGAGTGCTAGAATATGTAAATATGGAATATTTCTTTGACACTCTTCAACATTGTAATATTGAGGACGTAAAACGTGCACTCGTACACAAATATCAAGATGGGTGGTCAGATAAAGTAAAATGTGTACATGTACCAAAATTAAGAACTTTATATTAATTAAAACCTCTTACCATGTAAAGAACTATGTGTCAATCAACCTTGCAAAATCCGAGAGATCAATCATGGCACAATTAAAGGTGGGGTGTACTCCCATTGCGAGTGGAGATTGGACGGTATACAAATGAACCTGTAAATGACCGTGTATGTACTTTGTGCAACTCTGGAGCGGTGGAGGACGAAACACATTTTCTGTTAAACTGTTTACTTTATGATAATGAGAGAAATGACCTACTTCTTAACACTTGTATAACCTTTCAACATCAATCAAACATCGAACTGTTTAAAATATCATAGTAAATTACTTTCCCAGTAAATTACTTTCATAGTAAATTACTTTCCCAAAATATCTGTCGAAAATTTTTGATGTATCATTTCGTAAAAATAAGATTTCGTCTCATTCTACAAGTATATATATCATTTAATTGTTATTTAACCAATGACGCAAGTGATATTTTGAAGGTAAATTTAAGTTAAAGTGACCTATAGACCCTTTGGGTCGGGTGCTAAAATAATATTTATACATTGTACACGTATGTAATTTTGATGTATGCACATGTCACTATAATAAAATATATTGTATTGTATTGTATTGTATTGTATATCTAATGTTTAAATGCATGGTTTTTTTTTATAATATTCGATTTTTTTATCTCGTTTTTCTATCATTTTAGTTCTAATGTCGTTTCTTCAACCGTTTAAAAGTTGTGTTGATATTATTATTATTATTTTTTTGGAGGGGCAGAAAAAATTGGCATGTTTGTCTATCTTATTTTGTTAAAGTTTGTGTTATTTTGTCTGTTTGTTTTGTAAAACCCTGGTATATGTTGTCGTCTTGACATATAATGCCGATATGATTTACTTACACATTCAATAACACATTCCATGTGTAGCACACAGTACATATCCAGCACACACACATAGGGAGATATTAGCCAGGTGGCATAGGACTAGTAGTTAGTGCCTGATAAGGCAGTTCCTGCGAATTCCTAAAAAAATGTATTGATTAATGTATATCAAATGTTGTATATTATTATTTGGGGTTTGGGGTTATTTCTGAATATCTATTCAATATCCTTCTCTTTCACTAAGAGATGGAAACGATATTTATTATCATTTGAAAATTATGGAAATGGAAAACAAACCATGGCGACCATACAATTTATTCATAATGTTCATCAACCTGCATCCCTCGAAATCCTGTTTTGTAAGTTTGGCCCTCAGCATTGCTCACTAACCATTGAATTGCTGATATTCGAAGCAAGCCTAAGAATATCCAATCAACAGCGAGGCAGGGACATTATTAGACGTATCAAAAATAGAAAGCTCACGATCGGATCATCGAAATTAAATCATTCTCAGGATTTCTTCTTCAGCACATACATGTAATATCTTTGCACTGTATATATACAAAAACTTTAGATTGTATGATTGTTATCCATTGAATATCTTTTCGTTACAGTTTCACGGAACGTTTGCGAGTCATATTTGCGAAAGCAACGTAGATGCGTTCAAGGAAGACCGCTAAAGCAATTTCTGAACAACGACCGACTTGATTTGCTACACCTGCGTTCGGTACTCAAAAAACGAGTTTATGGAATGGTAGCAGTATACAAGACGATACTGTGAAACAGTATACAAGACGGTACCGTGTAACTGTATACACAACTGTTACAGTATACTAGACAGTACCGTGTTACTGAATACACAACTGCTACAGTATGCAAAACGGTACCGTGTAACTGTATACACAACTGTAACAGTATCCAAGACGGTACCGTGTAATTGTATACACAACTGTTACAGTATACAAGACGGCTGTTACAGTATACAAAACGGTACCGTGTAATTGTATACACAACTGTTACAGTATACAAGACGGCTGTTACAGTATACAAAACGGTACCGTGTAACTGTATACACAGCTAATACAGTACACAAAACGGTACCGTGTAACTGTATACACAACTGTTCCAGTATACAAGACGGAACCGTGTAACTGTATACACAACTGCTACAGTATGCAAAACGGTACCGTGTAACTGTATACACAACTGTTACAGTATACAAAATGGTACCGTGTAACTGTATACACAACTGTTACAGTATACTAGACAGTACCGTGTTACTGAATACACAACTGCTACAGTATGCAAAACGGTACCGTGTAACTGTATACACAACTGTTACAGTATACTAGACAGTACCGTGTTACTGAATACACAACTGCTACAGTATGCAAAACGGTACCGTGTAACTGAATACACAACTGTTACAGTTTACAAAACGGGACCGTTTAACTGTATACACAACTGTAACAGTATACAAGACGGTACTGTGTAACTGTATACACAACTGCTAAAGTATACAAGACGGTACCGTGTAACAGTATACACAACTGTTACCGTATGCAAAACGGTACCGTGTAACTGTATACACAACTGTTACAGTATACTAGACAGTACCGTGTTACTGAATACACAACTGTTACAGGATACAAGACGGTACCTTGTAACTGTTTACAAAACAGTTACAGTATACAAAACGGTACCGTGTAACTGTATACACAGCTAATACAGTACACAAAACGGTACCGTGTAACTGTATACACAACTGTAACATTATACAAGACGGTACCGTGTAATTGTATACAACACTGTTACAGTATACAAGACGGAACCGTGTAACTGTATACACAACTGCTACAGTATGCAAAACGGTACCGTGTAACTGTATACACAACTGTTACAGTATACAAGACAGTACCGTGTTACTGAATACACAACTGCTACAGTATGCAAAACGGTACCGTGTAACTGAATACACAACTGTTACAGTTTACAAAACGGTACCGTTTAACTGTATACACAACTGCTACAATATACAAGACGGTACTGTGTAACTGTATACACAACTGCTAAAGTATACAAGACGGTACCGTGTAACAGTATACACAACTGTTACAGTATGCAAAACGGTACCGTGTAACTGTATACACAACTGTTACATTATACAAGACGGTACCGTATAACTGTTTACACAACTGTTACAGTATACAAGACAGTACCGTGTTACTGAATACACAACTGTTACAGTATACAAGACGGTTCCGTGTAACTGTATGCAAAACTGTTACAGTATAAAAGACGGTACCGTGTAACTGTACACAACTGTTACCGTATACAAAACGGTACCGTGTAACTGTATGCAAAGCTGTTACAGTATACAAGACGGTACCTTGTAACTGTTAACCAAACTGTTACAGTATATAAAACGGTAACGTGTAACTGTATACACAACTGTTACATTATACAAGACGGTACCGTATAACTGTTTACACAACTGTTACAGTATACAAGACAGTACCGTGTTACTGAATACACAACTGCTACAGTATGCAAAACGGTACCGTGTACCTGTATCCACAACTGTTACAGTATACAAGACGGTCCCGTGTAACTGTATACACAACTGTAACAGAATACAAGACGGTACCGTGTAACAGTATACACAACTGTTACAGTATGCAAAACGGTCCCGTGTAACTGTATACACAACTGTTACATTATACAAGACGGTACCGTATAACTGTATACACAACTGCTACAGTATGCAAGACGGTACCATGTAACTGTATACACAACTGTTACAGTATCCAAGACGGTACCGTGTAACTGTATGCGAAACTGTTACAGTATACAAGACGGTTCCGTGTAACTGTATGCAAAACTGTTGCAGTATACAAGACGGTACCTTGTAACTGTTAACCAAACTGTTACAGTATATAAAACGGTAACGTGTAACTGTCTACACAACTGTTACGTTATACAAGACGGTACCGTGTAACTGTGTGCAAAACTGTTACAGTATACAAGACGGTTCCGTGTAACTGTATGCAAAACTGTTACAGTATACGAGACGGTACCTTGTAACTGTTAACCAAACTGTTACAGTATATAAAACGGTACCGTTTAACTGTATACACAACTGCTACAATATACAAGACGGTACTGTGTAACTGTATACACAACTGTTACAATCTACAAGACGGTACTGTGTAACTGTATGCAAAACTGTTACAGTATAAAAGACGGTACCTTGTAACTGTTTACCAAACTGTTACAGTATATAAAACGGTACCGTGTAACTGTATACAGAACTGTTACAGTATACAAGACGGTACTATGTAACTGTATACACAACTGTTACAGTATCCAAGACGGTACCTTGTAACTGTTTACCAAACTGTTACAGTATATAAAACGGTACCGTTTAACTGTATACACAACTGCTACAATATACAAGACGGTACTGTGTAACTGTATGCAAAACTGTTACAGTATATAAGACGGTACCTTGTAACTGTTTACCAAACTGTTACAGTATATAAAACGGTAACGTGTAACTGTATACACAACTGTTACAGTCTAAAAGACGGTACCGTGTAACTGTACACAACTGTTACAGTATACAAAACGGTACCTTGTAACTGTTAACCAAACTGTTACAGTATATAAAACGGTAACGTGTAACTGTATACACAACTGTTACAGTCTAAAAGACGGTACCGTGTAACTGTACACAACTGTTACCGTATACAAAACGGTACCGTGTAACTGTACACAACTGTTACCGTATACAAAACGGTACCGTGTAACTGTATGCAAAGCTGTTACAGTATACAAGACGGTACCGTATAACTGTATACACAACTGTTACAGTGTACCGTGTAACTGTATACACAACTGTTGCAGTATACAAGACGGTACCTTGTAACTGTTTACAAAACAGTTACAGTATACAAAACGGTACCGTGTAACTGTACACAACTGTTACAGTATACAAGACGGCACCTTGTAACTGTTTACAAAACAGTTACAGTATACAAAACGGTACCGTGTAACTGTATGCAAAACGGTTACAGTATACAAGACGGTACCGTATAACTGTTTACACAACTGTTACAGTATACAAGACGGGGTACCGTTTAACTGTATACACAACTGCTACAATATCAAAGACGGTACTGTGTAACTGTATACACAACTGTTAAAGTATACAAGACGGTACCATGTAACTGTTTACAAAACGGTTACAGTATACAAGACGGTACCGTGTAACTGTATACACAATTATTACCCAATAGTCTATATAAATTGTAATTAGTCATTTTTGACTGTTTCTGGCCTTTTGTCCAATTTCGGCTGTAGGGGTGAAACAGTCAAAACTGTTTTCCCGGTCAGAGCGAACTGTTACCCGGCGCGAATTCGATGCGCAGAAATCCCCCCTCGAGAGCCCCGTTCAAGCGTTTCGGTGACCGCGACTCAGTGTTGAATTGATACAAATATTTATTTGATAATAAAACAATTGTTTCATGGCTATTTTGGGAACAGTCAAAACTATCATCCCGAGGTGGGGGGAATCCCTGTGGAACTGTTTGCCCTTGGCCTAGCGGCCTCGGGCAAACAGTTCCCCAGGGCTTCCCCCTACCTCGGGATGATAGTTTTGACTGTTCCCCAAATAGCCATGAAACAATTGTATACTGTTACAGTATACGAAACGGTAACACGGTTTACAAAACGGTACAGTGTAACAGTCCACAAAACGAATAGAGTATCCAAAAGGGTAGCAGAATTCCACATTTCTTGTGGGCTTTTATTTTTTGTGTCCCGAATATCACTGTTAACTTCACTGCGATTTGTGTAGCTTGCGTCATAAGGAACGCTGACATTATCATAATTTTGACCAAGCCGGGACACTAAATACACCTGGTAATTAACACCATTATGAACATATAATAAAAGCATGTTTATGAGAACAAACATATAAAAAAAAAACAATTCATTAAAAGTCAAATCAACGGTGTTATACTATGAATAGGGGTCAGTCTAAATCTCACGCGACATCATTTACCAAAGATGGTCATAAACCGACCACTACTTTTTCACTTATCTTTTTCCGGGCACGATAGCATAAGCTGCTTAAATACGCCAACCAGCTAAAAATGGTAACATTATACAAAATGCGAACAATGTACACAACGATTACAGCATAGAAAACCGCGTGAGAGTATCCAAAGCATCCACGGAAGGCGTCAGCAAAAAAGGAATGTACCCCAAACGGGTTATCGCTTCACGAGTTATTGAAAATGACGATGTGAAATATCCTGACCTTTAGGACACCATTCTAGATATATAGGTACTGACCATAAGCAGCATATGGATAGGATTATTTACACAAAGGATGTTCTGATAACGTAGATCGTATTGAACACGCACACTGCACATACTACAATATACCGTCAGCAGCTCCTGCCTCAGAACAGTATTTACCATCGCATGTAGTCACACACCGTGCTTAGGAAAACAAACGGAAAAGATAAAATCGGTCACGCATTAATGTACGTACATCCTGACATAAACAGTCTGGGAATCGTACAACGCATTCTGCAAAAACAAACGGCCTCTTTTTGGTCTTTCGGAACTTCTTTTGTGTCCCACACGCTGTTCGGAACATAGCTCATACAATATATTAATTGGATGCAAATATATAAATACATTATTGTTAAAAATAAGGTTGTACATATTCATTATCATATAAAAGGAACATAGAGATGGATAGAGTATAGATAGCAGTATGTTGTGTTTTTTGTCTTTGCGTTTTTACATCTAATATGTGACCGAACGCGTATGTATTGTATTAACATTCACCAATGATTGGTGTTTGTAGATCTACGACCTAAAAATGACTGCCTTAACGTGTGGCATTGTATATCCTCCATTGTCCAGATCCGTATCGATTCCTTGTCAACATCTCACTGATATGAAGGCTTGTCATACGCGTCAGAAATCATGTCCCGTCGTCTATTGTTCGTAATTAACTTCCTTGCTTCAGTTACAAATGTAAGAGGTTTCCTCTGAAGATCAAATTCTTTCAATCACTTTCCTGATAACGATACATTCTTAGGGATGTGCAATTCAAAATTCGTCTTATTCAGATGCAAAGAACTGATAATATATTCACCGAAAATAATTCCACTTAATACCTTCAAGGTAAGAATTGTATCAGTACATGTATGACGTCAGAAATATCGACATGCAGACAAAACTAGGAAATCAATAGGATTTTATACAGATCAATTTTCTCTATGTATGAAGACGAGATTTCTCGCAACATGAAGTTAATCGGATATTGGCCTTGACATAAAGCCCACGATGGTGACTTCTAAAATGTAGGTACGCCGGGTTCTGTACAATCTATAAAGGTGGAACGCTACGTTTCCGGTCATGGTTCAAAAACCCATCAATATGAACAGGCACAATAGTACTGTTCGATGAATTCTCTTTTATGTGGATAGTCAAGAAAAAATCAATGTAAACAATATAACACTTGTTTGTACGCCCGTGATTTATAAAATTAACCTTTCTCAGAAATCGAAAGAGAATTGATTAAAAAAACCACGATAAAGAATATATATGATTTTGAAATAAGCAAATTAATGTTCTTTTCAACTCCATTATCGCCAGTATATAACGACCCAGTGTGTAACACTGTCGTGAAAACTGGTTTACAAGACGCTTCGCACAATCTACCAAACGTTCCTTATTCAAAGGCCACGCCACCACCACGATCAGTGGCCTCCTCCTTCCATCCTCCCCATCACAACCCATCACAACCCATCACTTTGGTACTGGTTATGCTGTAACAGGTCTAGTTTTATTTATTTTTTCATTTCAAAATATTTTATTAAATCAAATGATTCAATAGGAATTGGGCAACAGGCTATATGCCTATTCCGTCTTTGCGTATTGCAGAGTTATCTTCTCTTGAGAGCAGGTATTGATTGTTACGTCATTTGTTTGTGAGAGTAACGTCATCAATTTTTGAGAAAACGACGTAATTTTCTCACACGAACCAATGATGTAACAATCAATACCTGCTCTCAAGAGAAGATAACTCTGCAATACGCAAAGGCGGAATACAAGCCCTCTCCCTTGGGATACAAACATTTCAAACAATAACATAATTATAATTTAGACATTAAAATATTAGCACTGGCTTGGAACATTAAATAGTACTTAATACTTAATACTTAAAAGTCTCTATCTATCTCTGAACTAAGCAAAATCAAAAATCAAAAAAAAAGAATTACTGAGGTAAAACAAATACAGTTGTTTTTTTTTGTTATTTTTTCTTTACATGGTAGCCAGTATATATAAAATATATTTCAAAATGGAAAGCCATGTGTGTAAACTGCATAAGTAAATAATCAAATTTTATAAATTATACAACATATATTAATATCAAAAACTGGAACCTTCATCCAATACAGTAAATATTAAATATTATTAGTTGAATCAGTGTATCGAGTAACGACTCCAGATAAATCACGTATTCACTTTACAAAATCAACTTCAGCAAGCATAGCAACGGTGTAGATGTGGACCCATGGCGAATGTCATCACTGTTGATATCACCAAGGTAACTGATATAACCACTGAAACCTGTATAACCAAGGTAACTGATATAACCACCGAAACCTGTATAACCAAGGTAACTGATATAACCACTGTAACCTGTATAACCAAGGTACCTGATATAACCACTGTAACCTGTTTCAACAAGGTAACTGATATAACCACCGAAATCTGTGTAACCAAAGTAACTGATAAACCACTATAACATATATCATCAAGGTATCTGATATAACCACTGTACCCTATATCACCAAGTTAACTGATACAACCACTGAAACCTGTATCACAAAGGTAACTGATACAACCACGGTTACCTATATCACCAAGGTAACTGATACAACCACTGTTACCTATATCACCAAGGTAACTGATATAACCACTGTTACCTATATCCCCAAGGTAACTGATACAACCACTGTTACCTATATCACCAAGGTAACTGATATAACCACTGAAACCTGTTTCAACAAGGTAACTGATATAACCACCGAAATCTGTATAACCAAAGTAACTGATAAACCACTATAACATATATCATCAAGGTATCTGATATAACCACTGTACCCTATATCACCAAGGTAACTGATACAACCACTGAAACCTGTATCACAAAGGTAACTGATACAACCACTGTTACCTATATCACCAAGGTAACTGATACAACCACTGTAACCTATATCACCAAGGTAACTGTTACAACCACTGTTACCTATATCATCAAAGTAACTGATATAACCACTATAACATATATCACCAAGGTAACTGATATAACCACTGAAACCTGTATCACCAAGGTACATATAACCACTGTTACCTATATCGCCAAGGTAACTGATATAACCACTGTAACCTATATCACCAAGGTAACTGATATAACCAGTGTTACCTATATCACCAAGGTAACTGATATAACCACTTTTACCTATATCACCAAGGTAACTGATATAACCACTGAAACCTGTATCACCAAGGTAAATATAACCACTGTTACCTATATCGCCAAGGTAACTGATATAGCCACTGTAACCTATAGCATCAATGTAACTGATATAACCACTGTAACCTATATCACCAAGGTACCTGATATAACCACTGAAACCTGTATCACCAAGGTACATATACCCACTGTTACCTATATCGCCAAGGTAACTGATATAGCCACTGTAACCTATAGCATCAATGTAACTGATATAACCACTGTAACCTATATCACCAAGGTAACTGTTACAACCACTGTTACCTATATCATCAAAGTAACTGATATAACCACTGTAATCTATATCACCAAGGTAACTGATATAACCACTGTAACCTATATCACCAAGGTAACTGATATAACCAATGAAACCTGTATCACCAAGGTACATATAACCACTGTTACCTATATTGCCAAGGTAACTGATATAACCACTGTTACCTATATCACCAAGGTAACTGATATAACCACTGAAACCTGTATCACCAAGGTACATATAACCACTGTTACCTATATCGCCAAGGTAACTGATATAGCCACTGTAACCTATAGCATCAATGTAACTGATATAACCACTGTAACCTATATCACCAAGGTAACTGTTATAACCACTGCAACCTGTTTCATCAAGGTAAATGACATCATCAAGGCATTTGATATCGCCAAGGTAACTCATATAACCAAGGTAACTCATATAACCAGGTAACTTGCATCACCAAGGTAATTGATATAACCAAGGTAATTTATATCACCAAGGTAACTTTTATCACCAAGGTAACTTGTATCACCACGGAATCTGATACGTATCACCAAGGTAACTTAAATCACCAAGGTAACTTGTATCACCACGGAAACTGATATCACCAAGGTACACCATGGAAACTCAGCACACCATGGTAACTTCTAACACCAAAGTAACTGATATAACATTACCAACTTGTATTATCAAGGTAACTGATTAGGTAATTGATATCACCAAGGTAACTGATTAGGTAATTAATATCACCAAGGTAACTGCTATCCTAAAAGGTAACTGATATCACCCAAGGCTACTGATATCACCAATATAAATGATATCATCCAAGTAAACTGTAACTGATATCACCAGGGTAACTGATTTGGTAATTGATATCACCAAGGTAACTGATTAGGTAATTAATATCACCAAGGTAACTGCTATCCTAAAAGGTAACTGATATCACCAATATAAATGATATCATCCAAGGAAACTGTAACTGATATCACCAAGGTAAATGATTCCATCAATGCAAATATCATTCCGACAAATGTTGATGTCGCCAAGTTCATCGATGTCTCCATGACATTAGATGTCGCCAAGGTCATTGATGTCTCCATGACATTAGATGTCGCCAAGGTAGCTGTTCACCCCAATATAAAGGCATTCATGTTCACCAATTTCACTGGTGTCACCAAGTACAGTGAGCTGTTACATGTACTACTAAAGTCGATGTCACCAAAGGGACCCCATAATAATGTCCAGTTTTATGTTTAGACCTATCCTGATGTGTAGGTTGTTTAATTTATTCTCAGGTCCCTGCGGATGTCACGATATTCAATGATTTTTTCATTCACATTTCATGTTACAGAATAGCTCCAATGACTAGGGTTATTTGCGTCATGATATCACCAATGTAGCACTTATCACGTTTGTATAGACATTCAATAGCGCATGTACATGTAATGCAGCAAAGCATAGGTTTGTAAATATCCACGATATCGATACGCAGAAATGAGCTTGACATGCTCAGGGTCACGTGGTGAACATTCTATACATAGAAAACGTCACAGCTAATATAACAAGGATCACCACACACGATATGGAAACTAGCACCTTGTTAGAATTTATTTCATCTGTTATTGTTTTTATCCTTCTTAACTTTCTCTCCTTTCTTAGAGCAGTTTTAAAACCTGACCCTGGTGAATGGAATGTAGTATTTGCCGGAAGTGACACTCTTCTCTGGTTACTTCCGGTTGTCATGCGCAGAAATTCATCTGTTGACTTTCGTTTAGGATCACTGCAGTTGTAAAGTACAGCGTTCTCCTCCTCAGAGTGCGTGGCGCTATTCCGACGTCTCTGACCGTGACTCGTTCTGATGCAATGACGCATGATCAAAATCTCAATGACGTCACCCAACACGCGTAAAAGCTGATATCTGAAATAAACATCGAGAACATAGTAATCTATTATATATTTATTAATTGATTGAATTAACGAAAAATGCAAACAGCAATGTGTCTTTAGTAAAAGGTGTGGTTCTAACAAGCAGTATGCAGTTTCTTGAAGCAGTGTGTCTTTAATAGTCAGTATGGTGTTTCTTGAAGATGGATGTCTTTAATAAGCAGTATGGTGCTTCTTGAAGCAGGGTGTCTTTAATAAGCTGTATGGTGTTTCTTGAAGCAGTGTGTCTTCAATAAGCTGTATGGTGTTTCTTGAAGCAGTGTGTCTTTAATAAGCACCAGTGTGGCGATAAAACCAGTAGTGTGAGGCTAAATACAGAGTCGTGTGTATTTAGTTAGCGGTATTTCTTGAGTAAGCTCTGTGTCATAAGTAAACGATGTGGCTTTAATAAGCAGTGTATCTCTAGTAAGCAGTGGGCCTTTAGTAAGTTATGCAACTTTAGTAAGCAGTTGGTCTTTTGGGATTTACATGTCTTTAGTTAGCAGTGTGTCTTAAGTGAGTAATATGTCTTTAATGAGTTATATGTCTTAAGTGAGCAGTGTGTATTTAGTTAGCAGTGTGTCTTTCGTAAGCAGTGGGTCTTTAGTCAGTTATATGTCTTTAGTGAGCAATGGGTCTTAAGTGAGTTATATGTCTTTAGTAAGCAGTGTGTCTTTAGTGGGTTATATGTCTTTAGTTAGCAGTGTGTCTTTAGTGAGTAATATGTCTTTAGTTAGCAGCGTGTCTTTAGTGAGTTATATGTCTTTAGTAAGCAGTGGGTCTTTAGTGAGTAAGATGAGTTTTGGTGAGCAGTGTGTCTTTAGTGAGTTATATGTCTTAATTGAGCAGTGTGTCTTTAGTGAGCAGTGTGTCTTTAGTGAGTTATATGTCTTTAGTGAGCAGTGGGTCTTTTGTGAGTAATATGATTTTTAGTGAGCAGTGTGTCTTTAGTGAGTTATATGTCTTTAGTGAGCAGTGCATCTTTCGTAAGCAGCGTGTCTTTAGTGAGTTATATGTCTTTAGTGAGCAGTGTGTCTTTAGTGAGCAGTGTGTCTTTAGTGAGTTATATGTCTTTAGTGAGTTATATGTCTTTAGTGAGTTACATGTCTTTAGTGAGCAGTGTGTCTTTAGTGAGCAGTGTGTCTTTCGTAAGCAGTGGGTCTTTAGTGAGTTATATGTCTTTAGTGAGCAATGGGTCTTTAGTGAGTTATATGCCTTTAGTTAGCAGTGTGTCTTTAGTGAGTTTTATGTCTTTCGAAAGCAGTGTGTCTTTATTGAGTAATATATTTTTAGTGAGTTATATTTTTTTAGTGAGCGATGTGTCTTTAGTGAGTTATATGTCTTTAGTGAGCAGTGTGTCTTTAGTGAGCAGTGTGTCTTTAGTGAGCAGTGTGTCTTTAGTGAGCAGTGCATCTTTCGTAAGCAATGGGTCTTTAGTTAGTTATATGTCTTTAGTGAGCAGTGTGTCTTTAGTGAGTTATATGTCTTAATGAGTTATATGTCTTTAGTGAGTTATATGTCTTTAGTGAGCAGTGTGTCTTTAGTGAGTAGTGTGTCTTTCGTAAGCAGTTGGTCTTTAGTGAGTTATATGTCTTTGGTGAGCAATGGGTCTTAAGTGAGTTATATGTCTTTCGAAAGCAGTGTGTCTTTAGTGAGCTATATTCCTTTAGTTAGCAATGTGTCTTTAGTGAGTTATTTGTCTTTCGAAAGCAGTGTGTCTTTATTGAGTAATATTTTTTTAGTGAGTTATATGTTTTTTAGTGAGCAGTGTGTCTTTAGTGAGATATATTTCTTTAGTGAGCAGTGTGTCTTTAGTGAGCAGTGTGTCTTTAGTGAGCATTGGGTCTTTAGTGAGATGTATGTCTTTAGTGAGCAGTGGGTCTTTAGTAAGTAGTATGTCTTTAGTGTGCAGTGGGTCTTTAGTGATTTATATGTCATTAGTGATCAGTGGGTCTTTAGTGAGTTATATGTCTTTGGTGAGCAATGGGTCTTTAGTGAGTTATATGTCTTAAGTGAGCAGTGGGTCTTTAGTGAGTAATATGTCTTAGTGAGCAGTGGGTCTTTAGTGAGTTATATGTCTTTAGTGAGCAGTGGGTCTTTAGTGAGTAATATGTCTTTAGTGAGCAGTGGGTCTTAAGTGAGTTATATGTCTTTAGTTAGCAATGGGGCCTTATTGAGTAATATGTCTTTAGTGAGCAAGCTGTCTTTATTGAGCAGTGCGTCTTTAGTGAGCAGTGGGTCTTTTCTGAGTTATATATCTTTAGTGAGCAGTGGATCTTTAGTGAGTAATATGTCTTAAGTGAGCAGTGGGTCTTTAGTGAGCAGTGCGTCTTTCGTAAGCAGTGGGTCTTTAGTGAGTTATATGTCTATAGTAAGCAGTGTGTCTTTAGTGAGTTATATGTTTTTAGTGAGCAGTGTGTCTTTAGTGAGGAGTGTGTCTTTCGTAAGCAGTGGGTCTTTAGTGAGTTATATGTCTTTAGTGAGCAATGGGTCTTTAGTGAGTTATATGTCTTTAGTAAGCAGTGTTTTTAGTGAGTTATATGTCTTTAGTTAGCAGTGTGTCTTTAGTGAGTAATATGTCTTTAGTGAGCAGTGGGACTTTAGTGAGTAATATGTCTTTAGTGAGCAGTGGGTCTTTAGTGAGTAATATGTCTTTAGTGAGCAGTGGGTCTTTAGTGAGCAGTGAGTCTTTTGTAAGCAGTTAGTCTTTAGTGAGTTATATGTCTATAGTGAGCAGTGGGTCCTTAGTGAGTTATATATCTTTAGTGAGCAGTGAGTCTATAGTGAGTTATATGTCTATAGTAAGCAGTATGTCTTTAGTTATTTATATATCTTTAGTGAGCAGTGGGTCTTTAGTGAGTAATATGTCTTTAGTGAGCAGTGGGTCTTTAGTGAGTAATATGTCTTTAGTGAGCAGTGGGTCTTTAGTGAGCAGTTCGTCTTTCGTAAGCAGTGGGTCTTTAGTGAGTTATATTATATAGTGAGCAGTGGGTCTTTAGTGAGTTATATGTCTTTAGTGAGTTATATGTCTTTAGTTAGCAGTGTGTCTTTAATGAGTTATATGTCTTTCGAAAGCAGTGTGTCTTTAGTGAGTAATATGTCTTTAGTGAGTTATATATTTTTAGTGAGCAGTGTGTCTTTAGTGAGTTATATGTCTTTAGTGAGCAGTGTGTCTTACCTAAGTCATGCGGCTTTGGTAAGAAGTGTCTTTAGTGAGTTATGTGGTTTTAGTAAGCAGTGGTCTTTAGTAAGACATGTGTCTTAAGTTAGCAGTGGGTTATAGTGATATATGTGTCATTAATAAGCAGCGTGTCTTCTTTAATCGGTGTCTTTTCAGTAAGCAGTGTGACTTTTAATAAAGAAGTCTTTAGTCAGCAGTGCTGCTTTAATAAGCATTATGGCTTTCAATTAGTAGTCTTGCGTTAAATAATGCAGTGTGTCTTTATAAGCAATGTTGCTTTAGCGAGCAGTGTTATTTTAAGTATGCATGGTGTCTTAAGAGAGCAGTGCGTCTTTCGTACACTGTGTGTCTTTTATAACAATGTGATTTAAGTGTGAATTTATAAGCAGTGTGTCTTTAGTAAGCAGTGTAACTTTTCTAAGCAATGTATCTTCGGTAAGTAGTGTTATTTTATACGCAACGTGATTTCAGTAAGCAGTGTGGCTTTGTTCGCGGTGTGACTTTTATAAGCAATGCGACTTTCATAAGCAGTGTCGTGTTAAATACAACAGCGTGACATTAACTACAATGTGTAATTGCGTTTTCTATTTGAAATATTTTAAGTGAAAAATTATAAACATGAACGAAATAAGTTTGACACATTTAAAGATAATTGAAATAACGTGTTTCAAGAATTCATTACTGTTTTACTCTTATGGACTTTCAACACTACTTGACTGAAATCAATATTGACAGCAATGAAAAACTGATAGAGCATTATAAAACGTCGTTTTTCAAATGTGTACCTGTCAATGGAATCAAGCCGGTAGAATACACAAATAGTGCATGGGCACGTGCATTTCGCGTGTACTCACTATGTTATGTTGACGAAACCATGCAAACTGATGAAGCACCTATGGACAGTAGACAGACAACACAGACATGAAATTGACACTGTCGTCATACAAATCGGAGGCGCACTCAAATGTTTATCATATCATTGGGTCTGTTATTGCCTGAACTTGTCCAACTTGTTATCTCTCGGACAGATGTAAATGGTATGTGTCCACCCGCACAAGTGCAGAGCGTACAACGATACAAATACGAAGTTTCACGTTCTGTCTCTTCTACATAACCACATTTCGTACCGTTGGACACTGTCGCACTGATGTTTACGTGAGGCCCACAATTAAACAGACGTCAGATCCTTTACGAAGAAGGGAGTACACATTATATTCATGAATATTGATGGCTTTGTCGCCTCCCCTTGTTACAGAGACTGGTTTATCAGCGCAAGGTTATTGCTTTCTCGACAGTCCCGGGAGATAGGCGTACACCGAACCTCTCCAGTAACGATCTCCGGAACACTGCGTCCGTTTAACTATCAATTAGTCTTTTCCCGGAATCATCTGCCCTCTTGATAGCCACAGATATACTTGCTTCCGATAGACAAATCCTGTACAAATGAAATGCTTCCTTATTACAAAAAACACGATGTATACAAGTCATCAAAGCACGAATGGATCATCCTTGGATACAACCGCTCGTTCGTGAGTAATGATAACCATGCCATTGCCTGCTGGAGAACTCAACTATAGGTACATTAATGAATCCACAATTATCCGAAATCAATCAAACTTGTATTCCGTACCTCGGGTGACCGCACGTGCATTGTTCATAGCCTGTCAAAGGTAAAAGATAAAATGAATAAGATACACGCTATAAACTGTTTATCACACCAACAAACACTGCGGTCACACATTTATCTAGCTAGCGTCAGTGACCTGTGTTAGATATTTACGCCATCAACTATACATATATATATACTACACGAGAGAAACCAACGTTACACGTGACACCAATGTACATACCCCAGGACTATTCCGAAAGATCCGTACCTACCCGTTTTGGAAGAGGTCCGTATGTCTATGACCATGGAACAACACTTTCCCTGCCGTGCCGCTGACTGCTGCATGTCTGAGTTAGATAAATAATTGAAAGCTGTGAGCTGGTAGCTGCTACAGAAGCTGGGCCGGGAGTATTGATTGGCGCCAATACCTGACGCGGTATGTCGGCGACACACAACATTCCTCAGGACAACCGAGTCAGCGGGCTTACGTGACCAGGGTAAAAATGATTTGACAACAGGCCGCTCTAGTACTGTCAACCTGTATACAATCACCCTTATTAAATTGAAAGGGCAATAGCAATACAGTGTACATATCGTACTAGTCATCGAAACGTCACATAGAAAATGTTATTGGTTGTGTAAAAAAGAACTTCTCATAAACCTGTAGAACTGTTTATAGCGGCCGATGTACCATAGTACATGTTAGCTCGACGGGACTCGGGTTCAATTTACAACTGTCAACTTTCGTTTAGACGAGACTTGCAATCATCTGTCAATCTTAACGGTATACAAGGTGCATATGTGTGTGAAGACGTCGAAACTGCTTCTGTTTATAATATAGTAATGTCAGTCAGTCTGTTCAGAGCATACATATGGTGCAACATAAATTCAGTGAAATTGTAATCAATGACATTAATGATTTCATTTCCGATCTTTTATATATAACACATCAAAAGAAACATACCAATAGAATATTCAAAAGTGGTGGAAATTGCTCCGATACATTTACTGAATTGTGAATATATTACAAGCTTTAGAATGTACCTTCGATACCTATAGCATCTGGGCCCGTACTCATGAAACTGTTATCATGCTCAAACCTTATTTCTTGTTCCAGTTAAAACTTATTTTGTCAATGGCCTGCATGGTGTGAGCAAATAATCCATACTTGAGCATGAGAACGGTTTCATGAATACGGACCAAAAAAATATGATTTGCCTAAAGCGCCCGAAAGAAGTCTTATTTATCTGCAGTGTCCAAGAGGACTCTCCTGTCTACAACAGCGATAAAAGTCAACAAAACCCAGAGCATGTCTTACCTGTCTACAGCGCCAAAGACATATCGCACCTGTAACAGCGCCAAGGACAAATCGTACCTATCTACAGCGCCAAGGACATATCGTAGTACCTGTCCACAGCGCTTACGACATATCGCACGTACCTGTCCACAGCGCCAAGGACATATCGTAGTACCTGTCCACAGCGCTTACGACATATCGCACGTACCTGTCTACAGCGCCAAGGACAAATCTTACCTTGTCTGCAGCTCTCAGGACATCTCTTAACTGCCCATAGTGAAATGGAGTATATGTCTAGTTGTGCGTTATATGACAGTATGGCGTTCGTCGTGTGTTGTATGACTGATCCCAATATTGTGGGCGTATGTTTTTTGTTACGACAGATATGCTACTTTATCAGTGAAGGAGCGGTGTACCTTGTACAATCGTAGTGATACTGACACGGACGTCCTAAGTAGTTTAGATGTACTTACGTAGTATACGGACACACTATCACGATTAGGTTATTTTTGTCGAGTGGTTGATTTACTACTCCTGTAAGGAGTTTTGCTACAGCTCAGCATGTTTTGTATCTGCAACCAATGAATCATTTCCCCATTTATACGAGTACCTAACTGTATTAACATTTCTCCCAGGTTTTTTTTTATTTAATTCGCATTTAAGCAAGTCTAATTCTCACGACATTGAAGCAAGACGTAATCAAATTATAGTTCACTGTACCTAGCAACCTTCATTCATGTTTTGACATAATATGTTGGAACAGTATATCCAGTTAAAACTGCCGAACAAAACAAGACACAAGAAATAAATACAGAAAGAAAAGTCTTTTCTTCATATCAAATTGGATATTTTAAATACATCGCGATCATAATGTAAACGTGTTTGAGTCAAATATCCTTTTTAAGGTAAATTTATAAATACTTTCTTTGGTTGACAACCATGTATCATATACAGCTATAAATTTGCGAGCATAAATCAATTTCAAAAATATAACCTGCTCGTACAGTTAGAAGATATGTTATTTGGTTGACTTTTTTATGAAAGCAGAAATATATAAGTTAGAAGTATATGGGTGATAAACAGTTTATCACACAATGTTTTCAGGGTTTGTCGGTCGAACATGTTTTTCATCGCTGGCACGTGGATAAAACCAATGAGTCCACCGCAATCAGGTAGACTCGAGATGTTATCAACGTGCGAGCGATGAGAAATGTTTTTGAACGACAAACCCTGAAAACACAGTGTGATAATATTTGATATAATTTTACCAATGTAAACCAATTTTTAACTTTTAACCGAATGTGAAAAAGGCAATGTAACAGCCTGATGTCAGACACATCGTGTGTATCTATAACGAGCGTACTTAGCAGAGAACTAGTCACGGTATCAATTAGGTCTAACTCATTTTAGGTTCACCACGAACTCGGTTTTTTCCGTATCTAGTGATCAGCACATTTCGTCTCTCTGGAATTTAACGCGAAATCCACTAATTACCTGCCCGGTGTATTTATAAATGAGAAAATATAGTTGGGCATTAAAATACTTTGAAATATTTTATACATTTATACACACATGATCTGTATGAAATTGTTTTTCTCTTTGACGTCCGCATTGATACTTACGTTTAGAATTTGGCGTGCTGAGATGGTGAGATTTGATTTTAACATACATGCACTTACCAGGCTATGTCGTTTTCACGTGCAGCTGTATTTTATGATTCAGCAACCAATTAAAATAAATATATGTAGTCATGGTATCTCCTCTTAGCTTAGATATGGAGGCAGCCATCGTAAAATGCTGTACCGCTATTAGTCGTATTTAGGTCGGAATGTTGCCATGGAACCAATCCTAGCTGTACAATACATCATTAGACCTTTTATTTTGTTGATGCTGTTTTGAATAAAAATCAGTATTTCTTTTCTATCAAGGTAGGTTAATAAGGTACTGCTGAAAATACAGACGAAGTAATTGGCATAGTTATAGTACATGTTTACACAAAATAAGTATCTTTATATGGAATTGGTCATTAGTGTTCTTGGAAAAACACGGTTTTTTCGGAGTCATTAAAGCCGGATGTAATAACTGCCTACCAAATAACTCGTCTGAACCTATAATTGACTTGTTTCTGCTCGGAGACACATTATTTTGTCATATGTCTGTTTTCAGACGCATTATGACGTTGAGAGTTATTTTCAGAGACGTGGCGAGGGTGCCATAACACGGCGATCTGTACCATAACGGTTGCCCATGTGTTGCTTTAATGTTCCTGCCGATGACTCCAGGGCGGCATAATCACCTAAAGTTTCCTTTACAATTATCTTCCGTGCTGCCATCACCCCAGGTAACATTAACGTCGCCACAAGAGCGATTGTAGTGCAGGAACGTGATCGATCTCCAGAGGAGGTAATTGGAAAGTAAACGGTTGCAAGCGACATTGCAGTACTGTAATTAATGTTACAGATGGAAATGGTACTACATTGCCATCCACATTGCTACTTGGTTTTAGTTAATTGTAATTCTAAACATTTCAAATTTTTACAAATGTATATATACCATGTATGTTTTACCGTATTACAGTGTATAGTGTACAATCGGTGGCATTCCTAAACAATAGTATCGTATGCATTGTCCCCTGTAGCGTATGTATGTGTGCTGTGTCGGGAGGAACATATTTAACCATTCAGCTAAGCATAGCCCACTGGAAATTGTCAATAATAACCAAAAACAGTTAATAAAACTATCGATGTTCACAGTAGTAGGGAAAAAATCAACCACATATATCTAAAAAGTATAAAAAAAAAAAATGTAAGTGTAAATGAATAAACATTTGGGATACCCCTTTATTATAAGAGTTTGATGATAATTGAAAAACAATGAATACCATATCTGTAAAGGTTAAAGGTCTAAACAACTGACATTGAAGTGTCCGAAAGTGATCAAGTTTACCCATCTGGTTACAATGCACATAATCCCAGATGTTAAATATCAAATATATATATATTATTTTGAATAACGGAACGATTACATGTTACATGTATAAAGCAAACTTTTCATTAGTAAAATCGTTATAATGTTTTTATTAATGCTGAGTGATTGTGATTAAAGCTTGTTCAGAACGTTGATTGGTATGCGATGAGCAACTTGCTCAAAAATTTGAGTTATGTGCAGAAGGTCCTTCTTTAAAATGTTAAACTACATATGTATTTGGAAAGATCATTGTTAAGTACGTTCAGTTATCTGAAAAATCCTTGCTAAGAATGTCGGGTAATACAAGGGCAGACCTTTGTTTATAATTTTGAGGTATATGCGATATTCTTTATGCCATCCCATCTAGAATACTATGTAGCAGTGTTCTGCTCTTTTTTTTTTATTTAGTAACATGTGTTGATGTATAATATTATGCAATTAATTAGAACTCCAAACTAGCAATGTCTATTAAGACGAGCAATTGAAAACCATACAAAGTAACCTTGTTGCCAATCTGATTAAAATCATCTGTTACATGGCACCGCCAGGCCTAGTACGAAGTTAACGAAGCCATGTAACAGATTATTTAATCAGATTGCCTTGTTGCGTATTCATTTGTTCTCCATTTTTGCATATCGATATTTTGTGGCACTGTAGCAGTACACTATCTGTAGTCAAGAATATGTCACGTGTATTTTAATATAAATCATTTTAACGTCATTCAAAGAGTTTATTCTTATGTTGCATTTTAGAAGTTAATAAACACATGGTGTTTAATATACATATATACCAATAAGGCAAATTATAGAAAAAATGAACGAATAAAATGCTAATGTAGCAGAAGCTAAAACCAAACAAGATCTTATAGAACATAAAATTAATATTCAATAATGTAATTGAAATTAACATTTGTTATTACACCTATGGCATAGGTGCTAAATTATAAAATCAAAGGAGTCCTAAAAGACTACTTACTCACTGAATATTTTCGTTTGTATATTGTTTAAGTATTTTCTGCATTCTGATTGAAATGAATTCAATGTCAAACTTTCTGTGAAAGATACTGGCAGGCTATTCCAAAGTGCGGAACCATTGCATCTGAACGAATTTTTGGATTTGTCCGTTTTATGATTTCGTACAAAAATCCTCTAGACTTTTCTGGCATTCCGTTGTCAGTATAGTATAACTAATTAATATAACACAACATAAACTAAATTTCACTTTAGAAGAAAAGGAATTCAGGTTAACTCGTAAATAAACATTCAATTAAATGAAATAAAATAAAAAATTAAAGAGGATGATTTTTTTGATTTTTTTTTTGAATAACAAATAGAAAGGAGATGAACAACAGCGATAATAGACTATAAAGGTCGATGTAGCTCACCGAAGGCCGGTACAGGTTAAGTCAGGTTCATCAACATACTTAAGTTATTAATTATTATCCAGTGCCACGACTACACTGAGTTTAAACATTTTTAATGATAATGATGAGTAATGTGCATACAGATATAGATATATTTAAATTTTAGTTGTGGCAAAATCGGTCTAAAAAAACGTCATATTCCGACTGGAGACCCCAATGGGCATTTAATATCGACAATCGATAGTGTATCATGGTCACCTGATTCTTCATAAAGATAGCATTGTTAACTACTTAATTAATCGTCAATGATATACATATCTTATATCTCATATCTTATATCTAGCGAGGGTTACAAAGAAATATATATGCGTCCACTATACTCTCCTATGGTTGGTTTTCAATGATACTATACAATATTTACATGATGAAACAGCCATGTTTAAATCATATACCGCTCTGCTGAGTTAATCGTGATAATTTACAGTTTCTTTATGAAGGGACAGCTAAAGCGAATCAACTAGGTACACCACATACCACTTTGAATGGTAAAATAAATACGCAGTTTATATCTATTGCGTGAGCATTTCTTAGCTTTATTTTCACTACATACCCTTCGCCAGGTTTCAAAATGATAATATATAGTTTTATATATAACGGCAGCTACATTCCAATAGCTTTATTGACACAACACGCTTGTCTAGTTGGTTGATAAGGATGATCTACTTTGTAGCATGCGTATACTTGGTTATTGACAGGGTAAACAAAGTAGTGTTAATGAAATCAATTACATATTTGAAAAGGAAAGCGTCAGACGTTTTTGACGTTCCTAAAGCAGGGCAAACGAGGGGAGTGATATTCCACAAACTGGTATTCCGAAATACTTGTTCCCTGTATTTTATAGTATTCTGAACTTTCAGAAGTAAAATAATTCTTTAACGCCTCCGTGTGTCCAACCTAGTTGTCTAACATTAAGCGTTATTGAAACGAACGAGACCTTTAATTAGTTTCAGATAATGACCGGCTGTGATTGGAATACTGAAACAATCGGACATTTCAGCATTGACATTACTGTAACTTCTCAGCCGACATTATTCCTTTTTTATCTTCTGATGGAAAGTCAATATTGTCACCTGCCTCATTTTGTTTGTGTTTAGGCTCTGCTGATGTTCTTATCGGAGTTCGTCTGTGTGCCGGGGGGGGGGGGGGGGGGGGGTCATTTCGCCTCATGGTGATCTCCTTTGTCTTTGGTGGTGTGTGCATGTCGATCAGGGCTTCAAGAAAATCCGCAATATCAAAGGGGTTTCCTTAGCATTGTTAACACACGTGCACAACAACCGGAAACGTTATTTGAAGGACAGAGATTTCTTCCGGTATAATAATAACACAACCATGTGAATGTAAAAAGGTAAATTTGAAAGAAGAAATTGTCGTTACTTTAAGATACATTGATTTAGTTAATACTATTTGCTTAAATAAAACTCGAACATAATAGTCAGAAACAAAACATAAAATGTTCATCTGATACATGTGTATTAAACACAGGTTCTCGTTGATGTTCGGTATTATTAACTATCAAACTCACGCTTTTAGAGCAATTGGGTTACCTTGTAAATAACGCTTTGATCAAGTAGAATTCGTCATTTAAGCGTTAGTACGGCTGTTTGGGTGAAAGACCTTTAAACTTTGGTAATAGATGAAGTATACCAAATATGAATTACACTGCATCATACAGCTTGTTCGTCTTTCTATGATTCACCGGTGATACTACCTCCATGATGAAGAGAAAACTTGCATAATAATTTTTCATAGAAATTGTCTCAGCAATTACGTATTAAACGAACTCCTGTACTACAGTAATTAAATTTAGTTTAAACATATTTTATTGCCAAAAAATGCAAGAGGATTGGGCACAAGTTGCATGAACATTATTAACGCCCTTTCCTTATAAGATAAATAATTGTATATACACATCATAAGATGGATTTCATATTCTAAATCACTACATTTATCAATAATTGGGAGAGAGAGAGAGAGAGAGAGAGAGAGAGAGTGTTACTTATTCATTGCAGTTTTTAAATTATAATGTACATCTCAATATTCAACATATAATGCACACATTCATTCTTACTTATCTTTACAGATTATGGTATATTTTGAAATTTGGTCATGAAAATGGAACCATCCAGCACAGTCAGCGCAGTAATATCCTGGCACTATTCCATACTTTCAACTATTCAACAGTTCGTCACGTCCCGTGCTTTGTGGCTTTCTCCTTTTCATTCCATCCTTTCTCGAAAATTCGTTTCTACTGCACTGGCTGTAACTGAATGGCCCATCACATGCCTATATTACATACATTCAAGCACACGCACACTTCTTGCATTCACGCTCTCGTGCACTTAAAATAAAAAAAAACATATCAGAGGATTGCTAAAATAATAAGGAACACACAAGTGTACGTTATGCCATGTAATACGGACACAAGCTAAGAAATGAATATGAAAGATAATGAGGACTGTTGGAGAGGAGACAGAAGAACGTGACCAAATTTAAAACCTGCGAGTACTCGATACATACTGTTGGACATATATAAATACATTTTTATTTTCGTCACTCGAATAATCTTCATGGCCATACAATAATTTCTCTAAGCTTAGAGGTAAGTATTCATGAAGATTTCTAAACATTTCAAATCTTTGATCAGTATATATACTGCATGTAAAAAAGAAATTTAAATGTTTGCACTTTTAAAAATAATATTGTTTTTTAATATCTTTTTATCAAAAAATGTATTTTGTTTTATCGAAGCATGGATACTTATGATGATATAATAAAAAGCATTATAATGCAAATTATATATGAGTACCCAGTAAACAATGGACTTGATCTATTTATTTGGACTAATTTATGATGGACATGGCCTTGGTTCTCTGTTTTGAGAAGTAGCATGGTTCATGATATACTTATTTTACAGATTATCTAACTTGTACATCTCTACACATTTAAATTCATATTTTTTAACGCACCTGCACCTCTATTTCAACAGTGGGTTAGACAAATTTGATTTCCAACTTTTCTTTATCCCTGCTGGACGAAGCTGCTGTGCGATACTGTGGATGTCATTTTTGGCACACTGTATCTAATACTAAATTTTAAAAGTGTATTCATCTGTGTGTGCGTGTGACATTAATCTTTCATTTAATACAATAGGACGCAACACAAAGAATTTTCACTAGAATCCTGTGATCTGAAACATGTTAAGAAGCAGTCCGAAAAAATCAGCAACCAATGCTTTTCATGTGAATAACGTCGTTTTACATTGACGGGTATACATCAAACAGTATTAAACATGATAAAAAAAAAATCCAAAGATAATTTACAATAACAATCATAAAATTAATGATAAAAAATATTGACTGACCTTTTAAGTGTCCATCATGTCCCGGTTTGCCTACGTGTAATTAAGATAGCCATCAGTTTACGTTAGCTAGAACACGTGTACATTGTATAAAAGGCAGAGTGACAGCTACTTACTGATACATCACCTGTAGCGCTGCATCTTTGCATAGGCTAATCTATTGGGTAAGTTACTACACCTAGTTTTATTAAAGTATAATGTGTGTCTATTTTTCAAAATTGTTTCCAATTTACACACTTCGTATTGATTTTTCACAAAATCTTTATGGTGATATTGTATGTTTTATAGTAGTGATAAAATCTATTTTGTACAACAAAATGGGGAAAAACACTTTAATTTTTCCTTCAACAACGAGGTAAATTTATTTTCATAATATTTTCTCAAAACATAGTATTATAACTAGCTACTTACTAAGCGTTGTGACATAATGATACATTTTATTTCTTTATGGAAGTAGGTTTCGTCTCGTGACATTGCAATACCATGGTGCCCAGACTAATTTTACTTCTGGTTGTCTGTCGGTTGGCGACAGCAGATACGCATGATTTACTACAAAGAATCATTCAGGTACGTTCAATAACCATGCATTATGTTATAATATTGTTGAGGTAGCGAAAATTTCGGTAAAATATCACATTGAAACCTTGTTAATCCGAACTTTGAGCAAAAGCAAAACTATCCGTATCAGAGAGGTTTAAAGATACTTCACAGAATCATAAATCATTTCAGCCGTAATATTTTCAATACTTGATTTGCTCATTAGCGCGTGTTTTTGTTTCGTAGTATATACCTCTGTCTTCGCTTTGAGAACGCTGTCTTACTTGGGTTCGACATGGAATTTCTTAGATGGTGTCCCCTGTAAAGAAGAAGACGCTGACCCTTTCGGATCACCTGGGTTATTCCCTTTGTATATTTTTGTAAATCCTTTCTTTTATTGTGTTGTTTTATTTTTGAAAACAACACACAATACACTTATTTTTTTATCATGAAACAATAGTCAGTTATGTTTGAAAATTTATATCGCTGTCAGGAGCTGGATCTAATAGACGATTCATCCGACGGAAGTGAATCTAACGAGTCTGGCGATCTGGAATCACGTGACTTGGTAAGTAAGTCCACCACGACACAGCAGAGAGTTGACACAATTAAATCAGATTTTGGTTCATCATTGTTTGAAAACTATAGGTTATTACACTGTGTTTCCAGTGTTTGTCATGAGAACGATTTTCTCATCATCTGGAAACTAATGCCTTACATTGTATATACGTCTCCATTCATAAAAGGTATCTTGATATCATAACTTCCAAATGATTTCAATGATCATTAACATCCTCGTTCTATGACAAACGTTATTTACGGTTCAGAACGTCACCTATTTTTTTGAGAAAATACGTCATTCTCAAGTCGTTTTCAACTTCCTGAGAGTTCTTATAATGACAATCCATGATAATGAATTTTTCATGCTACCAGTTGGTGGTACAAAAGTAGAATATAGATGATAAGTGATGTAGTTATACCAGTATCGGCTATGACAACTAACTACCTGTATCGTACATTGCAGCAATGATATATTTCTATGTTTAAAGCATTTGATATACATAATCAAGGCTTTTGTTTTAAATGATTAGAGACTCTGGGAACATTAGTAAATAGAAAATATCACAATTGATGAGAATATTTCTATCAATATCGAACACGGCCACATCTGCTGGTGCACATATTTGATGCAAAGTTGCATTGACATTATCGTATGTGCATAACGTTTGCTATTTCATACAAGATCATTGGATATTTTGATAACATAAGTCAATTTTTGTTGGCGTTATTTTTATATTACAGAGGTAAAGTGTGCGTGTGTTATGCGTACAAATTGTAAATGATAATGTTCCTGTTAATATCTATTTTTCACAATATTGAACGAAGAAATTCATAAATCTGTTCGTAGAAACTATGCTACATGTCTTTAAACGCATATTAATGTACTGTATATTCGAAGCTGTCGTGTTGACTATATCCAATGATTAAATTTTAATAGTGTATAGCCGCTATCGTACACCTAATACGGCCTTGGTACTATTATATGAGTGATACCGTTTATCCAAGCATGGGTTTATTTATTCTATTAGCTAAGCAAAATTACTCTGGTTCTATTAACTTTGCAAAAATAACACGGACTGCATGATAAATCTATATATAGACTTCCGCCGACACCGACCCAGAGATACAGGTCGACCCAGTGGTACCTGCCGACTCTACGGTACAGGTCGACTCGGGTGAGACTGCCGACTCTACGGTACAGGTCGACTCGGGTGAGACTGTCGACAACGCAGAGGAAGACCAAATGATACCACCTGATCCTCCTGTGTACTCGGGACCCCTCTACCCAGGTCTATTGGTCAAGGACGGCATAATTAATCCTCTTAGTGCTATGGTGAGTCAACGCTTATATGTAAGCATCTTATTACAAAGATGTAAGATTACGATGTGCGTTTACTTGAATCCTGATTTATTCAAGTTAGTTTTCGGGCTTTTTGTATTTTTTTTTGTAAACACGACACAGCTGAATCTTCTATCAATAAGACAACTAATTCAATGCAATATTTTATGTCATTTAACTTGTATATATTTATTTTATTTAATACCATGTCTTTGATTTAACGACACTTTTCATTTGTTAATACAATTGTAACCATGTATTATTATACGCAAACCATGCTCGTGCAAGTATTATTACCCAACAAACCAACGCTCTTCCAAAAGTCTCCCCAGCAAATGTAAACAAGCGAACCGCAGGACCGGTGTCCTTTGTCTAATTAACCTCTAGATCTATTTAAAACATGCTACGCTCATGGTAAGAATGTTCCACTGAACTTACCGCGGAGATGACTTAAAATAATGTTTGTAAATCTAGCTGTCAAATGCTGATTTCATATGTTGTCGAGAAATGTCGATATATTTGTGGATTTGATTGATTGAAATAAACATCTGGTGTATTTAATGCCGTGAGCTTTAGTTGTTTATCGTCTGTCGAGCAAAAGGCAACTTAAAATGAAAACTCTTAAATATAACCAGTTGTAATATACAAAATAGGACAACTGCCCACAGGATCAGAAATTACAAAAACGCGCTACTTGTTGTGAAATAAAAACATATACGCATCACATAACAAATGTTAGCGCGTGCAAAAGAACAGCCTAACTTAAATGATAACTTTATCTAGATCACCTTGCTTATCATAGGCGTATGGACACTGAGGTAGACACGCAAAAAGATTTACATTGCTTTTCACTTGGTAGAATAGATATAATCGACATATTTGTGATGTATATCGTGATGGAAAGGATAACTTGGGATTCAATATTCCAACATTTTCTCAACCTCGTTATGTATTCCACCATAATACACGCACATACCCTGATTATTTATCAAGTACCAATGTCAACAAGGTACAATGGTGGTATCAAGGTATGTACGTCTTATTAGAAGTGCTAGATGGCAGGTTAGTCACGCACTGATGAAATGTTCAATTGCTAATTTATAATAAGTATAATAACTTAACGATGAACAAGATTAAGCTGCATTAATGTTTCTTACTAAAAACATAGCATTGAACATATTCTTAAACTAATGCCCTAAAAATAGTTTTTTTAAACTATTATTGGAAAACATGAATGTATTTCCTAAAAACCCTAAGATTCGGAGACAAGGAAAAAGTATTTGGTAACTATGAAAGGTTAAAAAAGACGTGCATTAATGACAGAGTGAGAGAGACGGACAGGGAAGGAGAGTTATGAAAACATAATGATATATAAACTTGTGAAAGAGTAATTGATGTTTCTGCCTGAAGGACACACTAAAGCCAAATATGTCGACTGATACATATGTTAATGAAGACGACACTTCCGAAAGCAGCGACGATGAACGACGAGGAATTATGGACGTTTTGAAGCGGCTTATGGTAATAACCATACACCTTCTTTACATTATGTAATAGTTTATGATAAAATGATATCATATTGTGAGGTCCCTTACCACAGATGATTTAGCTCGCCAAAGAGACCTCATAATTGTTTCTTGAAAATCTGTTCGGCTTCACCGAGTTTCACCTAATCCATTTACACCTATACTGGGATCAAAAAACAAGCAATGACCTTCACATATCACATAACGTGCTTGTGCGAAAGCTCCGTTAGATATGTTTTACCACGATTGTATTGTAAATTATAATAGTCTGCAAGCAATTTTTTATCGTATAGTTAAATGTGCTGAAGTGTGGCTATTTCTGATTATAGCAAGCTACTGGTTGCCGGCGATAAGACCAAATAGGCTCGGATTCGTCTAGATTACTGTTTTCGGGATCCAGTAACTCAAATTGTATACAAACATAATTTAATCTTGCTTGTAACAAGCATTCTCATTGGCTTAAAAATGTATGTTATCAACCCATAACGTAAACAAATGACGTCGCCGTTTGTAACGTCGATTTTGGCTGATACAGCAGCGCAATAATTTCTAAGAGAAAAGAGTCCACCAATAAAAGTTGATTTCCACAAGGATTGTGTATCGTAGATTAAGTTATAAGGATTTACTTGAATATATTTTTCATGTTATGGAGCTGTAACACAAAACACCGGAGTGTACTCTCATCATCAACCTTACGAGGTTTCATTTAGGGTACACTCCGTTTTTTTGTGTTATATCTTCATAGCATGAAAAATATATTCAAGTTAATACATAAATAATCTCTTTATCTCTCTACAACATTGTACCAACTTCCTTTATGTATTACTGTAATGATTAATTTTATTCGGCATACCTATAAATACATTCTCTTGCCATTTAAAATGCTTAAATTCTTCGGAAAGAAGACAAAATCTAACATTTTTTCGAGGTAATAAAATGTATATTTTATTTATACATCAAAGGACACACTTGGGATTGAGACTGAAACAGAAAACAACATTGATAAGAGGATCATGACAAACCAGCCAAGCAGTCTATGGCCTAAGTGTATCATTCCCTACAAGTTTGGTGATCTGAGTAAGTGTTAGTTTGTCTCACTGTTAACATTTCTAACATCTAAATGACAATCAGCTCTGTAACCTTGAACTCCATCACAATCAAATACTGTAGATATGATTTGGATTTTGGTATTTTCGCCATTTTATTGAAATGTTTCCACTGTTTAAATGAACTCTGATTAGGCCATTAGAGCAAACGTGATCTTTTTGTTCTTGCATGAATTGGGACAAACATCGAACAACTTCTGTGGCTTAACTTTAAAGTAATGAATTTGAAATAATAAAGAGTATATGATATTATTTATAGCATAAATGGTTACGACTAACTTTGACACTGACGTTATGTACGTTTGTGTGGTATGCACCCCGTTAATATCCAAATGTTCAACTTCAATCCTGATATGAATAAATCCTGGAGATGAATCAGGATAACTCGAATTGAAAGCAATTTACATAATCATTGTCTACTACATGATATGACTTATTTTTACTGTTACAGCACATTCGCAAATCGAGTCGATTATACAAGCTTTCAGGATATACGAGAAGTACACGTGTTTCCGGTTCTATGAATGGTACACGACGATATCAGAGGACTTTGGTCTGGGACATAACAGTTACATAGAATTCATCAGTATCAGAGGGTAAATATAGAAGAAGAAAAAACATGATATCCATGACACGTGCACGATACAAATGAATGCCTATCCTTTATCTTTATAGAATGATCTACCATTTATCCACATTATTGTGTGAACACAATTTCGATAGAAACATTGATATTTAATTTCACAAAGTATATCTGAAACAGGAAATCAAGGGCATTGAATAGAAAGTATCGTTCTGTTTGGTCAATACCTAAGTGGTTCACCTACAAATGAAGGAATAACATTTCGAAAATCTTCATTACGGTAAAAATGTAAGTTTTATATCAAATGAATGATAAAAAATAGTTTTTAAGTATTTGTTAATAAAGTAAATATTTGCGTTAAGTGAGGTGAAAAGAAATGCTAAATATTTAAATGGTTCTTCCCAGATGTTCATCCCCAGTAGGAATGAATAAAAACAACAACGGCCAGAAGGTATCGTGTTGTGGAGCGGTACGTATATATTTGTGCTTCGTAACAATCTGACTAATGAACTCTAGAAAAGTACTCCTTCAGTAAAATCAAGTGTGTCTTGAGGATAAGCGTTTCCTGACCAAAGTTTGACTCATCGTGGTGTCTCCTTATAAATCCAGAAAAGTCTGAAATCTTCCAGAGATCATGGATACAGTTGAGATACTGAATCTCAAGCTTAAACCAGGCCTTCATGAAAACCTTTAAACAATTCTGTGAAATAAATATGACACATATCATTTTGGGACGGAAGAACATGTTGACCGTCTTAATTCTTTTGAAAGCAAACAGCATAAATAATAAATGAACTTTCATTTATTGTTTTGTATATTTTTGTTTTTCTATTTTTTTGTTATTTAATTTATGGGATATGTCCTTTTATAAACGTTCATACATAACTACGTTCTATTACCTTTTCAGGGCATTTGCGTTCATGAGCTTGGTCATTCGTTTGGCTTTATACATGAACAGATGAATCCCTTACGTGATGACTATATACGGGTGAACTTTGAAAATATCAATAGCGGTACGTACACTGATTGGAACCTCATTGGGCATTAGTAAGGACGACCCGGCCAAGGATAGGGGTAGTAATATTCAAAAAGGAGAGATAAAAAAGGATACATTAAATGTTAATCGTAGGTCATATTGTCTCCCCTGTTACAAAGTATTTTAGATTTGAAAGTTCCCTATTCAATTTTACCTTTAGAACTTGGTTTCTTTTATTTGGTCTTAAGGTTTCCCGTAAAACAATACAAAACTGTCACTATGCATAGCAACCTTTTTTTGGAATGTCTTTAACTTTTATTTACCGTACATGAAAAAAAAAAAAATCCAAAGTAGATAAAGTTGTTTTTTTTTCATTTAAAAGATGGGTTATTTTCTAAATAGCAAATGGGAAACCAATACACCTGTCAATAATATCGCATCAAGGATTAAATGATAATGAAGCGTAATTTGTCCATGATAACTCAAAAGAACCAGCTGCATTAGTTTTCTCATTAAAATTCTAACATTGCGTTGAACAGATTTTCCAACATTTGTGCAAAATCCATGTGTAAAGAAAAGTATATTTCGTAGACTTACATCTTAAGAGGTCCTAAAGTTATAAATGTTAAAAATCACACATTGTGAGAGAGAAAAAATGTTAGCTTCTGTTTTCACGAAACACGTAGTCTGTGTATATTGATAACACTGTTTATTGTTGTGAAGATTGGTTATGATATCGTTATGTATATGCACATGAAATGCTTTGAGCGAATCATTTCTTACTTGAAAATGTTCGCACCTTTTACATGCGATAAGAAAAACGGTGATCTTGTTATATACATTTATATTAGGTATATTACGTTCTATTCTGTAATGTAAGGAATATTTGTTGTGTTCACATTATTGTGTCTCATATTTGAACAGTATATGTCGTTGTTATCAACAGCTTTTCAGTCTACTTATCAAAAGAAGGACCCTGGCAGTGTAACGACGTTTCCGTGGAAGTATGACTTGTCCTCAGTTATGCACTACGGATTACGTGTAAGAATGGTTCTGCCGTGTCGTATCTCGGCGATTAATATTATGTTTTTGTTATGCATGTAATTATTTTAAAAAACAAGAAACGAGAAAAACTGCAGAAAAAGAATGAATAAAAAAAAAGATTTCAAAAAATCTTTCAAACTTTGATATAATTATGATTACGAAACCTGACAAGTTACTAACTTCTTACTAATATTTTGAAAATGAAAATCTATCACTTTGACGAATACAAACATTTAATATATACTTTGAATGTGAACGACTCATTCTTGACAAGAGCCGTTTAAAGTAACCCCTATTCATATATTTCTAATTAATGTTCGAAAAGTATTTGACCAGCATGCCAGTGATAATTTCAAAACAACGTGAGACAAAACATATGTCGTTTATTGTATGTAGAATTTCGTAATGATCACCATCAAAATTCTGTTAATAATTCATTGTATGTGTGACACTATTCCATTTAATACTATTCTTTATGGCTGTGAAAGACTCGATATCAATAAGAATAGAAGTATTCTGGAGATGGTTCCGAGGCTCCTTAAAGATACTAGACGTTTTTACTAAATTACACTAATTTATAAATCAATCATCACATGATTTACTGTTTGGAATGATACCAGCACAGTCTTGTACGTTTAGTATGTGCTGTCCACCAGCACTAATTGTCTGATGTTTGTGAAATCTAGTTTCTGTATCAACAATCGCCAAAATAAAAATAATATTAATATGCAATAAGCTATTTATATATATAATACATAAATTTGATTTGTCATTATTACCATATGATGTGTGTAACGGTTTATTACTGTAAGGAGAGGGCGTTCATGGGCTTTGCCTGTTGCGCAATTCCTTTGTTTCTTAGATCTGAACAAAAAATATTCTGAAATGAAATTGTATGTGTGTATCATAGGCTTTTGGTTCAGGCTCGGGGCCTACAATGACAATGCGAGATCCTATGACCACATACCTTGTACAAGAGGCAGACAACACCTATTATTACTTTATACGGGAGCTGGAGGCACTCTACAACTGTAAAGGTAAATGTTGTCATTTAATGAGTGCTTATTGACTGACTTTGCTAATAAGATGGTTTAGTAGGTGGGTACATTGTATCTGGTAGCGATACCGCAAACAGTACAGATCTCACGAAACGAAGCTAGTGATAGCAAAAAGCTTCGAAAGTGGACACTTAATTTCCTCTGTTTTCATTCACCATATTAAATTTTACACATTGAGGTTCTGAATATTACCATTTTTTTCCATACAGGCCTGAAGTGTACCTTTTTGACCAATGCAGGTCTAGGGTCTGAGTTTAACATATCGACCGATACAGAAATATTTACTTGTAACTGTTTTAGTGACGGACACATGTAAGCTCTCTATTGCGCTGTTGCAAACACAAATAGATATATAAACAGACAGTTAAACTTACATAAAACAAACGACGGTTTCACTTGAAATATACAACGTAAAGTAAAGATAGTTGTCCACGCTTTTGATTAATAAGAAATAGAACCCTCTTATCACAATGCGGGACATGGAATTTGATACAACCAATCACAACATTAGATTCTCATCGGATACATAGCAAATTATTAAATTGTTCAATTATGACGTCTTACAGGAAAATGTTATTCCGCACTTACTCCTGTGAAAATACAGATAACTTACGTAGCATTTTTGTCTTGAACAATCATTCTCCTATGGAACAAGTGTGTCCAATATCATTCGATGCTAGTTTATGTCAAGGTATTGTTGAATACGTAATTGGGGGGGGGGGGGGGGGTGTTCATTCGTACTGATAATCTATCGTTTGTGTGCAGTTTGTACAGTGTATGTGACATTTGAAAAAGACGAAGAACATGTGAGTTCGGCAATAGTTTTAAATTTGATTCGGTTTGCGAATTGTGCATATCATAAGTGGAATAAAAAATGTTGAATAATTAAACAGAGATAAAACAAACCGGAAGGATTTAAAAAGCACGCATTGACAATTTCATTTAAGGACACTTATGTGCCGTTGCTATTTTATTGGACAGAGTTGAAATGCCCGGACGATAATCGCGTGTGCCATTACGAAGGATACGTGACTTTCCAGGATAACCAGTGTTCCTGTCGCTGTATTCATGGCCTTGACTCCGACACTGACTGTACCTCCTTACTGAAAAGAGGTACGTTCATACACATTTAAGTCCATGCACTAACTCATACGTCATTCTTGTGTTTTTGTTAGAGTTATCTCCCTTATATTAATATAAGACAATTAACAACATAAGTCCTGGTGCATTTATTCTTCAGTACTTTAAATATATACTGTTTCAATACAAAATCTTTCTAGATTAAATTCCAACTACGGTTGTTCAGATCTTTTTTAGTCCCGGACTTGCACCAATGCAACGATCAAACTTATATTGCTCAAATATTCTCACTCCTCGACCAATGCAGTAATTAGAATGCTATTGTCATATACTCAAACTATGTAACACCAACGCAGTGGTCAGATTACCTCATCAGATGCTCGTTACGCTCTTTCTGATTTTTGTTTTATTTTCGAGTGTTTAATTGGCCGAATACACAGAAACACACAAACAATATACATCATATTTCTTGAAACACATTCAAAACGTGAATACCATTATATGTTTCTTAAGTACACCGTAGACTCTGGTTCTTGTTATTTCTTACAATATAACTATGATGTCCTATGTCTTCAGATAGTCGTCTGTACTCTATCGACTGGCCGGCAGTGCCTTTCGCAATGCTGAAGGTGAAGAATGTACCTTGTCCAGCTGGTTCCACAAGAGGATCCCTCACGCATTATGGGTTGCTGTCCTGGACGGCAAAAACACACAATGCAGACGGCGTCGTCACTAAAACTGACACAACGATGAAATTCTGTACCTTCAAGGATTCACAACGAACTGGGGAGTCGTTCACCTTCAGTCCAGGGCAATACTGCATAAACCGCGTGGAAGGTTCCTGTCCTGCTGGTTTGTATTGAAGTACTACGATGTAAAGTGACAACTATGTATATTGTTTAAATCACTACCTTGCATGTTTTATGATTTATATGTATGAACTACTGAATTATTATATGGACATGAAATACCTTTTTTCAAAAAGGCTTTACAAACGGACATGTGCAGTATGATGATGCAGAACCTCCAGAAACCTCTGGATCCCTTCCGGACGGGAACTTTGAAGAAAATACTCGGTTAGAATTCTGCTGTCGGAATGATGGCAACTACCGTATTCCCATAGAGCTACCACTGACACAGAGGTTTATCTTGTGGAGGACTTCCAAAGGGAGTTGTCAGGAAGTCAAAGGTAATGCTTTATCAATTTCATAATAACTGGAACAATTCTTTTATATCTAGACAGTTATACTTGGCACAGTCATTATTACCGAAGAATTCCGCCGTAAATATTAAGCCAGTTAAGCCTGCGCACACAAAAACATATCATGTTATTTGCTTTTCTTCTTATCTCGTACTTGGTGTTTTTTCGACAGTATTAGACAAGAATCTACTTGCTATATATCACCGATCGTAATAAGCGCCTAATGTTGGACCAATTGCAGAATCGGGTGGTATTATACATAAGACCCAAACCATGATACCGGAGAGATAAAAAAAACTTACCTGGTATCCTAGTAACAATCGGATACATATATTTCATATTGTTTCTTATGTTACAGTTGTATAGAATGTTACTATGTTTGGATCCCTTATCTAAGATATGTCATTTTAATGTCGAACACTATGAAATCATTTAAGTGGTCATTTGTAAGTGAATCTATTGAATCAAGTATTATAATGGTATTGCTTGATCCATTTACAGATGCAGTTTTTCTAGGAGAGCAGTATTTTGGTTTTAAGTACCCGAAGGAGAGTTCCATTGCGTATGTTCAGGAACCTATCCCGCTGTCCTTTAGTGGGAACACCAATAACATATGGCTTTACTACTGTGTCTACCAGCCAATCACAAAAGGTAAAACAAAGTTTAACAGCCTGTTACTAAATAAAACCAGCAAATCGCAAAAGGTAAAACGAACTGTTATGTAGCTTATTTCCAAATAGAAAATGGCCAATCGCAAAAGGTAACTGAAAGTCGTGTAGCCCCGTCACTAAATATAAACCAGTAAATCATGAAACGTAATATAAAGTTATGTAGCCCGTAAGTGAAAAGAAACCAACCAATCACAAAATGTAAAATATATGTATGTCTCCTATCACTAACTACAAACCAGCAAATAACAAAACGTTAAGCAAAGTCGTGTAGCTAGTCAATGAATAGAAACCAGCCAATCACAAAATGTAAAATATATGTATGTCTCCTATCACTTATTACAAACCAGCAAATAACAAAACGTTAAGCAAAGTCGTGTAGCCAGTCAATGAATAGAAACCAGCCAATCGAAAATGGTAAAGTATAGTTTTGATGCCTGCCACTTAATAGAAACCAGCGTATCAAAACACGTAACAAAACGTTATGTCGCCTAATACTAATTACAAACAAGCCAATAACAAAACGATTAACAAATGTGTGAAGCTCGTCAATGAATAGAAACCAGCCAATCAAAAATGGTAAACCATAGTTTTGTAGCCTGTCGCTCAATAGAAACCAACCAAACAAAATTGGTAAACTATCGTTTTGTAGCCTGTCACTCAATAGAAACCAGCCAATCAAAACACGTTGAAAAGTTATGTCGCTTAATACTAATTAAAACCAGCAAATAACAAACGTTAAACAAAGTTGTGTATCCCGTCAATGAATAGAAACCAGCCTATTAAAAATGGTAAATTATAGTTTTGTAGCCTGTCACTCAATAGAAACCAGCCAATCAAATATGGTAAAGTATAGGTTTGTAGCCTGTCACTCAATAGAAACCAGCCTATCAAAATGGTAAAGTATAGTTTTGTAGCCTGTCACTCAATAGAAACCAGCTAATCCAAAATAGTAAAATAAAGTTCTGTCGTTATGCACTTAATATGATACAATCAATTATAAACATGAATCATATTACATGTATGAATTAGTTGCAAAATATATATCATACATTTCAAAGAGATGAAATAGGAGTGAGAAGTACATGTAAGTATGAAACATAAAATCATTAAAAAATAAATTCTGTGGAGAGATGTCAAATATTGATTTTCCAATTATAGAAACCCTAACAGGAATATGCATTCGTCATGTTTGTGTTAATTAAATCATCACAATGGAATACAATAAGCATTGCACCACTGATTATTTTTGGATAAAAATGATCATTTAACGTCAATATGACATAAGATACCTGCTGCTTTGCAGAAAAAATCAATGTACATAAATGTTTGATGCAATACTTATTTTCATCGTTTTTTCCCTTTGATAAATTGATTTCAAATAATAATTCTTTATAGATTTTTTTCAAAGCTTATTTCAACTGATTTATGTATTTAATGGCTTTGGTACATGTAGTGGAATTTTGCCTCCTTTTGATCGATACAAAACCTTGCGCTGATACCGTGTATCCCTTTCATCTTAGGAGATTGTGGCGGCATTATCGAGTTGACAGAGGATTCCCCAGAAGCCGTGATCTCCTCTCCTAGTTATCCTAATCCGTATAATGACTATTCTGAATGTACATGGATTGTACGGGTGAGTTACTTCTTATCTGACAGTAACCTCTGATAATGCTGATTATTTGTAAGTTGACAGTAAATCCCTGGTTATATGGATAGTAAGTAAACTCACAGTAGCCTCTGATGATGCCGATTATTTGTAAGTTGACAGTAAATCCCTGGTTATATGGATAGTAAGTAAACGCACAGTAACCTCTGATAGTGCCGATTATTTGTAAGTTGACAGCAAATCTGTTGTAATATTGATAGTAAGTAAACTGTCAGTAACCTCTGATAATGCCGATTATTTGTAAGTTGACAGTAAATCCCTGGTTATATGGATAGTAAGTAAACTCACAGTAACCTCTGATAATGCCGATTATTTGTAGATTGACAGTAAATCCCTGGTTATTTGGATAGTAAGTAAACTGACAGTAACCACTGATAATGCTGATTATTTGTAAGCTGACAGTAAATCCCTGGTTATATGGATAGTAAGTAAACTCATAGTAAGCTCTGATAATGCCGATTATTTGTAAGTTGACAGCAAATCTGTTGTAATATTGATAGTAAGTAAACTGTCAGTAACCTCTGATAATGACGATTATTTGTAAGTTGACAGCAAATCTGTGGTAATATTGATAGTAAGTAAACTCACAGTAACCTCTGATTGTGTTTACGCATACTCGGTACCACTGGGTACTACATTTTGTATATATGTACCTGAACTATAAGTCAACAATTTATATTTTATCCATTAAAGAATGAATAGCATGCTAAGCGCAATGTCTACTCCCTTGTGGACTAATGTGATGTTAGAACGCACCTGCTATTGTTTATAACATATAATTAACACCATGGATACTGTTTATAATATATAATTAACACCATGGATACTGTTTACACTATATAATTAACACCATGGATACTGTTTATAATATATAATTAACACCATGGATACTGTTTATTGCAGAGTCCTGTCAACACCAGAATTGTCTTGGATTTCATTGATTTTAACATACCCAGTGGCACTGCCGCTGCATCCTGTGACGAGGACGAACTTGAGATCAGATTCGCGTTACCCGGACAACCTGGTTTACGGTACGTTGATGAGACATATCACGTGCGTTCCGTTATTTTTTTTATAAATAATTAACATTAGATATATTTGATTGATTGCAGTGTCAGTAAATTATCAGATTATTTGAGATTGTATGTTACACGTCCAGTCATTACTCCACTTATTTTGATATCCTTATTTCAGACTCTGTGGCAACGACTATAAATTGTCAACTGTTTCCGAAACCAATATAATGTCATTGGTATTGCACTCTATGGGGCATGTCACATCAGCAAGACATTTCAAAGCAAAAGTGAAGATGTTGGAAAAAGGTATATTCAGTTGTAACTAGGTAACCCTATAGATAATTTCACATAACTACTCGTGTATAGCATATGTTGTTGTTGGGTTTTTTTAAGATTTTGACAAAAAGCGTTTGAAACAGATTAAAATTATCTGGAAATATCTTTTGAGTAAAAGTTATTCTTATATAGTTACAATTATAATACTCGGGTCTTGCATTGTTTGCTGGTTCGTTTGTTTCTAAACATTCCGTTTCCGGAAATAACTTCATAGCAAATGAAAACATTTTTAGAGTCAGTCAAGTCAATGGGTAGTATGACCTTTGTGCTTTTTTAGGGGAAGCCTACTTCAAGAACCAGGTTTAGAATAGCGGTACAATTTCCAATTATGGGAATATCTTGCTTCTGATTTGGCGAATTCATGAATATTCAAACCGTACACGCTTATCACTCAGTATGAATCTCATAGCTGTTTTTCACATGATTGAATTAAAGATAGTAAGAGAAGTTAAAATTGATATTTGTTTCGGCAGAACTCCAATTGAAGGTCACAATGCTTACTGTTACCGGTGCATGTACTCATGGTATAATACCGGCCGTTGATAATGATGCAATGCCCATTTTTGCAGATGATGAGTTGTGTTACAAAACCTCCGACAAGGGCGTTACCTACCGAGGACATGTGAACTTTGCACAAGATATGAAGATTTGTCTCCCCTGGTGGAAAGTCAGTCACTGTCCGCATAACGTCTTTGAATACAGGTAAACGGTTTGATTACGTGATACTCATTTATTTGTCTAATGTATTTGACAACGATAACGAGTTGTCGAAGGAGAAACATGGGTTGCTCTATATTGATAATATATATATATAATTGATTTCATGCTTTCCTATTTATTTATTCATTTCTAAATTGTCACATAATGTTCAATAAATGTTCCGTTCATTGAACAGCGACTTTTTTGATGGTTTGGATGAAAACTATTGCCGGACTCCTGGTCACGGTCTCCGTCCATTTTGTTACACAGCTGCTGACGGATGCGTCCCTAACTACTGTGACGTATGTGGTGTAGGTAGGTACTACCATAACGCTGTATTCTTCCTTATACGACGTCACTTTTAACAGGGCTACATAATACAATGGCCTTTTACAATATCAAGTATATTCATAACATCCTATTCAGTGCACCATGTGTATATTTTGATGATAATGTCATATTCCTTTCAAATAGTGGCGATTGCGTTGAATGTTTTTACCTCATATTATTTGTACATGACGCTTCTAAATGTTTTATAATGAAACCCTAATATAAAACAGTTCTCATTAAGGTAACCTTCATTCAAAACAGCTTTTATAACGTAACCTAAATATAAAACAGTTCTCATAAAGGTAACCTTCATTCAAAACAGCTTTTATAACGTAACCCTAATATAAAAAAGTTCTCATTCAGGTAACCTTCATTCAAAACAGTTTTTATAACGTAACCCTAATATAAAACAGTTCTCATTAAGGTAACCTTCATTCAAAACAGCTTTTATAACGTCACCCTAATATAAAACAGTTCTCAGTAAGGTGCCCTTTTTTCAAAACAGCTTTTACAATGTAACCCTAATATAAAACAGTTCTCATATATGTAACTTTCATTCAAAACAGTTCTTATGATATAAACCTAATACAATAAAATAACCCTAATACAAAACACTTTTTATGATGTAACCCAAATAAATAACAGTTTTAATGAGTTTAAGTGACCCTAATACAAAACCGTTGTTATGACAAAACCTTTATACAAATAGGCCAGATTTTTATGAGGTAACCCTAATACAAATTAGTTTTTATCATTGTAAACTTCAAAACAAAATTGTTATGATGGAACTCTAAAACAAAACAGTTTTAATGCTGTAACCCTAATACAAAACAGTTTTTATGATGTAATCCTAATACAAAAGAGTTTTGATCAAGGTGACACTAAATATAAAGCATTTTATTTTGGATAAACCAGTTAAGGATATGCTGTTTCTCTGTGGTAAAATGGTGTGTAGACTGATTGTACACATTCTTGTTTTTAGGTTCATGTAAAGATATCCATGATGACTGTATGGAGAGGTTCTTGGCCGACAACTCCTACTGTTTAGATTACCAACACATAGCTTCGGACGGCACTATTGGATGTGCGGCTACCTGTAACATGTGTGGTAGACGGATCTCAGAAAGAGGTCAAGACCAGTCTTAGTTTAGTTCATGTATAGAACTCAGGACATGATTATCGTTATAAGATTAAAAAACAGGTATTAAGAATTGGTCGCGAAAAGTTTCGTTTGGCAAATGCATATAATTGCAAGTAAGACATACGGACGTACGCTCTCAACAATTACCTATGTTCTTCATACGTATGTTCTTTTATGTAACTTATCACAAAAACATAAAATCTTTCTTTTAAAAAGTAACATCTTCATTACAGCGAACACCATGGCCTGTGCTACTCCCATCGTGCCAGTTGATGGTAGTGAAGCCGAAACACTGAAGTATGCATATACCGTCGGGGAATCTGTTCACTTCACGTGCATACATCACACCAGCTATTCAGCCACACACACGTGCACCACATCCGGCAAGTGGGATGGACCTATGTTCGCATGTCAAGGTATCTAAAACTCACGTCTATCATTAAAGTGTAAAAATAAGATACAAACTATAAATAACATATAATAATATAAAGCGAATGAAGGAGGACGAGGACTTCGATCATCTGACAAGTATAACGGTACCCCTCTTCTAGTGTACTTAGGAAATCAATATGATTTTAAAGGAAGTTTCGTTACATGGTCTCGATTTGCATCATTCTCATTCTTCAAACATTTTGTACATTTATTAAGGTATTAATTGGTTCACGTTTTTCAATGTGGTATATAGTAACATAGAACAAAGTACTACTGCATATTTGATCATTGTTTCAATTTTGTATTTAAGGATGTCCTGATGGCTGGTTATATCGCTATGGCATTTGTTATAAATTCTTTTCTGAAACGGCATCCGCAGTGGACGCTGCTCAGCATTGTTCCACCTTTAACGAGGGCACACTCATTGTTCCTGAAGATTTGGACTTTGTTAATGAAGTCATGTAAGTATCTAAAGTAAGGGTGAGGAAAAAGTTAAATTGCTGGAAATGTACTTAATGCAGATTAAATAAATCAAATATTAAAATCTATATTGTGAGATCAAGTCATTAATTGGTTAGACCTAGTGTTACATGGCGGATGTCGTTGATGCAGGAGAAGGCGCTTACCCTGTCGAAACACCTGGTCTTATTATCCTTGTACTTTTGCAAGGGCCTTTTTTAAATCTTTGTTCATAGTTTGCCGTAGTTTGATCAATTTCAATTTGAATTATGATTACGTTAACGCTTCGGTTCTCTTTTGTTTTATTTTCTGTAACAATATGGTAAAGATGGCACAATGAACCTTTGTGTTATAATCATTGACTGTCATGACTACCATACATCAGCAATATCACAGTATTCATTTTTACTATATATACGTGCAATTACATAATGTAACGTGCGACTAGTTTACGTTCAGCGGCGATGAGCTGATACGATCACATTTAATGAGAATCTGATATAATACTGTCTTTAGGCATCCTCACAAAGTCACCGTCTGGTTGGGCCTCGATGACGCGGAGACAGAGGGAACCTTTCTATGGAAAGACGGAACCCCCCTCGATACTGCGAAGTTAGGAGCCTCATGGAAAAATGGTACCCCCACAGTTGTTTTGCATACCATTAATGTTTGTTTTAATGATTTATTGTATATATTTTAAAGCAGATCTCAAGTATCCAAAACACGAGCTCGATAAATGTGTAATACTGTTTTGAAAATACTTTGAATCTTGAACATTTTAATAATCTTTTGATAATTTCATGTCCTTCTTTTACGAAATACTAGGGCATGTACTAAATCATTAGTTGCTTTGTATGAAGATTCATAGGGAACAGACTTGCAATATATTAGATAGAAAGACTAAGCGCTCTATTAGTACCTCCAACGAAGGAGAGTTCTATTTTTCCACTTTTTTTATGACTTTCGTTTGCTTTTAAATAAGCTGTAGCAGATTATTATTTTAATATATAATTAGATATATGTAGAATCTTACATGAGTTTCCATTTCATATGAGATATATGAAACGAGTCTAAGACTTTTTCAATTTAGCGAGCCTCTGGCTTGCTAAAAGGAAAAATTCGTGACGAGTTTCGTAAATTTCACATGGTCACATAATCAATATGTGTGTCATTTATTCGTGTAAAACGACAAGGCTGATAGGTCATGTTACATAGGTTAATATGCAAAAAATATGACATGGGATACCACAGTACATTTTGTGATAAACTTTATTTGTATTTATTATACAGCTATGTTGGTGTATATGAGTATCGTGCAGTTGATGTTTATATGTATATATTTGCTCAGTGTAACTGTCAGACGTATTCCGTTTCCTAACAGGACAACCCGATGACAAGAAGGGTCAAGACTGTGTAGAAGTCAACCAGAGCAAGAAGCTTTCTGATCAAAACTGTGAAACAAAAAGACGCGCATACATTTGTCAGTCACCAGTGAAAGGTAATTTGTACATCAGTAAAAGACTATACCTGGGAATATTTAATAACGCAGACTGCACATATGACATGGCCAAAAAGAAGTTGATTATAAGTTCTCCAGTGATCACTTTTTTTTTTTTAAATGGTTAAAGTAAAACCGGATATTTTATTATTAATTTAATTTAGATGACGAAACACAAGGCTGTATTTATCGTGAGAGCCCTTTAATGTTCGCTCTTTTGTGAAGCAGAAAAATACCATGTAGTGCGTAATCATACTTTAGTGATGTCTTTATGTACGATAGAGTTACATAATGTACGATAGAGTTACATAATGTACGGTAGAGTTACATTATGTATGTACGATAGAGTTACATAATGTATGATAGAGTTACATAATGTACGATAGAGTAACATTATGTACGATAGAGTTACATAATGTACGATAGAGTTACATTATGTACGATAAAGTTACATTATGTACGATAGAGTTACATTATGTACGATAAAGTTACATTATGTATGATAGAGTTACATAATGTACGATAGAGTTACATAATGTACGAAGAGTTACATTATGTATGATAGAGTTACATTATGTACGATAGAGTTACATAATGTACGATAGAGTTATATAATGTATATACGATAGAGTTACATAATGTATGATAGAGTTATATAATGTACCATAGAGTTACATAATGTATGATAGAGTTACATTATGTACGAGAGAGAAACATGATGTATGATAGAGTTACATAATGTACGATAGAGTTACATTATGTATGATAAAGTTACATTATGTACGATAGAGTTACATAATGTACGATAGAGTTATAAATGTATGTACGATAGAGTTACATAATGTATGACAGAGTTACATAATGTACGATAGAGTTACATAATGTACGATAGAGTTATAAATGTATGTACGACAGAGTTACATAATGTACGATAGAGTTACATAATGTATGATAGAGTTACATAATGTGTGATAGAGTTACATAATGTACGATAGAGTTACATAATGTATGATAGAGTTACATAATGTACGATAGAGTTACATAATGTACGATAGAGTTATATAATGTACGATAGAGTTACACAATGTACGATAGAGTTACATAATGTACGATAGAGTTACATTATGTACGATAGAGTTTCATTATGTACGATAGAGTAACATGATGTATGATAGAGTTACATTATGTACGATAGAATTACATAATGTACGATAGAGTTACATTGTGTACGATAGAAATTCACAATGTACGATCTTAACTACATATGTTTTACGGATACACCGAAATCTTGAAAGTAAACACTAGCTCAAATTAAGACTGTCGGATATTAGCGTCTATTTCTAGTGTTGTACCTGAACAATAATGATAATAATCTGTTATAACTGACGGCATAAGAATTCTGTATTTCATTTAAAACATCAGAAGAAATAATAAATATAAATTCGTAAGGTCGATCGCCAAAATTTACAAAACATGCATCAATACCACCACTTTATTATGCATCGACGCCATTCTAGCAGTAAATATAGGTTTTGCATGAAACGAATAATATATCAATAGATTGTCTAAGACCTATACGATTAACTTTTCTCCGTTTGAGAAAAATGGATGATATCACTTCACTACAAGGTGAGACTGTCAGTATTGGGGATCGGAGTTTAACTCATTCACCATTCACGACCTACATGTAGTCACGTTCAAAGCTACACATTCCCACACAGGGATATTGTTGTAAACCTTTGGAACGTGCCACCAATTAAAAGTTTCTTATTTTCATATTTTACAGTCCCGACTCAATGCACGGATACGCGTGACGACTGTGCCTCCATTTTGAATGACGTCCCCAACATGTGCAGCGAACATAAAGTCTTCGCTGACGTCGCCTGTCGTCGGACCTGTGGGATATGTACCGCTCCTAGTGAGCCATGTTCCACCAAGTAACACTGTTTCCTGTTATCCTGCACCTACATTGTATATAGCCATGTTCCACCAAGTGACGCTGTTTCCAGTTAGCCTGCACCTACATTGTATATAGCCATGTTCCACCAAGTAACACTGTTTACAGTTATCCTGCACCTACATTGTATATAATCGTGTTCCACCAAGTAACACTGTTTCCAGTTATCCTGCATCTATATAGTCGTGTTCCACCAAGTAACACTGTTTCCTGTTATCCTGCACCTATATAGTCGTGTTCCACCAAGTAACACTGTTTCCAGTTATCCTGCACCTATATAGTCGTGTTCCACCAAGTAACACTGTTTCCAGTTATCCTGCACCTATATAGTCGTGTTCCACCAAGTAACACTGTTTCCAGTTAGCCTGCGCCTATATAGTCGTGTTCCACCAAGTAACACTGTTTCCAGTTATCCTGCATCTATATAGTCGTGTTCCACCAAGTAACACTGTTTCCAGTTAGTCTGCACCTATATAGCCATGTTCCACCAAGTAACACTGTTTCCACTTATCCTGCACCTATATAGCCATGTTCCACCAAGTAACACTGTCTCCTGTTAGCCTGCGCCTATATAGTCGTGTTCCACCAAGTAACACTGTTTCCAGATAGCCTGCACATATATAGTCGTGTTCCACCAAGAAACACTGTTTCCAGTTATCCTGTACCTATATAATCGTGTTCCACCAAGTAACACTGTTTCCAGTTATTCTGCACCTACATTGTATATAATCGTGTTCCACCAAGTAACACTGTTTCCAGATAGCCTGCACCTATATAGTCGTGTTCCACCAAGTAACACTGTTTCCAGTTATCACATCCTCTTCAGCCGATTTTTTGCTTTGTGTAAATTCTTAAAAAAATATTCTAATTCTTTTTTGTTTAACTTGTGTACATCAACTAGGCCGCATGTCATTACTTTGAATAGAGAAAGTCCGTAATTTATGTTGTTGACAATGTGCATTACGTGTAATTGTGTATGAATTTTGCGTTTATCATTTCCATTCAGTGATAAAAACTTAGATTTCAAACGCTTTTTAAAAGAATGCGTAGCAGGTATATTTGTTTGTATTCAGTAAAAAATGATAGTTTTGTCTTTATTTTTCATTATTTCTAAGTGTTTCTTCAGAGGATCATCATTCCGATTAAAGGACATACAATCAGATGTACGTGTATTTCATTGTCTGTTTTGATATTAAAGGCTATACATTTAGCGTTGTTCATGCTTTACAACTCCAGTGAAATCAAATTTGCTGGTTATTTTTCTGACTTAGCATAGTTTTACCGGAGAGAAAAAGAAATAACAATGCTTTGTGATGTTACACTTACGTGTATATTAATTTAATTTTGAAGTCGTTTCTTGTTCCTTGTTCAGGAGTGTAAATTAGTAAAATAGAACAAAATACACTACGATTTCAAGTTCATCAATAAACGTGAGTATTAGATATTTGATTGGTACATGTATCTAGGGTCCCTGTTTGATTGGTACATATATCTAGGGGCTCTGTTTGATTGGTACATATATCTAGTGGCTCTGTTTGATTGGTACATATATCTAGAGTCCCTGTTTGATTGGTACATATATCTAGGGTCCCTGTTTGATTGGTACATATATCCAGGGTCCCTGTTTGATGCGTACATGTATCTAGGGTCCCTGTTTGATTGGTACATATATCTAGGGTCCCTGTTAGACATCAGTGTCTTAATGGGTCCTAATATGTGTCTAAATTGAAAAGGTAACAAAAGAACGTATGTGTGTAAACTCCAAAGACCCGAGCTGCAAATAACCATATACCAGAATAAAGGAACAAAGGTGCAACTCTCAGTACACGATAAGAGTTGCTACCAATAAAAAAAAGACTGTAAGGAACTTGGGTAAATTCTTCCCTAGTTCTATATCTATTGAAATGCTCCATATGTATCAGTCATTGTCATGTACTAAGTATTTCTAGATCAGAAACACTTGTTGCATCCGTCACTTTCTGACCAACAACGCCTGTTTGGCATTAAATTGGTAAGGCGTTATGTAACACCCACCTAACAACTGGTGCAACCAGGTTAAACTTGACGGTGCAGATTCCAATCGAACCCTGCATAATTTGGCAACCTTTAAACAGGAAATATACAATCATGCCTTACTATAAATTTGTCTAGGTAAATTTAACCTATGATATCCAAAAGGAAATATTAATTCCGATAATGGGCAATTTAGGAAGACATGTGATGATAAATATTGAAATTTTATAGCACTCACATATAAGCTCAAATTTATTCTTTTATCGTATCTTCAATAAGATTCATCAGTTTGGAAATATGTGATATCAAATTTTTATTTTCTACACAAACAAGTTACGTATTAAACGTGTCTCAACGTTCAAATCTACGATAGCTTGACAAAGGGACCAGTCGGTCTTGAAACGTTGCGACACGTTTAATACGTAACTTGTTGTGTAGAAAGTAAAACTATGATACTATTCTTTTATTGTCGAGTTAAAACGAAAGTTGATTAAACCATATATTTTTGTATAGATAGATTCAAGCATGCTATATACGTTGAGTTAGGTGGGAAAATTTTACCAGCAGACTGTTAGCACTCAAATGTGTATAAACCGTGCCCTTTTCCTGGCCGATTTCTTTCTATTTTCTTGAGAGGCTGCAATGATTGACCATCCTATTAGGACTGGTAACAAAAATGTTGCAAAATGTTAAAATTCAACTTAAGATATATCGACCATGTGGTATATGTGTCTATATATAAACAACGAAATACAGTGACCATATCGATTGTATATACCCTATTAAATTTCAAATTCAGGATACCACAGTCTCACCAAAATAGGTCATACTTAAAACAGGATCAAGAGGGACGACTTACGATAATATTATCTTGATTGAATACAAACATAAAAATAAAAATCACAATTGTAAAAAGATTTGATTCTCGAGATATGAAGTTTCGTCTTAATTCGTTTGAAGAGACGTTCGGTAACATCTACTCCGGCATAATTAGACTAGGTGCAGATAGCAATGTTAACTCTGAACATTTATGTCGTTATAAAAGCAATTGTTAACATAATTATTCGCTAGAAAAAGCGACGTACAGACCAGTAAAGCACACACAACAAACATAAAGGAACATAACACCCCAGGAGATTGACGTGAATTAATGGCAAGGTCCGTAATCTTTAATGAAAATAACATATTCAGAGTTTATTTACATATGCAAACATGCGTCTAAAAATATAATTTAAGCGAGTATGATTATCTTCGCCGTACGACTATCTTGTACCGTTTTCCTTTCTTCTTCGTCATTCGATTTAGCATCCATTTTATCACATAGTCCGGGACAAAATACATAAATATATCCACCTAGCTCTTCTCCATCCCTACAGTGATCTTTCACATTCCCGACAGGTGGCAGCACAAGATCTCACACCGAATCCTCGGAAGTCAGTGCAAAGTGTAGGAAGACCGTCAAGGAGTTCCGCACAGTCATCTCGCTCATCATGGCACTGAGAAGGAACTGGAAAGCGGAGCACAGACTTAAAAGCCACACACAAGCTAAGAATCATAATGACAAAATAAGGAGAATGTTTTAAAAACAAACCTTAAGTCATCAGTATGAAATCCTTATGGTAATGGTTCATTCAATTTTGCGTCTATATGATCAACATTGGAAACCCATTTCACTGCACTAGTTATAAAACATGTTCACCATACATTTCTATATCTAGTTTTACCATGACTTGCATGCATGTTTGTTATAATGTGACGACATTAACTTCCTGATTGCGGGTTTTCCTTTCTAAAGCAATAACATATCAACCTCACTTTTTTATTTCCATATCAGAGTCTGTACTGAATACAATGCTTTGATGATATATGTGTGTTGTTTAACAGCGGATGGCCTAACAGGAATGTTCTACCCGATAAGCTTTAATAAAGCCGAGTGTATGATAAGGGTTATCATAATGAACTACTTTTTTTAATTATCATATGACTTTTCAACGATGAAGGATATGTTCTGTTATTTTTACATTTTTGATCTTCGACATCCTTTCATAACAGGAGACATCATGCTGTTACGAACCTTTTGAGCAGATGTTCCCTGTTGGTAAAATATTGTGGTACCGATTCATTTTAACACCTGAGAAGCTGGCTGAATTATACAAGAGTCATGTGAGTCTGATTTCAAACTTAAGTAGGATATGTGGTATCTTTGATTTCAAATAACGATAATAAATAAGATGCAAACATAAACAAGATGTTAACATAAATGAGATGTAAACATAAATAAGATGTAAACATAAATAAGATGCACTGTCAGTCATATTGGAATACCGATAATCTGACTTTTGTATTTTCTTTTTCTTAAAAATATATTTTTATAAACACCAGCAAGCAGACAACACCATCTGTATATCTTTTGCTATGTACTATTGATTATTTAACCAAATACGTATCATTTCCATAATATGCTTGTTTTGAGACGCGATTTTTCTGTACAATATGGTGCAGTTATAATCAGAAATGTTTGAGATAAAGGTGAAAGGTCAATGGGCTCCAGTAGTTATACAGAATGTTTGTCAAAATCAATAATTAATTGATGCTCTATAACTACGAAAACATCAAGCATTTCTACATGTATTATAAACTTACAGATGATGGGGGTTTGACAAACATAAGCTTCTTTCGCAGAACATTTCCTCATCACCAAATTTCTACTCTTGTTCATTTTGGCGCAATCTTTTCTTCGTTTGTTCGTCACCTTGCCTGGGGGGAAAATGTGTTAAAACTTTATAGGGGGATTACATTTATTCTACCATCATATCGAAATGATAAGGTTGTCATCCCTCTATTTTAATCAATAAATGATAATGAAAATAGTTCACCTGATAGGAATAGTATATGACGGAATGGTGAAACCTTCATGTGCCATTGTACTATAACGTACGTACATAACTTACCGATTAACAGAGGCTATCAGATATTCCGATTTCTTTCAAATGTGTATTTTAAAAAGTAGTAATGTATCTGTTTGAAGCATATATATGGGACAATACGTACTCAATAAATGGGTACAAATTAACTGACTCATTTTTTAACTGCCAGCAAAATAATCGACATTCTCAATAATGTAGTACCTGATTAACACGACTGGATTAACGCACCTTTATTCCAGTGTAAACCTGATTGTTCGTGGTCCAATGGGGTGCCGTCTGTCCACAATAGTGTGCCCTCTGATCGCTTGTCACCGAGTCCCAACCAGATATCGTGAGGGTTGGTCAGTCTGTTGAGTGTGAAATTAATTTAAGTACAGTCAATAAAAAGATTAAGGGTCAGTTTACTTTATGAAAAATGAACGCAACACACACAAATAATATTGCATCCTGGAAATTTGGTGATAGATACCGTACGCGAAAAAATAAATCATATTTTATCATACAGATGTTTCGTCCTTTTAGGACTCATCAGTGATGCTAGGAGCCAAAAGGTCGGAAATCGGAATTGTCTAAACTTAGAAGCATGAATGTACAATGTTCACTGTTTGTGCTTGTACAGTTCAACTTTTTAGTTACGAGCATGAAAGGAAACCAGAATGTCATGAAGAAGCCAATGGGTGCCGAAACTCATACTTAATCAAAAATTAGCATTTGCATATATTGTGTGTAAACCTGTTGTATGGTAAGTAACGTCGCATAATTGCAGTTAACTTACAGAAGATTGTAAATGAAGTCTCGCTCGTAGGTCGTTTTTGCCATGGCAACCTGACCTTTCTCGTTCCCACACCGTCTGACAGCCTCCGTCTCGTTCACAGGGTCCGGGAAGTACTTATAGCAGTGGTCACCCATTATCCGCCAATCATCAGGACAAACTGCCACGACACAACAGTAATGTATATGTTTGATAAAGTCAATCACTCAGAATCTATATTGAATATGCTTCCTAAGATCAGGAGCAAATTCAGAACATGGACGATAGGACTTCAAAATCTGTGTTTCGTCAAATCTCGATGGGCAAGAAAAAAATGAAAATATTCCGATTTTCATAATTTCATATAACGAAGGAATTGTTTATCAAACTGACATTTAAGCTAGTTTCAGCGTGTCACTCACTGCATCTGGCTCGTCGATTGGTCGATAAAACGTTTGAGGTCGGTGTCGTCCTTGATTTCAGAAGCAGTGTACCACATTGTATCTTTTTCGGAGACTTATTGTTTGCGCGCATTGTCAACTTAAGATTACGCATACAAGTATATGGAAATGTAAAATGTACATTGCATATACAGTAATCAGTTCGTAGATAGCGTGAAGGTAAGATGTTTTCCTTTTCTAAAATATGTCGGTAAGTACGAGATATAAATTTAAGTATTGTTGTGGACATCATTATGGGATTGGAAACTTTAAAATCAAAGATGGCAGATTTTGCAAACGATCATAACTTGTCTGTTTAATTTTTCAAAAACAAAAAATCTAAGCAAAAAACACAAATTCATAATTTCTGTTTCCATTATACACTTGTAATATAATGTAAATTAACAAAATCCCGTCCTACCCTGACAGACCCGTCCCTCTCCTGCCCATGTGCTGTCCGTCAGGCATGTCTGGCTCCGGATGTTGCCTCCATTCATACACCGGAAGTGGACGTTCTCTCCAACACGATAGGACGCCCTCAGCGCATCCAGAGGTTTTCCATCAATGGGAGGTGTCGGGCTGCTACATCGTATTGATGACGCTGGTATAATGACATTAATCACTCATAAATCCTACTTCAGTCAGTATAAAGTAGTAGTTATACAACAGCGAAGAAATAGGAAAACTGTTAACTTGACACCGGAGGCATATAGATATTTGATATTATCTATTACAGAGGATAAGCAGAACAAAACAATTATACTCTACCGACGTACCTGGTGCGCTTTTCTGAGTATCACAAAGCCCACACGTGCGTGCACATCCGACAACCCCTTCCTTGATATGGTGGCCAAGTAAACAGTACGTAAAATCGGCAGTTTTCGAGGCCAGGCAGTCGTCTAGGATATCAAAGCATCCTCCTAAAAGAAGGAAATATGGACTCTATATAAAAGATTCTTATTTAAATGGTGTGACGTCAGCTGTAATGGAGGCGATGACGAGGTTATAACTTACCAGTTCCACATACGTCACAGTAATCCCGTCTGCAGTCCTCGGCGTGTGTGTAACACCAGGGCCTGGTACCGTGCCCGGGACTCCGACACTTGTTCCCCTCCAGGCCGGCAAAGCGGTCACTGTGAGGAAAATGTACATCGGACAATGATTAAACGATTCATTACAAAACACTCTAAATAATCTTTTTTTTGCATGAAATTTATTTCCACAAAGTTTGCGCAAGACATACACGTTGAGTGATGCGAATCAAAGTCATAACGAATTAAGTACAAAAGATGTCAGGTCTTGAAATTAAAAATGTGTAAATAAAAGTATTAAAAGTTATTGCATTACCCCTCCGCGAATTCGTGATGGTGACAGTTAGTGACGTTACGCCAGGGGAGACAAGTCTGTAAGTCGTGTGTGAAGTTTATATCTCCTCTATATGTCCAGCCCTTGTCACCGGAAAGGTAGCACAGATCATCACCTTCCATATAAAGAAAAAAATTATGAACTACAAATTCATAGCATATAGTTAATATTTCATTCAAAAACAATAAAACTCCATAGATGAACCCTTTACAAACAATGAAAGAAAATAACTGACTATTGTTTATACACTTAAAACGAACAGCATTACTTAAAATATATTACAGTTAACTCATTAACGTAGAAACTATATACATGTAATGCAGTCATTTATAACTTTCCTAAAGAAGCTCGTCGTTCTTTTTAATTCATAACCGATTAAAATACTTGGGGGATATATTAGGTGACTATATACTAGCTGTAATCGAATTTCCCTTGACAATGTCTCACTTTTGGCCTGTAGTTGAGCGTTCGCCCCTGTGAGGAAGGCTTTGGGCTCTGTCCCCTGGCCGAGACATACCAGAGTCTGTAAAAATTGGAAGTTTTTACTCCTGCTTAACGCTCAGCAATATAGGAGTGGGACGACTGGTTCGCCCGTTGTCAGTATAATGTGTCCTGCTGGGTGTCTTCGGTAGTATGTTTCAGTGAGATAGCACTATAAAGTCGGCATCAGTTCCGCGCTATCACAAGGAGACAAACACGAACATATCGCAGCCTCCCAACACACACGTATACACTACGCGTATGCATCTTGCAAACAGGGGTACCGTCCTTAAATTACCATAGCTGTTGATAGGACGTTAAACAATACTAAACCAAACCATGTGGACTTCAACAGTCCCTTTACTTTCCCTCACGCATTCATCAAAACCGGATTAGCGAGACTCACACACAACAGCGTTTGTTCCACTGTATCATATATGTTCAGACAACCTCGTTTCAAGGTGCACTGTAATAACAAATTACCTTGAGGTGCCAGGGAAACGCTGGCCCGGAAGTGATTGCTCCCAGTCTGAGGGGTCATCGAGTGTAGGATCAGGGACATAATGTTTGTCTGGGACTCTATTGCTGACCGGAACCCGCTACCACAGTACCTTAAAACCACAACAAAACAGTCAATATACTGTATAAAGTGGAATCGTGACGTCAGTCTACATTTTTGAGTTTTTGTTGTTGTTGTTGTTTTTTCAGTAGTAAAACCCCTTTTCGCAATTCGTGCATGATGATTCGTGAAAGAATGTTTGAATTTAAACGAACAATTACCATCTCGAAAAATCATGTATAATTTTATTTAAAAAAAATGCTAAACAGTTTAAAACTGTTCAAAATGGAAATAATATTTAATTACTTAATATTTCAAAATCATTAATAAAAACATCATCGAAGAACATTCTCGTCATTTTGTTTAACAGAAGGGTTGAATGATAGCACATATAATTACATACGATATTCCAGGTTGTCCTGGCAGGAACGACCGGATCTCTACTTTGTCACTGCAAACAGAAGGATCTTCAGTCGAGGCCGGAATTTCAAACTCGGGAAAGCTCAGCAACATCGTTGTATTGGGAGGACTCTGAATAAATACCATTACTGCTAGTGATACCATTATCAATGTATTGTAAACTGGGGCATGATCGGGTTGCTTATTGATTATTTAAAACACACTCTGTATAGTGTGTTATTTGTTATATAACTGTTGCTTGTTGCAGGGAGACTTTTTGAAAAGGTCACTTTTGATAGTGTATCTATAACCAAATTTGGTAACCGTTTAAATCTAGTTGAGTGTGACTCTCAAGAGATTATACAACTCCAACTGAATCTATCCGCATTGATCATAAAAGAGCATGTTTTCTCTTACACGTATTCCGTCTTTGCGTATTGCAGAGTTATCTTCTCTTGTGAGCAGGTATTGATTGTTTCGTCATTTGTTTGTGTGAGGAAATTACGTCGTTTTCTCAAAAATTAAATTCCTCTCCAAAACAAATGACGTAACAATCAATACCTGCTCACAATAGAAGATAACTCTGCAATACGCACAGACGGAATAGGTTACATGGTACATATGTAACACTGGAGAAGACTTCTAAAGTCTGTTTCTAAGTCCATTTAAACAGAACAACTGAATTCCATGTGAGAATCGTAATAATTCCCTGTAGTATATTCTTAGGTAATCCGTGTCGACCAATGACATACCTGTATCACCCAGGTACACACAGAGAGCGGCCGGTAGGAGGCAGGATAGTCTGGTGACGTCAGCTCTCGAATGGAGTCAGATTCCGTCAAGTGAATGATGCCACCACAACCTTAATAGATATTTTTTCAACTTTGGTGATGTACAGTATTAAACATGTCAAGTATTTCTCGTGTTTACAACATTTAACAGACATTAATGTTTAGTTGTATTCATTTTTTACACTTTCCCTAATTGTATTAAAACATGGAACACAGACCTGTTTAAATGAACAAAGAATATGGATACATAATATAACGTGGTTACCATGAAAATTATAATTAAATACAACACATTAGTTCTTATGCTGCGTGTACAATGCAATTCTGTTTAACAGTATTCAAGGTTTTACCAGCTAGTTTACGAACATTAACAACACAATTTTAACCCGCTTACCTTTCTGTATGGGTTTATAAATACACACATAAAGCACCATTTTTCTATAACGTTTCTTGAAAAGTGGTAACGGTCTCTTTAGCTCGGCTACCCCTCTTGCCCTTCGATTTGTAAATTCGAAATGCTGAGGAATACCGACAGCACCTGCAAAATGGGAAAATATTACAGATTTATTAGCTGTGCGTTTCTGGTGATATATTTTTTCAGTCGTAAATAATGTAAAAGCAGAACTTGGTTTACATTAGCAATAAACTTACTTTACAATATAGCTTGTCGATACTGAATACATGTACCTTTGACTTTCTGACAAGCCTTTCTGTCCCGTTTCCACAAAAGGAATGGCTGTTTTACCGGAAGCACTATAGGGTTGTCTTTATTTCCGTCACTTCTACAGCAGAACTCAAACTTGGTGTGAAGTGTATAGTTCCCGTCAGGCAAAGTCCCGGAAGTGACGGGAGGTCTGACGTCTGCGTACTGTAAGAATCCATTCGTAAACCCTATAACAAATAGATAAATCGGGAGGTTATGGGCTTCAATACACCAGCCATAGCTATATGAGTGACAAATGGCGAAACGACAGATTTCATGCATGAAGTAAAGTTTAATTACCTTCTGGGCAAGATCCTCCAGCACGTGACACACAATACTGTCCAGGAGGCCACGTGATCGATTTCTTTGACTTTTTAGTACCAGAACTAAAAGTACAAAACTCAAGTTTGGTAGCTTTCGCCGAAACACTTCCGGCGATGTCATAGTCACGAGATCGCTTTCCCTGTCCGAAGTGTGTGACGTAGCCTACTTCAGATCCCTTAGGACACTTAACATCCTTCACCTTCAGAATCGAGAAGCCCCCCTCAGGCCACTTGATGTTTCGTGCTTTATCTTTGTGATAGACAATACAGTAGATGGTTTGATTTTTTTTAAATATAAAACGTTAATTAATTTTGAATGTTATACATTATTAACGAACTTTTAAAGAAGAGAAGGTACACGAAAGTTATGTGTCTTTTGTTTTCGTTATATTTCATCAAAATATATATGTAAATCTGAACTGAATATCCTGATTACACGGTATGAATGGGAATACTGGATTAGATAGGAGTGTGGGAGTAGGTGGATAGACGATGGAGACGGCTATGGGGAAGAGGAAAATGGAGAAGAGAAGCAGGGAAAGGGGATGGAGAGAAGATACGGACCTCCTCCTTCAATAGTTGTACAGTTGGTGGCCGAGTCTAGTCCAGCGATACAGCGGCACACACACTGGCCTTCTCGGTAGGTCAGGTAGCCATCATAGGCACAGGTAGCGGTAAAGTCAGGACATTTGTCATCTGTAAAAACCAAATGCTACAGTGAAATTGTTTTCAAAACCTTTCTACGTGATGTCTTTTTCCCCCTAAGTCTTTCCACGTGACATTTCAATCCTAACCTTACATACTATCGGTATAGGCACTTATATCTTCCTGTTATATACTTTCAACCTATTACTTACTTTCTGCCTGCTTGTACATTTGTATACGTGACCTCCCTACCTATCAGTACTTTAGTGCATTTATACACGTGACTCTCCTTTTAACCAGTACTCTTGTTCACTTGTACTCGTGACTACTCTATCTACATGTACACTGATACACGTGATCTTCCCCTGCCTACATGTACACTTCTACACGTTTACGCCGTGCTTACCTGTACACGTCTACACGTTAACGTCGTTCTTACCTGTACACTTCTACACGTTAACGTCGTGCTTACATGTACACTTCTACACCTGAGCCCCCTGTCTACTTGTAAATTTGTACACGTGTGACTTCCGTGCCTAACTACTCTTGTACACTTTTACACGTGACCTCCCTGTTTACAAGTACACTGGTACACGTGACCTTTCCCTACAAACCTGTACACTTATATACGTTTACGCCGTGCTTACCTGTACACGTCTACACGTTAACGTCGTTCTTACCTGTACACTTCTACACGTTAACGTCGTGCTTACATGTACACTTCTACACCTGAGCCCCCTGTCTACTTGTAAATTTGTACACGTGTGACTTCCGTGCCTAACTACTCTTGTACACTTTTACACGTGACCTCCCTGTCTACATGTACACTGGTACACGTGACCTTTCCCTATAAACCTGTACACTAATACACGTTAACGTCGTGCTTACATGTACACGTCTACACGTTAACGTCGTTCTTACCTGTACACTTCTACACGTTAACGTCGTGCTTACATGTACAATTCTACATGTTAACGTCGTTCTTACCTTACAGGTCAACACGTTAACGTCGTACTTACCTGTACACGTCAACACGTTAACGTCGTGCTTACCTGAACACTTCTACAGGTTAATGTCGTGCTTACCTGTACACTTCTACACATTAACGTCGTGCTTACATGCACATTTCTACATGTTAACGTCGTGCTAACATGAACACGTCTGCACGTTAACGTCGTGCTTACCTGTACATTTCTACACGTTAACGTCATGCTTACATGTACACGTCAACATGTTAACGTCGTGCTTACCTGTTCACTTGTACAGGTTAACGTCGTGCGTACCTTTACACTTCTACACATTAACGTCGTGCTTACATGTACATTTCTACACATTAACGTCGTGCTTACCTGTACAGGTCAACACGTTAACGTCGTACTTACCTGTAAACGTCAACACGTTAACGGCGTGCTTACCTGTACAGTTCTACAGGTTAACGTCGTGCTTACCTTTACACTTCTACACATTAACTAACGTGTTGACCTGTACAGGGAAGCACGACGTCAACGTGCGGACGTGTACATATAAGCACGACGTCAACGTGCGGACGTGTACATATAAGCATGACGTGAACGTGTAGAAATGTACAGGTAAGAACGACGTAAACATGTAGAAATGTACATGTAAGCACGACGTCAATGTGTAGAAGTGTAAAGGTACGCACGACGTGAGCCTGTACAAGTGAACAGGTAAGCACGACGTTAATGTGTAGTCTACACATTAACGTCGTGCTTGCCTGTTCACTTGTACAGGTTAACGTCGTGCGGACCTTTAGACTTCTACACATTAACGTCGTGCTTCCCTGTACACTTCTACAGGTGAACGTCGTGCTTACATGCACATTTCTACATGTTAATGTCGTGCTTACATGAACACGTCTGTACGTTAACGTCGTTCTTACCTGTACAGATCAACACGTTAACGTCGTACTTCCCTGTACACGTCAACACGTTACCGTCGTGCTTACCTGTACATTTCTACATGTTAACGTCGTGCTTACCTGTTCACTTGTACAGGCTAACGTCGTGCGTACCTTTACACTTCTACACATTAACGTCGTGCTTACATGTACATTTCTACATGTTAACGTCGTGATTATATGTACACGTCTGCACGTTAACGTCGTGCTTACCTGTACATTTCTACACGTTCACGTCATGCTTATATGTACACGTCTGCACGTTGACGTCGTGCTTATATGTACATTTCTACACGTTAACGTCATGCTTATATGTACACGTCTGCACGTTGACGTCGTGCTTACCTGTACATTTCTACATGTTAACGTCGTGCTTATATGTACACGTCTGCACGTTAACGTCGTGCTTACCTGTACACGTCTACATGTTAACGTCGTACTTACCTGTACATTTCTACACGTTAATGTCGTGCTTACCTGTACATTTCTACACGTTAACATCGTGCTTACCTGTACACGTCTACACGTTAACGTCGTACTTACCTGTACACGTCTACACGCTAACATCGTGCTTACCTGTACATTTCTACACGTTAATGTCGTGCTTACCTGTACATTTCTAGACGTTAATGTCGTCCTACCTGTACACGTCTACACGTTAACGTCGTTCTTACCTGTACACGTCTACACGTTAACGTCGTACTTACCTGTACATTTCTACACGTTAATGTCATGTTTACCTGTACATTTCTACACGTTAATGTCGTCCTACCTGTACACGTCTACACGTTAACGTCGTTCTTACCTGTACACGTCTACGCGTTAACGTCGTACTTACCTGTACATTTCTACACGTTAATGTCGTGCTTACCTGTACATTTCTACACGTTAACGTCGTTCTTACCTGTACACGTCTACACGTTATCGTCGTGCTTACCTGTACACTTCTATACGTTAACATTGTTCTAACCTGTACATCTGCATACGTTAACTTCGTACTCACCTGTACATTTGTACACGGACTCAGCCTCCCTCAGGAAGTAGTAATACTGCGAGTCTTTCTCTCCCACTAAGTATTTCATGTGAGGGTCCAACAACGTGATCGCTGCGCGCCCGTTCTTGTTGAAAGCCTGTATAATGTTTGAATATCATTAATGAGCATGAACACACGCGTCTATTTTGATGCATGACGACAAAAAGAGCATGTCAAACATTTTTAAAGACACCGTCAAGGGGAAGGAGCTCATATTTAATTGGTTTGCAGAGAAAACGTTTCAAAATAAGGTAGCAAATCGCTAACCAAGAACAAGATATTTTGCATTAAAAGACAACGAAATGTTCGTGGTTTACGCGCGTTACCTTTAAGCCGTAGTGCATAACCGAGGTATAGTCGTACCGCCACGGGAACAGCGCCCTCTTGTGGGCCTTCACCTTGTGGAAGGCAAACACGTTGTCTGTGTAGTAAGACATAACAATGATTGGTCAGATGTCAAAACAAACGTGTCATATATTAAACGACTAAAGATCTAAATAAGACGATTCAAATATACGCAATGAAGTTCTTAATGAGAATAGAAGTATATAATTACATATAGTCAATCCAGGTAAACAATTGATAAGAATTAATACATGTATCTTCTGAAGACTGTTTCGTTTCAGCATTTATCTTGTTACATATCCACTCCATAAATGCTTTCTTTTCTTAAAGAATGTGTTACATATAAAAGAATATTACTCATGTTTTAGGTGATACATGCAGCCACCAGTTAAAGTGATAACCTACCAGGCTTGATGTTTTCGTAGTTAATCCGAACGTAGTCATCTCTATACGGATTCTGCTGCTCATGACTGAAGCCTAGTGCATGTCCGATCTCATGTATACAATTCTTCTGCCAAATTCAAAATGTTAAACAAAAATAAGATGTTTACTTACATAAAATGTCTTTGTTTTACTTAAATCAAAATAAAGAGAAACATAGTTAATATTATGAATGAACGACGGCACGTTTGCAGGATAAAACCCATGATCTCATAACAATTACATGTAGTCTACGTTCCATGTATATCACGTAAATGAAACTACGAAATCCCAATAATGTCCATGAAAAAAGCAACAGATCTTTAAATTAATGGAAAAAAATAATAACATTTGAGATTCGAACTAACGACCCCTGGAATTGCAAAACAGTTTTAGTTTTGTCGTATAGACAAATGATGTATACGCGTACCCCTTGGCAGCAGGAGATGTTCTGGCCTGACATTCCTGCAGACGACATTCCAACGTGAGACCAGCATCTGGTGGAGAAAAGCAAAAGAGGGTATCTCTATAGGTAACCTAAGAGCTTGTCTTAATTAACAATCGAGTGGATTTCGTTGTCAACCTAACCGAAACTACAATAAAATGTATCTGTACTACAATAGGTTTCCGTCAGTAACCATGCTAAAGGAAAGGAGTCCGCAAATGAAACCTGTCACCGCGTTAGCTACGAGACGAAGAGTTGTCCTATGGTCACAAGATATTACAAGGACTATATAACCTTCAAACATGTTCTGCTGTTTGGTTTCATACGAAATCCGTTTGCTGGAGAACTGTTAGCGATTTAATAAAAAAAATAAAAAAATATCGTTACCCTGAATGTCTACCGAAGTTAAGATGATTGTCGTGCTCCAATCCAAAGTCTTGACCTGTAGTCGCCGTCCAGGGAACAAACCGGAAGCAAGTCCAATATTCAAACAACGACATAGCCGATAAAATCTCGCTGACCTTTTCCGGTACTGTAAGTAATGTGAAATAAAGAGATCAATAGCTGTGTAAAACATCAGCCAAACAAAAGTGTGAAAACAAATATTTCCACTTAAATCGTATTATTTCATAATTCATTTGCACCACGTGGCGTTTCGTTATTGTAACAGGAGAGCGACACCTGGTCAGCTCTCGCTGTTGTCCGGGTTCCAGGATTTGAGGAGATTTGAAGACGACGAAGAGTTACTTTGTCATATCTGCAAAATCATCTTCAGTGTCTTTCAGTGTCAATGTCATATCTGCAATCTTACACCGGTGTCCGCGTACGGATCATGATTGTAAATATGAAAGTTTAGATAAATAACGAATTTTCACAACAACCACGAAATTACCCCCCCCNAACCTCTCGTACCATCAGACATGGCGGGACGTATGGTGGGTGAAAGCAAAGCACTTAGTATATTTCTATAACATTTATATTTCCTAGATGACAGTATCATAGTATTTCTATGTTGGTGTTTGAAAAGCTTGAAAACCAATAGCCCGTAAACGTCTATCATATGGTTATGGCTAACGATTGATAATTTTGCATGTTTATCAACTTAGGAAAAGGACATAAAAAAACCTTAAATTAATTTGCAAGATTTATGGACAGACATAATTCTATATACGAGCATCCATATTTAAGGGTCAATGTTTACACGGCGTGGCATACCTAGCGTTGTCATGTCCAATGTGTAGGGTATCACACATTTGGGCCACAGTTTACGGGGTGTGTTCAGCAGGAATCGTTTTGTGATTGATCGGCCATGTGTCTCTTCCTCGTCGTCGTCGTCGTCCTAAATGAATGAATATAGTGTATATATTAGTCTAAATTATTTGTCTATGAATATTAATTGTTTAATTTCTCATTCCATGAAAAAAAAAAAAAACGATGTCGCTATTAACCCACAGGTAATAGACACAACATATCCTATGCCTATATTCTAATATGTAATTAGTAAAGGTAAATAGCGAAATGCTAAATCAAGTGCAAGAAAACGACGAAAAAAATAAAAATCGTGAGCCCGGCGGTCAAAACTGTGTTTAGATCTCCTCACAAATCCCCATTTTACCATTTAAAACAATCCGTTTGAAAATTGATCGACTTACCTCCAAAATATGACATTTGAAAGTTGGAGAAATCGCCTATTCAGTTAGCGAAACATTTGGGACGTCCAGAACTTTTGTTGAAAAACGGCTATTTTTAACGGGATATCAACGATTTTCAGGGGTAACCATCCTTGACGTGTTTCCAAATTGATATTCCCATTTCGACCGAACAATGGTCGTTCGCTTCACTAACTTCGATATGGTCAGAATCACTTCATGCATGCGTCAGGTAGCAGAAAAGTTTTTAAAACATCCCTGACTTCACGACGACAAACAGCAGACGCCATGTTTTTAGATAGTCCGACTGAATAGATCCTCGAGATGCGATTGGTCCAAATTAAAACAGGTAAGTTTTTTTTAATTTACAGTAAAAATGTATTTATGTTTTATGAAAGAATGTAACACATTTCGTTAATTTATCAAATTGAAATAAGTGTAAATAAACATCGTTTGGGTTTCTAAATAGATTCCTAAAATGTCATGATTTATTTGACAAGCGTCTGTGGGACCAAGTTAAATTTAGAAACCGGGAAATTCGAAAACAACGATGGCACTTGTTACGTGGTAGGCATAATTTTAATTTTAATATTAATACGTTGACATTATCCAGATCTCGTAATGATAACATTGGAAACTATTTTTCTGTTAACATGTGGCTTGTAATAATATAGCGCTGTCAAGGAAAGAGCGTCTGAGTGACCGAGACTAATTACCATATATTCACTCCGGATCGCTGAAGCAGTTCAAACAAAACATGGCGTCGAAAAGCTATCGCTGCCCATCTGGAAAAACTTTTCTGCTACCTGACGCATGCATGAAGTGATTCTGACCATATCGAAGTTAGTGAAGCGAACGACCATTGTTCGGTCGAAATGGGAATATCAATTTGGAAACACGTCAAGGATGGTTACCCCTGAAAATCGTTGATATCCCGTTAAAAATAGCCGTTTTTCAACAAAAGTTCTGGACGTCCCAAATGTTTCGCTAACTGAATAGGCGATTTCTCCAACTTTCAAATGTCATATTTTGGAGGTAAGTCGATCAATTTTCAAACGGATTGTTTTAAATGGTAAAATGGGGATTTGTGAGGAGATCTAAACACAGTTTTGACCGCCGGGCTCACGATTTTTATTTTTTTCGTCGTTTTCTTGCACTTGATTTAGCATTTCGCTATTTACCTTTACTAATTACATATTAGAATATAGGCATAGGATATGTTGTGTCTATTACCTGTGTGTTTACCGGTATTTGAAGGACGGTAAAACCGAAAACATAACTCCCATGTGTCATCAGGTCGCTCGGCCATAACATGACGAGACCAGAAACAATCTTTATGTTCCATCAGCTGTACCGGAAGTGCCAGTGTATATCGTGATTAGTTCACAAGTATACGACATTTAAAATACGTACAAAATTCAAATTAATAATCACCAATACCAAACACTTACCATATTCTCATCTAAGTCGTCATCTAAAATGTCCGTATTTATTTCATTGATGTTTTCATCTGCCCATTCGTCGTCAAGCTTCTCCTGTATGTGTAGAAAAATACACAATGAAGTTAATCAAAATAAAATCATATTAGTTTTTTTGTAAAGATTGAACGGCATTTCTTCAGTTTCATGCCGGCATGAACATCGAAAATATGCCGTTCAATCCTTACATAAGCATTCTAGTAGTTAGCATTGGCCTTAATACAGACATTCCCTGATATTTTCGATATTGAAGTGTCTGTGGGTCCATGCAAACGAGATTCCTTGAACAGCCTAACGTCACCAAAATGTTTGCTTCTAACGGATGTCTCGTGTCATTCTAGGTGGGAGGAGATGGTTCAAAATGACGCTCATCTAATTGCGTTCTTAGGTCTATGAACGCAATTTCTCTTTGCTAGAAGAACTCGCAGTACCAAGTGAAATTCCCATTTCTCTTTTCAGTTTCTACATTTGTAGCTGCTGAAACAGTAATTTAATATCCAATACATTTATGTTCTTTCAATCTGCATGTCTACATCTGATTGGGAGTTAGGTATTCAGTGCCTTAGACTTGATAATAAAATAATGAGTTACGATTACGGAAGCTAAGCAATTTTAATTATTATTATAACGTGAACAAGTGTTGTATACTTTGCCAGCACCATAAAACTACCACTTACTTGATGGAGTCTTTTGGTGTATTTCATAGATGTTGAAACAAGTCAAATTTTATCATTTCAGATTTTATCGTATAAAAATAATCAAACCATACTAATGCGTCGTCCACCATTCGTTGAGATGCTGCAGATATCAGCCCGTGGTTCATAACAAATCCGAGGTCACTCTCGATCTCTCTGTAAGGGTCAACTGGGACATCCTTAGGGGGGGGGGAAACAAATACTCAGTATTACAATCAATGAACTTCGTGCTATTCAGCAGTGCGTATTATATTAAAATGTGATATAAACGTGGCAAACACAATATATTAACAAAATTGAACACAACTCCTTTATATTGTAGTTTTAAATTCGACTAGAGAACAACATTCATTAATGTAAATATTAGAAGTTTTCGCAATAAGTTAGATTATATAGAGGACATAGCTTGTGAGTATGACATTATATGCCTGACTGAGACAGACTTGAATGACAAAGTATCTACTGACGAGTTACATATAGCCGGTTTTCATTAACCCTTTCGACAAGACAGAAACTTTGCGGGGGGTGGTTTATTAGTCTATGTTAACAATTTACTGAAAGTATGTCGCTTACCAGCTATAGAATACCCGGGTGACGAAGTCATGTGGATACAAATTACTTTGCCCAGATCAAATCTGATAATTGGTACAGTTTATAGGCCTGAATACTCTGTTAATCCTTTCTGGCAAAACTTAAAAGCATCTATTGATACTGCATTAGATATATCTTAAAATGTACTTATTGTTGGCGATCTTAACGTTGATTTACTAACTGTTTCCAATAACTATGTCCTTATTGATTTTATTAACACATTTTCCTTGAAAAACGTTATAAATTAACCTACAATAATTAGTCCATCTAAATCTAGTTTACTTGACCCCATTTTACTATCAGATTCACTTACTTGTAAAGAGTCTTTAGTTTTACCTATTGATAGAGCAGTAAGTGATCATGAAGGTTGTATTGTAGTTATTGAATTTACCTGTTTTACCAAACCTCTTTACAAACGGAAAATGTGGTTATACAAACGAGCCGACTTTGACATGCTAGATGACCTTATTGACGGATATGACTGGACTGTTTTGTTTTCTGTAAGTGACTCGGTTGATACTGCGTGTGACAATTTTACTATCATTTTTTTCGAATTTATAAATAGATGTATACCCTCAAAAACAGCTGCAGTTCGCATTGGCTCGAAAATTATCTTCACCGGCGCAAACAGAAAGTTTTAATTGGAAATTCATTTTCGGAAGTAGGTAATATTCACGCAGGTGTACCTCAAGGGTCAATACTCAGGCCGCTTCTCTTTTTGATATTTATTAATGATATTGATTCGGCCTCCAGGTTATTTGCAGATAAAACATCCTTGCTTTATTCTGCTATTTCATCCTTCGAAATACAGACAGTTCTCAACAAGGACCTAGAATCTTTAAATCAGTGGTCTAAACGTTCGTTGGTTTCTTTTAATCGTTCTTTTTATTTCAAATGCAAACGATATTGACGATGATTTGGATTTGATGTTTGATGGGAAATATTTAAATTTTACAGACATTTAGGAGTAAATTTCAATTCAAATGGAAAATGGGGGAGTCATGTTGAGGCAGTTTATAGTTCGGTTATGAAAAAGATTAATGTTTTACGAAAACTCAAATACTTGTTGAAAAGAGATTCACTTTTAAAAATGTATAAATCTTTCATTTGCCCAGTTTTTGAATATGCCTGTGAATTATGGGATGGTTGCACTGCTTTTGATTCCGAGAAATTAGAGAAAGCTCAAAGAGAGGCGGCTCGAGTTATAACAGGTCTGCCTTCTTATACAATTAATGATTCATTATTTTGAAAGGGGTTTAGAAACATTATCAGAGAGAAGAAAAGGGCGAAACTTGATTTTTTTTATATAAAATGAAAAACAATTTAACCCCCCGCTATTTATCGGCCCTTTTGTCAAACACAGAGGGTAACAACAATCGGTACAATTTATGGAACCGATATGATTACAATATTTCTTCTTTCAGACTCTCCTCAAGCAACTCTTCTTTTCTGCCATCGAGTTTAAGTCTTTGGAATTCGTTCGACAATACAATAAGAACATTTCCATCTTTAAATACTTTTAAATCTGCAATATCAAGTGGTGCAAATTCGTCTCCCCAATCTTATCATAATTTTGGCGAACGCAATTTAAATATATTACATACGAAACTCAGGATTCAGTGCAGCTCTTTGAAAAATGATTTGTTCCGTGTTAAGATTGTTGATAATCCATCATGCGCTTGTGGAAATTCCTGTGAGGAAGTTGGTCATTTTTTCTTAGAATGTAAACTTTTTAATACAGCACGAATTATGTTATTTCAACACATAAACTCGTTGAATACATATCAAGTAAATTTAGGTTTATTTTTATTTGGGAATGAAAATCTGTCCGTAGATACCAATACAGAAGTATTCAGACACGTGCAACTTTTCATCAAATCCAGCAACAGGTTTTAAGTAAAATATAATAATTGTAAAATATAGCATGTATGCCTTGTTAAATGCTATCATGTAAATATCAATATGTACTGTATTAGAGGAAAAGGCGTTGATAATATAAGTTGATATAACTTGTGCCTAATCCTCTGCTCAAATTTGGGGCAATAAATATGTTTAAATAAAAAAAATCAATTCATTAATATATTTAAATGTGATATTTACTTAAAAAGATACAATGTATTTACGATATCGGAAATAACCCCCTTACATTCTAGTGTAAATTTGACTGGTGATGATAAGTGCAAGAATTTCTCTCGTACATCAATCATTAAATCAACTACTCAACACAGTCAAAAGAGATTTCCTTGCATACTCACAAAAACGCTTTGAAGACCTGTAAAATTACAGCTTTACTGATTAAACGGTGGTTTTACGCTTAGCTGAATACAAATCCTAGTTTAACCATTTATGTTCGAATGGGGTAATATACAGAGGATATTTAATGGTTTCCCATTGAATCCCGTTTATACGTACATGTATTTCAAGCGAAATAAATTTGAACAGTTATTCGTTATTCGCAATAACGAATAGCATTCTAACAAGTGCGAAGCACGAGTGAAAATGTGGTATAGTCTGTCACACGAGTGAAACACATATGGAATTTGACGGGAAAAACTTTTATCATATTTGAAGATATCACATTTCGTATATGTCCACCTCAGTGAAGTTATACTTTTCCATCAAACTGATATTTTTTAATATTTCACTGGTAAATATGTAATAGATATATATGCAAGACCACACACTTGTGTTTTTCTAACGAATCAGCAAGCACGAGTTTATTGCACGGACGAATATATACGTCTGCGCAATAAATGAGTGCTTTCTGATTTGTTAGAAAAACACAAGTGTGGTCTTGCTTTTTTCACATACCTTCCGTATTTGGTAGAGATCGATTACAAAGATTTCATATACTTTGATATTTTTGCAAATACCCGGAACGTTTCAGTTCGCCATAACAAGGGGATTCCCATAAAAAAAGTAGTTCGGGCTAGTAGGTAAATACAACATTCCGTTTGTACATGTGCAATACAGAACGCTGTATTTCATGGTCTGAAAATTGCTTGTATTACTATAACAAGATTCAATAAGTATGTGATAAATATATATATATCAGCAGAATGTCCTTCCTTTTTTTTTTAGGTTGAAATTTATCTTGAACATTTATGAGGGTATGCAACACAGTTCCGTTCAAATATATTCCATGATGCGCTTTAGGTGGTGACTGTTGTGTACATAGTAAGGTCAGAGGTCATACAACGGTACATGTAGCACTGTTTATACATGTATTACTTCACACTTGCTTTTATTGAATCATAACAAAATGTTGAGATGGTACAGTTATCTAGAGGGTCTGCAACACAAATGGAAATATTACGCAATGGTGTACTGTAGAAATTTCCCCCATGGCCTTCTGCTGTGCTACTACAAACAATACATCATCGCTACATCACAACAAAAGGCCTAATGATGACGTCGTGTCAAAACGTCAGTGGACACAGTACAACATATATAAACTGACCACAACTATACCGTATATCACGCACTGTCCGTAGATTTCCGGCCGTTTTGCATGATACCGGATAATGAATATTTTATTTCTATTCAAGGGCCCGTTGTGGCAAATAAACAAGGGGTAAGAATTTTTGATTCGATAAAACAAGATGACAATCCAGTTTATATATAATAATGTAATACTGAAATTATCATTAGATTAATACTCATCGAAACATTTACTGACGATTCACGGATACACGGTGTAAAATGTTATTAAATCAATTTTATATATTTTGTTTTAACACTTTGTAGCTACAAATATGATATCCCACCAAAGTTTCACATTGACAATATACTAGTTATACAAAATACACGTACCTCAGTCTGTATTCCAATGGCCACTGATAAGATGACCATCACAGTGGTCATCGCCATGCCCGTCATGTTTCAGTATAACACTCCTTTTTCTACTCCCTCCGAGGTCACTGCCTGACGAACGCTTGCCAGTTGTAGCTACTGAGACGGACTAGATGGGTTCGAGCACATATACGCTCTGGCCTCCCCTATCGTACCAGCGAATAGGGATCATGCAGCGCATCTATATGCAAATCAGATTGGACCAACCATGACTGATCAAATTACTGTAATCTGATACAATTATTTTTAGATAAGATATGAAATTGAACTACTGCAGCTACCGTTTTTGATTTAGATACATGTACCATTTTAAGCTATTTAATATATCTTATTGAACAGCTTTGTTATGCATTAAATCTATATTTCGAATTTCAGAAATTAGTTTTTAGTTATACAGAACATCTCATGTATTAAAATCGATCATTTCCTTTTTTCGTTGTAAACGATCATCGATCAACGACAATGGAATTGATCTTGACCTATTGTTATAGAGTGACATCCATAAACTCCAATGTAATAATAATGGTGATCACCCAAGAATAACTTTTATGACTTCCTTTTATATTCCAGTTGTAAACTATCGATGCATTCGCAACTCATTCCTTTTTAACATATATTATTGATTTGTAAACAGTAATATAATGTATATATATATTTGTAAACAGTAATATAATGTATATATAATATATATTTGTAAACAGTAATATAATGTATATATATATTTGTAAACAGTAATATAATGTATATATTTGAAAACACTACTGCAATGTATATCAGTGTAAACATGACTACAATATATATATATATATTTGTAAACAGTACTACAATGTATATGTATTGTAAATAGTATTACAATGTATATATATATGTAGGCAGTAGTACAATGTATGTCTTTGTAAACAGTTCTACAATGTATATATTTGTAAACAGTATTACAATGTATATAGTTATAAACAGTATAACAATGTTTATGTTTGTAAACAGAATTACAATGTATATATTTATAAACAGAATTACAATGTTTATAGTTGTAAACAGTATAACGATGTATGTGTTTGTAAACAGAATTACAATGTATATATTTGTAAATAGTATTACGATGTATATATTTGTAAACAGAATTACGATGTATATATTTGTAAACAGAATTACGATGTATATATTTGTAAACAGAATTGCAATGTATATACACAATGTATTTGTAAACAGAATTACAATGTATATATTTGTAAACAGTATAACGATGTATGTATTTGTAAACAGAATTACAATGTATATATTTGTAAACAGAATTACGATGTATATATTTGTAAACAGAATTACGATGTATATATTTGTAAACAGAATTACGATGTATTTATTTGTAAACCGTACTGTGTATTTGTAAACGATGCTATATGTTTTCGCGTTTCAAATACATAAAATACAAATAAATTCGTTTGAAGAATTATGTAATTTGACTAAGCTACATCCACTATTGTTCGCGGCAGACACATAATCCATATAAAATTTTAGGCCGGTTATTCAATTAGCGCTTTTGTTTTTAACAGCGACAACGAGAGGTGAAAGGTTTAGCAGTTCCTGTTTTTCCGTAATGTGATGGTAGGCTAATGTGTTTACACCTAAACATACGTATCGTTAGTATGAACAATAATAGTTTTCCCATATTTTGCAAATTCGTAATTTTGATATATTTATGGTAAAATAATCATGTTTTTGTGATATATAGTTAAGGGCGGCTGTACTTTTACACGCCTATAATATATATGGTCCGTTAATATATTCATGAGGATGGTAAAAATCCGCGCGTGAGTCGACATATCGTCTCGCTTGTCGTAAATTAGTTGGCCGGGTTAGTCAGCTCCGTTTTGCCATTAATCATACAATTTTGAAAACAACAACTACACCGGAAGTTGAGATGTGTGATGTTGTAATTGAGGACATGCTCATCATCATCTATATCTCAGTAGACTGCAGTGTGTGCAATAAGAACAACGCCTTGGAACAATGCGTATGTTATACAATTTAAAATCCTGATACAGTGTAGGTAGTCTATGAATGGCATGAGCCGATTGTTGACCTCAAAACTGTTACGTTGGGTACCACTGACGAGTATTTGAAATAAATGCTGAATAATATTAATTATTTTGTATACATTCCAAAGTGGCGAATACAAATAATGAACAGCTTTATAGTTGGCATTCATAGGCAATATGAGACACTTCATTGATTTTTTCCTTTGTCACGTTGGCATTCATATTGCCTATGAATTCCAACTTTTAAAACTCATCAATGCTTAAAAGCATGTTCATCTGACGCCTCCGATTGCACAAGTGTATTAAGCGTATTGAAATGTTTCAAGAGAGTTTTAGTTGAATGGAAGTATATATCTATTCGTTCAATAAATGCCGTTTTATACGTCATGATAACACATGAGTTGAAACGCTTATTTTGCAAACCTACAGTTGTTCTTCAAATGAATTATATATTTTCAGCAAAGTATTGTTCATCATCAGCCGGTATTTATGTTTAATTTGCTTTCCGAAAACCTCAACCGATAAATCAACGTCGGACAAAATGACGCCTACGACGGAATATTGATGTTACGTTACCGTTACAAAGTTTTATCGCAAATTTATTTTTGTGCAAATAATTCACAATATCTCAGAAACGGTGTACAGTACATGTACCATGAAAAAAGTTTGAGAATGAATAACAGATGCTTCTGTTTAGGTGCATCACAGTTCATTAAGCTTTTAGAAAAAACGCCATGAAAATCCAGTTAACGTACAATGTATTGCAATAGTAGGGGTCCATCAACAATCCATTGCTGTTTTCACAATTATCGACGTTACTATAGTCTGACTTTACTCTTTTTAAATGGTTCTTAGTTGATAACATATATTACTTGTTTTTGACTTTCTGAGTCGTCATGAAAAGGATGCTTCCATATTTCATATTCTAGTGATTAGTCTACGTCACAAAGTGGTTAACTCTGTTGTTTGGCTGTTAGTCCCCAAAGTTGGCCGTAACCTTATAGTTGATATCTATTCCATGACATAACATGAAATACCAGTTTTGAAATATACTATCTGCTAAAGCTAAAATTTACAATTTCAAAACTTTAGATAATCGAAACATAAAAATAATATTAATGGAAAAAAAGACATCTTTGTTAAAAACTAATGTAATCCTTTTTGTATTAAAACCAATAAACTTGGAAAATCGTCATTTTTGAAAAAATATTTATCGAGCATTTTTGTTATACTTCCGTCTCTCCAAATGAACAAACCTGCAGGTAAATTTAAAGCTTATGATATCAATTCAGTGTATGATTGAACGTCTATAATCTGTTTTGTACCATTTCTACCATATGATATATATATTTTAATCACATGTGAACTTCGTGATTAATTCACATCCTCAGACAGACAGCCGTGTTCCAATATGCAATAAACGTGTGATTTTACGTGTTGACCAACCCATTAATTATTCACCTGTACCTACGGTGACCTTAGAATCTGATGGTCTGTACCTTATAGTGAGTCAGCTGGTTTCATTTGATCCAATGCCAATATATCCAGCTTATTGTCTGTACAGGTAAATCAAAACACAGCTGAGACGCCTTTATGTCAGGTAAGATACTGTAGCTATCCAATGACAATGACAGTTGTTTTATTCTCATAAACAATACAGTTTAGAGAATACATATGTACAAATGGCTGACAATAATACATGGTGGAACAGGACGGACATTAGTATTGTAAATTAATTATGTCATTAATATCGGTAATAAATTTAGCCAATGATATCAATTCATGTTGTGTTACATAATTGAATAATGTATGAATGAGTTTGGTCTTTCATAATAATATCTGCACATATGTTTTTGCCTACTATTGAGAATTGGTCGATGTGTACATGTAAACAGATAATGAAATTCGTCGCCAATTTCTCTTAAATAACATAAACTACATATGAGATTATTGAAAACCTGTACATTCAGGAAAGCATCTTTAACATAGTTTTGTTGTACGTAATAAACTCATTAATGCAGTAAATAATGTTATCACTGAGGTATCTTCCTTTGTATGATGAAGGTGTCTTTGATAACACTTCATGAACTTTATATGGTCCTGTAAAGAAGGACATTGACATATCTGTGCTGACAAATTAGTTTGACCAGTCAAATCATGAGGAATATTAATCGCGTTCATCTTATTTTTGTTATTATTATTCCTTTTATTCTCCTCCTCTCCTCCTCCTCCTCCTCTTCCTCCTCATTCTCATCATCATCTTCTTCTTGATTATATTGTAATATTGCGGTTATTATGGCATGTTGTTGCTAAGGAAAACAAAACGCTGAATGTATGTGCTTGTGCAATATCTAGATAATTTAATGTTTTAACATTAATATATATCTATTTCTATGTGATTCCTTAGGAATCTTTATCAATCAATTTTCTTTTTATTCCTTACTAAGTAACAGCTCGTTGTCAATGTCATTTACTATCAATCAAATAATGTATATCTGTAGTATTTGTTCTATTAGTTTAATGATGCTTTGTCCGTCTCATCAATGATGTGTGTAAATGTCCATGTAAATTGCTGCAACTGCACAAGAGGAGAGGAATTAATATAAGCTTATAGCTTGTTTTCCGATACTCGTTGTATCTGCACTGTATTGTTATGCAGTGTGCAAAAGATGAAATAAAATATTGTTTAAAAAAAAATAAAAAAAAATATGGTAAAATGCAGGATTTTTTTCTGAAAACTGAGCGGTGTATTTGCGTGAGAAAAATGAGATATATCAATTATTTGTATGAGAAAATCATCTCTAAAACATTTAACAGTGTACAGATTAAAATGAAATGAAATAACAAACAAAGACTCGAAGTATAGTGCAGGTAAAATGAGTCCTTTCCGTTTTAAAATACAGGTAATACAAATAAATAGATACAGTTTAAAATAAGGAACTCATATTGATGTGGTAGAAAAAGGTCCCCAAACCCGTGATGGCTGGTTATTAAATATCTAACTTTTATTAGTTAGATTTGAAATTGTAAATGACACTGGGTATACATAGTGTCTTTATACAATCTGACGCAATGATGCAATCAGTTACATTGAATACTATGGTCTAATTTCTGTGTTTGGGGCTATATTAAGAATTCCATAGTACGTACTAGTTTTCGTGTCTAATATTATACACAGCATTTGATAATGATAATGTATAAAGTTAATACAACAAAGACTCGATTTGTTTTCTTAATCATTTTATTCCGTGCTGCATTGTGTACAATAGAATGTATGTTGATGATTATGATCATGTTTTATAATAAATCTTATAAGATTGGTATCATTCAAAACTTACTGAAATACACGACTTTGAATAACATCACATGTTCTACACATGATTGAATGGAAATATATACGATAGTTATTCTGAAGAAAGAATGATAAACACATCGATGATAAACACATCGAGAGCTAGCCGGTGAATAACCTTGAATTTTATAGCCCCAATTTATATTCGGATTATTCTCAACCCTAGGACTTGAAATGTTTGACATTATCAGTAAGAACTTATGATTTGTCAAGCATATTAACATACAAAAGCCAAACATAACGATTTGGTTGCACATGATTTCAGTGGTATCTTATGAGATGCGTAGAGTGCAGAAAAAAACCATGGAGGAAAGTTCGTTATTATAAAACATCCTTTTCGGACTTAATGATCCCTGTCACACTGCAGGCAAAACACTAGAGAGTTCCACCTATGTTTTGAGCATATAGAGTAGCCTCCCTTAAATTTCGGTTTGGTAATAACTGTGGCGCAATTGGGCCGGAACACTTCCGTTGACTTGGTAGCCCAGTTGGTGAGAGTGACAAAGTAACAATCTGAGGTCAAGGGTTCTATTCCTGGTCTCGCCGCACTAATTTTTATACTCAAAGCACCTCCGTTGGTAATAATTTGTTTAGTTTGTTTGTTTTTTAATCATAAAAGTCCAGCAGGGTATCCTTTCAACACACGGTTTATCAAAAATATTATAATGCCACAATGAACAGGTTCCAACGCAAAGTTAAAGATATTGGCAGTGGTACGGGGATCCTTTATGTTAACGGGAGACGTTAGTTGGCTTCGTGACACATATTGATCGATTAAAAGCTGGAGTTCGCAGTGAGCATGGCAATACCTGTTTTATCGATACAATTGGTAGAAAGTGCATTTAAGCGTTTTAAATTCCTTAGTTAAATTATGTAAAAAAAAGTTTCAAAAATAGTTTTCCTTGATTAAGGTCATAAGTCAAAATCCTGTTTGGCCTACCTGTGTTTACCTGGTACCCCATCTCTTTTTACTCATCTGATATTACATACAATAATATAGGGGGAACCCTACACGGATGCACGAATACTAATTAGCCCGACCACAACTTTAATACCGGTCTTCGTCTACCACCTATTTAAGCTTACCTTGTTTCTTTTCAGATTCATTTTTTTACCTTAAAATCATTCATACAATAGTACTATTGAAAACATGTCACGTTTTGCTATACAATAATAAAATAAAATTTAGACGCATAATTATATGACATATAATGAAAATAATTCTGTGTGAAATAAAGCGATCGTCTATTTATGCAAAATAACATGACAATCGATCCCAAATCCAAGGAATTCCTTTAACTGGAGGATGGCACTTTTTGAATCTTTATTATACATGATATTGTTGAGCTTGCACTAGAAACATGAAAGGCGGTCTAAACCTACTCTTAAACGTATGCAGAGGTACACGAAGATACTTAAATTAACAGTCAACCTGAGTACGATAAATGATACCGTGAATGAATGTGAAAAACATCACACAAAGATGTAAAGAATAAGATCACCTTAACTCCGTCACTTGAATTAAGTGTTTTTGTCAAACGTCAATCGCATGCAACATTTATACAGATATCTATCCAGAATGCCGAAATCAATAAGACACACATTTTTACGGATACTTGTTTGTTTGTTTGTTTGTGAGAATAATGTCATCAATTTTTGAGAAAACGACATAATTTTCTCACACAAACCCATGACGTAACAATCAATACCTGCTCCCAAGAGAAGATAACTCTGCGATACGCAAAGACGGAATACAGAGAGCTGAAATCAATAAGACACATTTACGATTACAAATAAATTACATTTTAGTGATTTTTACAATAATTTTATACCGACGGAGAGATGGCATCGTCTAAAAATGCCAATAAATGAAAAACTAATCTTACTTGCTTTCCTACAAGATGAACATTTATTTTTGAATCATAAAAAAATGCAATATATGTAATAATTTCATTTTTGTTCCATTAAATACTCCATTCATAGTCACAAGTGTGATAGAATAGTTCTTTGTTTTCATTTGAGCTTCGTACTTATGACAATAATGGCTTTTTGTCACTTACGTGAAAATTTACACAGGTATATGGTTTATCAACTTAATTGGAAACCATTTAATATCAATTCAACGGCAACCATTAAATATCAGTTTAACAGCGATCACTTATATTAGTTTAATGGCAACCATTACATATCAATGATAGGGCAACCACTTATATCAATTTAATGGCAACCATTAAATATCCATTAAATGGCAACCACTTACATAGACGATCTGTCATTCGTTTCCCTTCATATTTGATCTATGATACAAGTTTTGGATTTTTCATGTTTGCGAGCCTCCGGCAAGAATCATCAATCTAATATGAAGGGAAACAAATGACAGATTCTTTTTATCAAATAATACAAAATAAACTGTATAATTGTTATCTGAAACAAATATTTTGCACTTGGCCGCCTCTGAAACGATGAAAATTGCGTCCGCTTCACAATGACGTGACGTCACATTGATTATTCCTTTTTTATTGTGACGTCATTACTGGAGTGATTTATCACATAATGTACTGTGCTAGTCACTGAATATACCAATGTCATATTTGTTTGCGTATTAACCCATGTAATATGACCTATCGGCCCTGTGATTGGCTGTAAGTTTCAACTGTTTTCATTGTGACGTCACGCCTGGGACAATCACATGACGTCCCAGACTTCCGTAAGGAGTCAAACTGGCGGCTTTTTACATTTCGAGGTTGCATGAAAATTGTCCAGTTTCACGAATAAATGCCGCATATCTTGATTATGTGATAAAAAGGATCTTACACTCGTTTTCATTTCAAATGAAATTTATAAAACTCGTCACGAATTTTTCATTTTAGCTCGCCAGAGGCTCGATAAATTGAAAGATTCTTAGTCTCGTTTCATAAATCTCATATGAAATGGAAACTCATGTAAAAACCTACATTTGTGCGATGGTTTATGACACTGCATAACACAGTATTTATATGATAAATCAATTTAATGGCAACCATTAAATATCAACTTATAGACAACTATTAAGTAGCAATTAAAGGGCAACAATGGAATATCAAATTAATGGCAACCATTTAATATCAACTTTACGGCAACATTAGATATCAACTTGTAAAGACAACCATTAGATAACAACTTGTAAAGACAACCATTAGATAACAATATAACAGCTATCAGTCATATTGAATAAATGGACACCACTAATATCAACTTTACGGCAACTATGTGATGTCAATGGAACTGCAACCATTAAATATCGACTTAAGGTAAACCATTGAATATCGCCTTTACATCTTACATTAAATATCAACTAAATGGCAACCACTTACAATCCCCTACTTCATCACTTACACCCAGCAGAGTATTTTCATTTGGTGAGATTTTAAGGCATAAAACCTATTAAACGCGAACAACAAATGCTAACATATTTCATAGAATCGCTTGAAGAATGTACTTGTCTTTAAGTTCTCTATTATTTCTGTTTTCATTTTCATAGATATACGGATTCTAACAATTCTGCATATAAATGCTAATGATTGTAATAAGTGAAGATGTCTCGTCCAAGAATATATGAATGCGTTGTCACCAAGCCGCCATGTTCTTCATGAAATCGTCCACAGCAATCTCATTGGATTTAGCCTTCAGCTTTCCTCGTACCCGGTCGAACATTTCCTTTTCCTCCTTTGCTATAATGGCTTTCCGTTTTTCACAAACTTGCTGGATCTGTGTATACCAGAACAATAAATCGTTCGTTTAAATCTGACAGTGCATTAAAACGATATCTTAACCGTTATGCAATTTCAATAGCATATCATTTATAATGTATTTTCGTCAAAGGGAGACAACGTCTATCAACATCAAATAATGGTATTATAATATCTTAGTACAATTTTGAAACTCCAAAGTTTTTAAATCGATTTAACAAATTTTGTTCTTTGTAGTTTGTTCATATTGGATTAATAGAATCTTTCACCCCCTTGCAGGTGAGACAGGGTAATCTCAACCCGAGGGGTAAGATTCTTAAATTGTCAAACATGAGGCTTGCCGAGTGTTTGACAGCTTAAGAATCTTACCCCGAGGGTTGAGATCACCCTGTCTCACTCCCAAGGGGGTGAATGATTATTTTTCTCTTACCCTGTTTACCCTCTTATGTATTTTATATCGTCGTTACATCAATGCAAGACAATGTTGATGTGATGCGGCTGAATTGTCGACCTGGCGTCATTGTATTGTTGCCGTGACGTCATGGTATTGTTGCTATGGCGTCATACAATTGTTGAGAACGTGCAAAGTACATGTGTAGCTTGTCTCAACCCTAGGGTGAGATAAGAAAAGCTCACACCGGTAAAATGGTGGATATCCCTGTCCAGGGTAAGAGAAAAAATAATCCATATGTTAAGTTAGTATGCTGTTACTGCCTTTTGATTATCACAAAAATAAACCTATACAGTATTTGTTACCCATTTGTGGAAAGCGGCGACATTTGTGCTGGACTCTCGGATATCCTTGTAAGAATATTGCTCAAGGATATTGTCTACTGTAACCAGGATGCTCGGGTTTAGAGATCCTACTCGCAGATTGTCTATTCTGTTGAGTAAGCTGTCGGCTCCCTTTTTGTGCAGATGTGGTAATATCTTGTCCCACCCCTGTAATGGTAAATAGGATGTATAATTATATGTACAAAGTAGTTGATTAATGGTAAACAGTATATATATATACAAAGTAATTGATTAATGGTAAACAGTATACATAAATACAAAGTAATTGATTAATGGTACACAGTATATATATACAAAGTAATTGATCAATAGTAACTTGTAAATATAAATACAAAGTAATTGATTAATGGTAAAGAGTTTATATAAATACGAAATAATTGATTAATAGTAAATTGTAAATAAACATAGAAGTAATTGATTAATGGTCAATTGTAAATATAAATACGAAGTAATTGATTAATGGTAAAGAGTATATATATACAAAGTAACTGATTAATGGTAAATTGTAAATATAAATACAAAGTAATTGATTAATGGTCAATTGTAAATATAAATACGAAGTAATTGATTAATGGTAAAGAGTATACATAAATACAAAGTAATTGATTAATGGTAAATTGTAAATAAACCTGGAAATAATTGATTAATGGTCAATTGTAAATATAAATACGAAGTAATTGATTAATGGTAAAGAGTATATTTATACAAAGTAATTGGTCAATGGTAAATTGTAAATATAAATACAAAGTAATTGATTAATGGTAAACAGCATATATATACAAAGTTATTGATTAATGGTCAATTGTAAATATAAATACGAAGTAATAGATTAATGGTAAAGAGTATACATAAATACAAAGTAATTGATTAATGATAAATTGTAAATATAAATACGAAGTAATTGATTAATGGTAAAGAGTATATATAAATACAAAGTAATTGATTAATGGTAAATTGTATATAAGAATACAAAGTAATTGATTAATGGCAAAGAGTATATATAAATACAAAGTAATTGATTAATGGCAAATTGTATATATATACAAAGTAAATGATCAATGGTAAATAATATATATATATATATAATTGATTAATGGTAAATAAATTATGTAAATAATATATTTTAACGACCAATGTTGAGAACACAATACACTTATACACGTCGGATGTCAATAATTATTGGTTTGTGTAATAGTATTTAATGGTTAATGACCTATAGTGAAAGAGCATGTCAAATCCCTAATGGTTAATGCTCTTTGTTATTTGGTAATATACAAAGAGCACGTCAATCGATAATGTTAATGGACAATATACAAAGAGGTCATCCATAACTAAACCTCTTAAGGATATTTAGTTGAAATAAACCATTACCCCATCCTACTAATTTTTTAATATTCATATATTTTGTTTTTGTTTGTTAATTCATTTAATCATTCATTTCCCTTCTGTTTCAACATTAATTTAATAGACAAAAGCTTTTTCGTTCCTGAACCACCGACAAGTTCTAGAAGGGATGAAACATTTTAACATTGTGTTTTACGTTCATCTTTACCATACAAAGAGTGCAACAGTAGTGTTAAATGTTTAAAACTGCGTCTTACTCTGTTTGTTTTAATGATAATCATTAAAAAGTAAGTTGGTAGTCTTGATAGCATCTGGAATATCATGTTTATACGTTCCCAAAAAGTGGTCTCTGGACAGGTCCTTTGAATACCCCTGATGTTAGTGCAGCCCGAAAATGAATGTTTCCCCTTCCTCATGTAACCATTTGTTCTCTGTTTGGAATAATGCTTAACGTTCAGTTAATATTCTCTTCATTTAACTCCATATTATGATATTTTACTTAATAATCTGTACGAGAGAAATTATCAACGGCATTTTAGAAGTCCATCTATATATATATTCTATTGGTAGACCTTGAGGAAGCTGAAGAGTAGTTGCCTTGTACTAATCCATAGTAACTCATCATGAAAGGTATGTTTCACTATGTGTCTCTTCCATGTCGATTCCACTATGTATCCGGTATTTATATGGAATAATGTTTTCAATTTATTTCACTACTGTTCCATATTGACATAATGGTAAAGATACTATAAGCACTGTTATTGTCTTTCTAATGATAGGCGACCGAACTTTTTAGGGTTTGTTGTAAAGGTTCCCATCATCACTTTTAATTTGTCTCGGATTGAAGCGAAAATATCTCCAGAAAGTTATTTTTGGATTCTGTTTTTAGCTGTTAATTGATATGATCATCCCTGTTATTTGATAAGAACCATATTGTATTTCCTCGTGCGACATGAATTTCGACAATTTTTATATTTCGTTAATTTATTGTGCCTTGTTTGTTTGTCACTTCCGCGGTTCTCTGTTTTAAAAAGCGATATTATTTTGATTTGACATTTACTTAGGCGACTGATGTCTTCCTTTTGTTGATATTGTGCATTGGTTTTAATATTTTTTTATTTTGAGTGCAAATGGCGGCTGTTTTCATAACACTCAGGTAATCTCCTGTTTCCTTTGTTAGTGTTTTCGCATTATATCAGAAAAATAAGAGAGAGACACACACACTCGAGTACATGTTTCTATATCAAATGGTTAATAGATTATTAAAAGGTTAATTATTATTATTATTTGATTCTGAACTGCCCATCAACACAAAAGAGGTCCAATAAAAGGACGTTAATATTTAACGCTATTTCATGCTTTGCAGTTTGAATAAAAGTACGTAAATGTTAATTGAAACTAGATTTTAAAGACAATATTATGGGGAAGAAAGATTTCATGAAGATGTGCATTGGAGGAAAATGATATACAGAAATGTGTACCCATATCTATAACATCAAGCATTAGTTACAACCGAAAAGGAATAAAAACGGTTAATATAGAGAGATATTTTAAATGTATGGTGCATTATTTTTACCGTTATCTCCTCCGCGTCCTCCCCCAGAAGTATGACGACTACGCGCATCACGTCCACAACAATAGGCTTCGGTCGGATAAATGTTTTCATCTCTGCCAGAATGTCCCTGTCCAACTTCCGAATATGAAAATTAAATCCGGCAAGCTTGTTAAGGTTGGCAAGAGTATTCTCCGCCTCCGTTATCTCATTCCGGAGTTCCGGGGCGTAGTCCGACGCTTTGCCCTTGGCAAGCATGACTTTGATCGTCTCCGGGTGTCTCCGTTTGATAGCAACACGCAGTCCTATCAAACAGAAAGAAAAGATTATCTTCCTTTTAGATCAAAATAATGGTGATTGGATAAATAGTTAACGCAATCCATATAACAGGAATGATGATTGGATAAACAATTGTTCAACCCAGATAACAGTGATGGTGAACGGCTAAACAAACTTCCCCAATCCATGTAACAGTGGTGGTGATTGGCTAAAGAAGTGATCCCAAATCCATGTAACAGTGATGTTGATTGGCTAAAGAAATTACCTCACTACATGTAACGGTGACGGCGATTGACTGAAAAAATTACCCCAATCTAGATAACAGTGATTGTGATGATAAAAAATGCCAATATCATATGACAGTGATAGTGATATGACAAAACAAACAAGGCCCGAAACGTCTTTATTATCGATATAAATCCAATTAACATCAGTATGTTTCATTAAGAAAAAAGAACCCATGTGAATAAAACATAATATCATAATAGCATTAAATGCATGCAATGAGAATCGTTTATTGGATGTCTTAAATGATATTAGGCAATCTGAACACAGCTAATGCTAGCACTATGTTATTTGACACCGGGACTTAACATGTCCATAAAAGTTTTTGAAAATAACTTTTAAAATACCTATATTTTTATTTGCGAAATACTAATCCGTAAGCAATCCTGATTCCTATCACAGAGGAATACCTTTCTGAATCGTGAAGAACTCCAGTCTTTTCTTTGCAAGTTTTACTTCTCCCTCGTCCGGAATGAGATGCATCTCAAAGTCATCCAAAGCTGTCTGAATTTCTGTCTCATTGCCATACAGAATTGCCTTCTGAAGTCTTTCTCGTAGCATCCGCTTCGAGTATTTCTTTATTTGAAAAAAAAGCCAAACGTTTATATGTAGTGAGAGGATAACAGATTAGTGATTATCAGTCATTGATTTATATACAATAGCACGTTCTCTTATATATACTTATAGATTCAGTTAAAATGTCCAAACAAAACTTACAAAGCTCAATTAAACATTTAAAGAATGAAAGAACGAAAGTATACATATAAAAATATACATAATTCTATATACTTCATAGAAGAACGAGAGCACTCTTGCATGAGGACACTAAATTGTAAAGAAGCTGCCCCCAGGGCTCCCCAGCCTCAGCAGCCTTCTGATATATTTGATGGGGAAATAAAATTGATATTTGAAAAAATAATTAAATTTATCATTTGATATAAGCCACCTTTCGGTACAGTAACAATATAACCTTGCCAACTTTAGATGATATTCATTTCAGCTATGAAGGCCATGGTCGATGTGATGACGTAATCACTATTATAACGTCATAACCGTTACGTTTGACTACCCCAGAGATTGGCCGCTGCATCTAATTAACAAGTCTACACAACACATATAACCATAGAACTTAATGCTAAATTGTTATATAAACGCTATTTAATTTTCTATGAGATGATAATATTTTCAAGACGGTAAATAGCAATACTGAAACGCGTCCATTAATTTTACTGTTCAGCACTGACAAAAGAAATGTGACTGTATGGAAGCGGTTAAAGCTACAGTGGTATGGGAGAAGCATCAAGATACGATCGTTTACAATCGTATTCATAATGCATGAATAGACCCCCTTGTCACAAAACAAAATCATCAATTAGTATGAGTTTGCATATTCAAAACAACTTGTTAAGTGACGTACAGTGCCTGGCAAATGACCGTTATGACTGCTATTGTTTACATCTCAATGCTGAAGCATTATGATCCTATAATACAAACTACACTTCTTACATTAAGTTACCGATAATTTCTTAGATAAAAATGGACGGAGAATTTCAATTTTAATTAATATCCCAATACTCACATCATCTTTGATTTCGTTGAATGGACTCTTCACATCTTTTTTGCCATAGATGAGCAGATAGTTACAAATGTTCTTAAATCCCTGTTCGCCCTTTTTCTTAGCAAAGAGCTTTAGTGCAAACTGGCCTTTCCCTGGGAGGAGGATTCGAACATACATGGTATCTCCAACAATGATGTGCCTTGTCTTATCTTCCAGATCTTCTGATTTGAAATTTGGATTGCGCAGTTTAGTTTGAATTTTTATTGTGTGAAGGTCAATAGTGCCGAAGAGCTCGAATTGCATCGTCATTTCCTCACCGGTCTCCAGAAATACACGACCATCTGTGTGGCTCAGGGGCTTTATCCCATACACAGCCATATACGGGTTTGGTCCCCACCCCACTTCCGGTACTACAGGAAGTGCCGGCACAGTCTGGGATTCTCCTTCCTTCTCTATTTTGAATTTGCAGATAGACTCTAACTGTGTAACATCCGGTGAAACGTCATTAAAATTAATGAGATCGCCTAAAATTTCACATGTGTACACTCCTGTCACCGGAAGTTCAATTTCAAAAATGAATCTAGAGTACCCATAATGGAGGTACACATACCGTTCGAGGTGGGTGGGGAATTTCGTGGGGTCAATCTCTTTATCAGGGTAAGGAGCTTCCGTTGCTCCATGTGCCGGCGTCTCTGATTTCTTAAACGCATTATCTATCATTTTCTTAATTGTCTCTGGATTTCTGGGCGTGAACATGGCTTTGTGGGGGACATGCTTCGAGCTTACTAGTGAACTGCCAAACACAAGCTTACTCGGTTTTTCCTCCCGTGGAATCCCAGAGCTGTACCTGGGTAGCTTTTTCAACTTAAGGTTGACCTTTGAGCTGTTTATACTTCCAGGGCTTTGTTTATTCTTTTCTTTCTTTTCATCCTCATCAGGAAGTCCCTGTTTCATAAGGGCTTTTTTCAGTCCACCATTCATAAGCGGTGCTTTAATTTCTGGTTCCACATCCCCGTTGGTTTCGTGTAAATTACCATTCATCTTGGGTGACTCATCATCAGTTTCTTTTAGCGATTTTCCATCAGTGTCGCCATCACTATCATTAGTTTTTTTCTGTTCTTTAGCCAGTCCACCGAACCCGCCATCGCTCCTTATTAACGGTTTTTTGAAAATCTGGTTACCGAACATTTGCTGAAGCAAAAAAGCCGGGTCTGACAAATCCTCCTTCAGATCAACAGTCGATTGATAAGGACTGATTGGCAAAGAGTCGTTTGATATGGTGTCCTCCTTCTCCACGAACTCCTTCACTTTCTGTCCCGTGACCTTGTAATGCAGTAATATTTTGTCCATCATTTCGGAAGGAGCTGATATTTCTATGACAACAGTCTCGTTCCTAATTTTCAGTTCAGGCGTCTTTGGTTTCGCCACGATCAATCCCATAGCAAAGAAGTTTGGTTTACAAAACGGTGACCCGGAGAAATCTTTCCAGATAACTGGGTCCTCAGAAAGTTGCCAGCGAGTTTCAGACGGGAAGCAAAAGTGGATGAAGTTAGAAGGATCCGTAAGAAAGAAGAAGCTTCTATTCTGGGTTTTTTAAGAAAGAAAAAAACAATAAAAATAATGCAAGCGGAACATTTCAGGAAGTGCTTCATTAACAGGGAAGTAATCAGCATAAATATATGATCTATAAAAATTGTAAAAACAAAGTATTGGAATAAGAAGTTTGAAAGGATATTGACATTAATTTTGCAACAGAGATAAGTATGGGGTAGCAAAGTGCAGTTGTATTTTGTTTTTTCGATCAAGAATTCCAACATTTATATATATAAATAGGTAAGAAGTATATTTGTATTGTATTAATAAGCAAGAAAATTAGATAGAAAGTCTCAGAGCCTACGAAAGAGTGCAATGAAAAAAAGTTCCATTTTGTTTGGTATTTCTTTATTTTTACTCGGAGTTTCCTCTCCTTAAAAACAGTAGCAATTAAGTTAAATGCGAAAGAAAAGATTCACCATAATATCTCTCCATCCTCAAATAAATGAATAAAGAAAGAAAGAAAAAGAAACAAACATACAACTAAATAAAATGAAATATGGGTTAGCAAATTCCTGATTTCTGAATAATATAGCAGAAAGTTGCACTGCTGGTTATGTTATTTGCTAAATAAATTCAAAACGTTCTAATTCCTTTAAAAGGGTACATCTTTAAATATCGTCATATAAAAACAGTGGAAACAACATATCTTAACCGGAATATAACTTTTCAATGCCCGGATACAGTAGACAAAAAATAGAATTCTTTACCAAAACGTTTCCAAAGTGAGACAGTAGTCTGATGTAGTAAGACATGGAGTACAATGTAATACCTTTTGGGGGGCAGTGGACCCTAGCCCAGGATGTATAAATCTCCACTCTCCTTCCAAATAAACATAGTTCCAGTGATCCGCGGAGAACTTAGCCTCGCTCTGAAGACAACCGGGAACAAATCGGTCCATTTTTGTAAATCCTTCCGCAAGCATACATGGTAAATCAAGTTTTCTAAAATAAAATATGACGAATTTATTTGGCATATATCTTCCCGGCGAAATAACCGCGAATCTAATTTATATCCTTTTCGTAAAATATACTTTGCCTTTAACAATAGTTATTTTTCAGAAAGAGAAAATACATTTCCTTCTACTTCGATTCAAATCGGATGTTTTTCGCAACAATGATTATAATAATAAAATGAGAGGCAAATACGAAAAATATTCCGTTCAATATCTCAGCTAAAGTGTTACAAGGGAGGGACATACCTGCATACGATATTAAACAAAAGTTGCATATCCAATTTGCCGGAAATGACGTCGTTTAGGTCTCTATGGGGTGTGTCAACACTGGATGATCCACTTAATTGAGGGCTGGAGGGGTCAAAGTTGACCAACCACAGGTAAATGGACCACACAGACTCCACAGGACTCCCTGACCTGCCTGTCAGGTGTTCTATCAATCTGTTGTAGCTCAACAGCTCGTCTTTGCTTACCTGAAGAATTATGTCTGATGTTTATTTAACTCCAGCTCCTCAATATACACATGATGAAGTATACGATTTGGTTCACTTAATATCTGTATCCGAACATTATTTTTATTTTTTTGGAAAAAGAAAAGGTTTTGGGGTATTTAAGATTTCAGTACATAAGATTTATACGCGATAACACATGTACACCATATAAGCAAATCCAATTTGTATATGGTGCAGCACAATGTACGTGACTATATCACTACTCGAAGAGAGGTTTGCTGTTCTGCTCCTGGTGGAAACTTATAGAATGCAGCTTTGTTCTTGTTAATATTTTCATTTCAATCACCATCTCAATACTTCAATAAAGTGCACATTTGTTTAATATCAAAGCAAAGGAAAAGAAATCATCGATGCAAATACGATGCATCATATGCATACCCTTCCGGAATTCCTGGTCTTATTCTTCTTGTACATTGTTAAAGGGTTTCCACGTATGTAAATCTTTCTTTTGTTTATAGTTTGCCCTACTTTTATTTTTTAATATTGTTTTGTTGACGCTTTGGTATTCTGTTGTTGTTTTTATATAAGAGATGAGAAACTTTAACTATAGGTTAACAGCCAGCTCTATCTAACTATACCTACTGAAAGTACACGTTTGTAAACTGCCTGCATTTTGCGCGGAGCAAAAATGTCCCTCCTCCGGATCTTGGTAGGTTGTATGGGTGGCATCTTACTCATATCTTTCTTCACCTCTTTGTCAATTAGCCCGCTGCGCTTGAATCTATCCAGGGACTAGTAGATAATAGCAGAAAAATGTATTTTAAAAACGGGCACTGAAAGCTTGTCATTTTAAATGTTCTTAGTTTAAAATGCTGTATCATTTGCATTGATTGAGATTTATTCAATCATAAATAAAGAAAACTAAACCGATATGATGATATAGATTTGGGAAATCAACTCACTTCAGAAGATAATAGATGAAGACCGTTATTGGGTACTGCTCAACTCAAATGTTTCGCGATTATTTATTTTTTGCTAAACTAGAATTACATAAAATATGTTAATAAAAACTGAGTCATTATCATCTTGATAGAAGTAAATGAGGAATGTTAACTTATTTCGTTGTAGTGCGAAAGTTAAGTCCCATCGAAATTGTGTCAAAAACAAAAACCGTGATATTTTAACCTCGCTAAATTTAAACATCTTACATCTTCCTAACTGTTATAAAGGTCCCACAATATTATTTATTCTAAATTACTTTTTAAAAATTTGTGAAATTCTGAGCATCAGGTTAAGTCATCGTATATATGCAATATTCAGGAATACCTTCATGGTCAATCTGAGGACCCTGGCGTTCAACTGCGTCGGCTCCACCGCCGGTTCAGGCTCCGGTTCTTTTTTAGTTTGACCGCTACCCATTGTTCGAGGTGGTATAATACATCACCTCATCGTGTAGGCGGGGTCATTGGTTCGTCCATGTAAGGATTTCTACTCCAAAAATCTTCATCTAAAAAACAGTGGATGATCCGGGTCAATAATAAACAATAAAACAACAAATCGTCAAAATAGAAATACAAATAACAACTTAATTTATTTATATATGTCATTTAATGAGTTTTATGACAGCCTCATTCTGACTAATTGGTTCCTTTGTTTTAATTTAGGTTTCGTCTTCGTTTTGAATTTAGACAATACATCGAGGTCAAGAAACAACCCTCTTTATCAATTATCAAATTCATGTTTAAATACGAATATGCAGCAGTAAACAAAAAATCATATTTGAGGTAAATATAAAAGCGATACTAGACCTTGTATCGTATAGATATAAGTGTTTATCACACTAATGCTTTCTGATAATTCACAAAACTGCAATAGATGTAACTATCATTTGTGAAAGCAAATTAAAAAATTGAGCGCCCTAAACATAAGAAAGTTTATTTATAATTTGCCCTGAGCCTTAAATGCCATTTTATCCGGACATTCCTTATATCTGCCGTCACGCTATTCACGGGGTTGATTTCCATCAAGTAAAAGGTACAAATAATATGTACCAACAACTCCACGAGTGATTTATGATACATCTATGTTTCACGATCAATGTTAAAGTGCAAAAATGTCTCTTCGATCGACTTGGCTGTTCGCCCTGACTACAATCATTTGCTCTACAAAATAAAACATCAACATAACTCCAGAATGCCAAACAAAGATATAATAATACATATGCTTAATCAAAAGAGTCGCTCAATAGGCTTTTTGTGCATTTGTATAAATTCACGACAAACTCCTATCACAAATGCGGACCTATCAGGTCATTGATCAAAGTGTGGCCTATATATTTTGTATCTTGACCTTAGGAAACCGTGACCTTTTTACTGATGGTATCACACCTTTTTATTAGGGGGCTGTAATACTGGATATATAACCACCTAATAAAATCTTTCTGTTATTTTAAATGGGAAGTACCGTTATACAAAGGACAAACGATGATTGATACACTTGAATTACATAAACCAGTGGAAACCCGCTGGCCAGTACACGCATTAAGTAATTAAACAAATGAGGGTAAATCCTCCGTCTCAATCTACTGTCATGGTAATTAAAGTTGTATTTAAACATAAAAACTAGTGCTGATGATGAAAGACTTTTTTTCAGGTTATATCGTTTAACCTAAACATTCAACAGAAAAAGTGATGACGTCGAACATCGCATGCTTTTGATTGGTTGAAGTTAATCGGATGCTGAAATTTCAGCTCAATGTAGTATTTTGTGGAAAAAATATTTTGCTTTTAATCAAAAATAATATAATATTAATTAACCAGAAACTAGAAAGTGTAAGCTGTCTTTTTATATTAAATTATAAGGAAACGCCATGATTATTTTGAGGTTATATGTTATAGGTCGAAAAATGGTGATTTATGCCCTAAATGCACTATTTTTGCCATATACTGTGTCAATACGAAAATAAGCATGGCTATTCCTTTACAAACATATAAAAAAAAATATAAAGGAAACAGATCTTTAAAACGTAATACATAAATATTGATATTTGATATTACCGATTTCAAACTCCTTGAACGAAGATGACAGTAAACATAATGCACAAAGTCATCACAAGTGTATAAATTAATTGTGTAAACAGTTTCGTTACATGTCTCATCGTTATCCACAAACATCTCAATTTACAATGAATTTTGAATAAAATATCCTTCCAATGTACGAACCGTTCCTGAAAGACAGTTACCGCTGGAGTTTTATGAAAATAAGGATGTGGTAAATCGTAACCTTTAAAGGTGCAACACCTGTGTGTGTCTTATAAAGATCATTCAAGATATCAGTTAGAAGCTCTGATAGTGGATGTTTAATCCCCGGGGCCTTCACGTAATCTTGGTAGTCACAGCAATCTCATGAATCCTGGCATATATAAACACTTTACTCATTATTTACTTTAAAATTAAACTATATTTACTCTGATTTTGAAATTCATAACATTAAGGGGGTTCACGTACCAGCCATTATGTTTCAACAGTAGATTAGAACCAATTTGGATTTCCACCGTTTTGGTCCCAAGCATCGCCCATGAGTCTTTGAAGGATGCAACACCGTGTAGTGCATTTCATTACCAAATTTTGAGGATGGTAGTTCCTATGTGTGTCTTACGCTCAACTTAATATATACTATATGAAGGTAGTACGTAGTGGAGTACAATTGGTCAGTAGTATTTCCATTCAAAGATGTTAAACATACGTATTTTACTGAAATGTTTCTATCTAACAGCTAATGACATATTGTTAAATATGTCACAGGCGTTACTATTAGTTTTCTACTTCAACTGATATTTGGTGATACCCCTGAAATAAGAAATAAGAAACACCACAAATGTACCATACCCGAGTTGATGTTGAACTTCACGTCGATACGAAAGGAAAAAGAAAAGGAACCGCGGGAAAGCGAAATCAAAGAGAAATCAACAACACGAACTGAGAAGACAAAAAACAAAAGGAACGACAACAATAGAAAAACAACAGTAAGACCTCAGGGGACACCGAAACAAAAGGAAAGACAAAAACAGTAAATGCGGAGACTCCGAAACAAAAAGAAGGAACAACAACAGGAACTACGGAAACGCCTAAGCTAAAAGGAAAACAACAAGGGGAACTGCGGAGACACCAAAATAAAGGAAAAACAACTGGACATAAGAAAACATTGAAACAGAGGAAACAAAACAGCAGAAACGAAGGAAATGCCGAAACAAAAGAAAAGACAACAAAAAATACTGAGGAGACATCGCAACAGAGGAAAAGGCATCAACAAGAACTGTGGAAACTGATAAGATGCGAAAACAAAACAAAAGACAACAAAAGGAACAAAGTTGACATCGTCATAAAAGATAACACAACAACAGGAACTGATGGAAAACTCCAAAACAAAAGAGAAGACATCACGAACCACTACAACTACTACGTTTGGTTGAATTGGAGATCATATTTTATCATTACCTCCCCCTTATCAACTAATGACAACATGGTAGATTCGCAAAACAAGACAGTTTGAATAGTTACATTAAGTTCAAGAAATAACAAGAACATGCCTATTAATTCCTTTGTAAAATATCTAGCAACGAGTTAGCTGCTAATGTTATGACTGACGCTTTACAGGAGGATTTCTATTATTCACTTTTATCTTTTATCTTACTTACACACATATCTTCGATCCTTCAGTACCATATTCATCATCATCTATTAAATTTCACTGTTTCTACAGTGTTACTTAAAAGAGCGCCTCTGTAACGGATAATAATTAACTTTTTACCATCGGTAAGGAACAATAATATGGCAATTTGCCGGAATGTTCTCTAACTATTTTTTAAATCGGAAATGACGTCAATTTCGCGATGCTGGCGCTTGATACCAAGACAGAACGTTAAATCTAAATTATCTTTCAAATTCAGAAGACGGGGGGACGATAAAAAGTCTTGATGTCTCATTTCACTGTTTCCTGTAGCCAACTGAAAGAAGTTTTCTTTTAACATCAACATTTTTACTGTTTGAATAGAACAATTATATAATAAAACCATGGTATGATACCCCTTCATTCATTTGCCACATAGTTTACCGAAATCATATTTCGATGTTTATTTTCTTTTTTCTTAACCATTCCAATATTCGTCTCCCAATACATCGGCAAACTTCTTTATAGTGCCAAAATGTGGCTGGGCTAATCATAAAACATTACCAAAGATAAAATGTATTCTTAATTTAGACTTTCTATAAACAAATATGCTAGCGTTATAAATGTTTTTGTACTAACCTTTAGAAGTATGTGTTGAAATTTTACATAAAGAAACGCACGGAAAGACACCGATATTTTTTTTTAGTTTTGACAGCCGTTTGAATATATTCATCCATGGATAACGTGTAACTAAGTACATGTAGTTAGCTTGTTCCTATGTGACCACCCACCACTGTCTAATGGACAGTCCGGCTCTATGTCAATGACAGTGTTTTATACGTACCCTATCTAGTAACAGTTTACGCCATCCGTATCCGTATCCATATCCACGACGTAATTCCGTTGCGTTCGTGAAGAGAAGATTTTAGGACTGGGAATGTTGTCAGGCCGCCCTGCTTAATCGTCTGGAAACAATAGTACTATGCTCTGTCTGATATCAATCGTATCCGCTCTTTGGCCACTCATAATAGCCGACAATGGCTAGCTAGCCTGGGTTTAACGTACACCCTGTAACCCTTATAAGAATGTTTATCATTTAATCGCACACAACTGTTCTACATAATGTGTATTGCTCGACTTAAATGTTCCAAACATAAATCACACGTGTCTTAAGACCAGGTGTTTATAATGTTTAATAATTAATATTATTTCTTTATTGCTACCATAAAACATAAAATAATATGCTAATGGCTTTATCCCATATCTTCATATATGTCAGTAGAGAATGTGATATCAATATTTAAACTAAATACATATATGTAGATAAATAGGCGTAGAGGACTAGAAGGGAGCTTCCTTTCCTCTTTTTGTCTAGCGATTATTTAGCGTAACGATGTGGTTGGCTTTGCTGGATGATTTTCCGTCCTCGCGGTTGGCGGTAACCTTGCATCTGGAATGGGGTCTGGCACGTCTTACATGAAATACTGTGTAAGTATTAATGGTATACTGTGGCCAAGAGTGGTGAGTTTGTACATGTAACTATTTGTGGGAGTTTGTAGATACTTTACCCTTTTTGCTGTGTTATTAATATGTCTTGAAACACCCTATACATGAATTTTAAATTCTTTTGGCTTTTAGTGCAAAGGATGGATACGAGAGGACGAGGTGGAAACAGTGTACAATAAAGTGTTACCTTGATTGGCTTTTTACATCTGTAAACAAAACATTTAGATCGATGGTTCTTCCTTTCAAATTTCTATTTTCTCTTACACGTACATATGTATAATAATGTTGCATGCCAGTGTGTTCAATAGAACTTGAAAACTCACAGGGAATCTTACCCCATGGATAGCAGACTATGCGTATGTTACCCAATCAATATAGTGACATTTTCCTCGTTTGGATTCTAAAATGCTGTCCTGTTTTCTGCTAAATTTCTATATTGATTATGATTGGAACAAGTACTGTTATTTCTCCACTACAGAGTAATAGTGATCTAAGTTTCAGCCGTAGCATTGATGAAAAGAAATATTATTTTCATTCGGAACTACATATATTTCAAAATATTAATTTATATTTGATGACACTGACGTTTGCCTTTGCTGCATTAAAATCAATTAAAAAGCGTAGCCTAATGTTCGTTCTCTCCAGTTAAAATTCTCAAGGATCATAGAGGGCAGAAAATCGCAAAAAAAAAGGTCTCTCCACGGAACAGATTACTAAAGATTTGTTTATATTTCACAACTAAATGATACATTTAAAATTGGGATAGAGATACTTCTGGAGATTTAAAACATCTACTCATTATATCCATGGTGTGTCTGCAAAAATAAGACTTGTGCTAAAGATCTAGATGAGTCCCATTCATTGTTTCCACGCGCTATTAGTTGGTGTACGCTAAATAAAAATATTGGGATGTTTTTAAAAATACCCAAAACTCGGCAGCTATATTTACGGTCGTTAAGAATATGAAACGAAACATATGATATTATTGAGAAATTCGTAATATTGTGTATTTGAAATAAACCTTTCAATTCATAAACCTTGTGTGGTTCTATATTAAAATTGTGCAAATACTACTTTATGCTAGTTCTGATTTAGTGCGGCATAGAAACAGCTTATATCCACACGCGCACATACCACAGTCTATCAACAGGATAGCAATCATCGATTATTATCTCTACCCCGTATTAAATCTGTCTATGATAAACAGGTATAACACGTAAATGACGTACAGTAAGACATTAACTCGTTCTATATTAAATGTCCGTATAATGGTATGTAATGTAGACAACTCGTGGTACGATTACAGTCTGATAAAGGAATACCCACGCTTCACTACACTCCAGGTACAAGTATACTGTTACCACGTACCCGGCTACCTCAATAATATGATGTTTGTACCGCCCGAGATGAACAGTATTATCTAATATTGACATGTAGGTTTTTAACTTAACTTCATCTTTTGAGAGTTAATATTCACTTTTTATTATTTCCATTCGTCTGGATTTGAATTTAGAAAGGAAAACAACAGACGTTTTGTTTTTTTGTTTACGTGTTCACATATGCTTGAAATTGATAAGTTTGAGTTTGCGACCAACTCTCTTCTCTGATTTCACCTGCTAAGAACCATCAACGAGCTATCGAAAACAAAACATTCTACACCATGACATCCCCTGGTAAGCAGGAAGTAGAGTGTCAGTTTTGTTAAATCTGTATACGTATACAACAGAACAACCAACTCTGAGTATACAGCGCCTCAATAATTTATCTTTCAAAATAATGTTGCCATAGCGAGTCACAAGTATGTGTGTAACAAATGAGGGATGAATGGGGCCCACGTGACAGCCATATCTTACGGTTGTCTTATAAACCATCTTAGTACCTCATCATATTTTAAGGTCAATTCATAGTTAAAACCAGGACATGGAACTCTAACATTGGAATAAACCAACCAACTTATAGTTGGCAGATGAGCATGGTTCATATTCATACATAGAAGGTTATATGCGTATGCTCAAAATTATGACAGCGATGTACAGAACTCAAAACCTTTGGAACGAAATCCGATCATTTTCCTGACTATGTTATACTTTTTTCGGTATAGCAGTTTAAGGTTGTTTAGGAATTTCTTCGCATTGTTAGCCTAATAGAACAGACGGAAATTTGATCGAGTGTCAAACTGGTTAATAACGCAGTTTATATAAAATGTAGATAATGTATTAAATAGGAAATTGAGATTCTGTCGTTAAACTTGATAAAAATAGTATGCTTACTTGGAAAATTATAGCTTATAGGTAGCTTTTATCCACACAATTACAGATACTGGTACTCAATGAACTTTTATCGTCGTATTGTGCCTCGGTCTATCGCGTACTGTTCATATGTCAAAGATATGTTGTTTCCTTTTGATTCTGTGTCCTCGATTTTACTATTTGTAATCTCCTAGGACTGCAGTCCCGCGGATTAAAAACTGCTGACTGTATCGGATGAATCAAATGTAAGTCACGTATTATTTTTTCGCGCGTGTCTTCAACACCTAACAATGAAGACATATTTTATCGAAACAATGAATTATTCCGAACAAGACATTGTGAGAATTATCCTGCAGGTAGTAGACACGAGAGCTTCAATAAAGAACTAGGATCCGTTAGGCCTACACGGGTACATTTCCAAACGACACAAGTACAGCAGTAAGACTCAACACCACCCATTGTAAGAACAAACACAAAGCATATTTCAATATTTAATGTACAGTTCTATATACATAAGCTATTTAATTTACAGGTAGAATAGTCTATCACAACGTAATATCAGGTTCCTTTTGTCTTATACAAGAAGATTTCATGTCCCTTATATTTCTATAAGATTATTTAACGAATGCCTTTGAATATAAACGAAGCGCATTAAAGCACAGGCGCCTTTTTCTATTGACTTCATAGTAACATTACATCTATCCAAGTAGAAGACGTAACCTTCTCATAGAAAGCGCTAGTTGGCATTGAAATGTATGTGGCGTATGTAAACGTGTGAAGCAGAAAGAAATAGATGGCATGGTCTTGTAAAGAAGACAACAACTATATACTGTATATATTTCTATCCATTGACTTATTAAGCAGCACTATTACCTATAGTGATATCGGTATGGCTCATGATACACATCACAATGAAACTTGTTTTATACAAAACTTGTTATTAATATTTCTAGTAGATGTTATGTAAAATAATCAGTTTTGAGGAATTCCGGTTCACAGCCGTTAATGCATCGCTGGTATAGATGAAGATAATTATAAATGGATTAATTTACAAAATTATGTACGAAAAAATTTAAGTAACGATGAGAGAAAATGATGCAATATTTTTTTCGGGTCTTTCATCTTTGTAAATATGTCTGAATCGCGAAAGAATATATACGATGTCAATTTCAAACTGGACACTGGTCATGTACACGTTGTTATAATCATATCAGGTGTGTGATCAGCGCTGTCCAAATCTCTCATAACGTCATTACGCCCGCCTTCCTACCACATTGGGTAGATGTTCTCGTCTCATACGCTTCAAATGAGAATTCTCCATCGGAATGATGGCTTTTCGGAAGGTATCGAGACTCTTCCTGGTGTTATTACTGTCCTTTGTAACTGAGTCTCGTGGAGTAGGGTTTCTCTTTTCCTTACAGATGTTTTGTACCTAGAACAAACAATTACTGCACCTTAGAAACAAATATGTAAACAGCTGTTTTAAAGGCATTAATTGAGAAGATCATGAGTACTGAACCACATGTGGCACCCGTCACGATCCCCTGATCGTATACTATCCGGTATTTATTAACAATATCGAATCCTATCTCGCCTAATAATCATAGACCTTTCTAATTGTTTTGAAACTGCAAGCGCCAATTTCATTACGTTGCACTATGCAACAAGGCTCAAATGACCACACCACACACATTTTGTTAGTCCACTATCGAAACGTCTCTGATATAATTGTAGGTTCTTAAGAAAATTCTGGACAACAATACCTATAGGATCTTACATGAAGTTTGATTTAGCATGAGATTATTGAAACTCGTCATTATATTATTTTTCCTTTTAGCTCGTGAGAGGCTCCCTAAAATGGACAAATGTTGGCTTCACTAACGGTCGAGATGCCATTGCTCCATATTGTTATTGTTACTTATTAACAGAAGGAAGCATCGACTTCCATGTACTGTAATACTGTAACTGATTTTGACCTTACCCAGACGTACAGGGCCGCAGCCCCTGGGCTAGCCTCCCTTACTGCACGGAGATCGTATGGTTTTAGGACGTCTTCTGCGTCCTTCACACTCTCCAGACTGACGTCGTCTGGGTCAAAATTTGCAATTTTCTTCTGTAGACTGTCTTTACCGCTCTGGGCCAATAGGACTTGGATATACCCCCATTGCTGTACAAAGAAACATCGAACATGAATTAACATATGTTGTCAACTTTAAGATATACGCTACAATACGGATATGTTTTATGTTCCTTCAAAAATTACATATAAAGTACCGAACTCTTCTGAAATGGAGATAAATTTTACTTCAAACTTGTGTAACAGGAGAGGAAAAAGACCAGATTCGAACTCAGCACCTCCCAACTCTAGACGGACGCTCTAAACAAGTGGGCTACCTGGTCGCTGGCGATCGACCCAGTACAGTTCCGCGACAGTCCTCCCTACTTTTTCTGAGTCTTCGCTCCGAAGACATCACTATTTACAACCCAGGTTCAGATATCCCATTGTCACAGGTACACCCAGTACTCGTAATAACTATTAGTCACAGACACCAATGAGAGGGGAAACCTAGGACATCCGAACTCTAGACGGGCGCACTAACCAATTGAGCTACGTGTAATTGCTGGCGATCGACCAAGTCCAGTTCCGTTCTTGCACAATATGTTGGACCTAATTAGAATATTTTTTATCAAATGATTTATTAATAATGCCTCTTTATGTCTTGTGAACAGTCAAAAATGTTTTTTTAAGAATGCTGTATTAATAGCACTTTAAACACATATAATGTACCTCTAGGTACTCTATCGGCTCCTCGAACATCAGGTAGACGGCTGTGAGTACGTCCTGTATGACAGGTTTGGGGTTCCTGTATCGGCGTATCTCAAAAATGACCTTAGGCACCAGTTTGTCTATAGGATGAAGGTACCCGGCCAGCCTCTGAAGTCGGCAGAGATAGTCCTCTGCCCGCTGTATTTCTGGTTGTAGTTCCGCCTCAAATTTGGAGTTTCTCGCTTGTAGGATACTCTCCTTCAGGACGAACAGGTTACGTCGCTTTAGCGTGTCTAATAATGCTAGTGAAGTAGCAAAAACACATAATACCTGATCAATCAACAAAGCAGGGAAAAGTACCTTGTATAATCTACTACTGTTGTATAAGTATTGATATGAATAAGTAATCTGTCTATATGGTCTGTCTTACAATCGATTCGTTTCTGGAAGCAAATGAGAATATGAAGATTAATGAATATTTAAAGGAACTCCTACTCTTCAGTTTAAATAAGGTAAATCTATAAGTTTTCCAAAATTCTTACTTCGTTATGAAACGATTTTTTGTTTTATGTAACATTTTCTTAATTCGATCACGAGTCGATTCTGGTGAAATATGAATTTATAACGCTAACTTGTGTAAATCACGGGTATGTTAGTTTCTAGTATGAATTAATGAATAGTCCGGTATTGTGTTTCTTCCTCAATTTAAAGTGCAATCCTGGAGCAGCTTCTCTAGGTCAGAGTAAGAGTTCAAAAAGGTGGAATTTGGGCAATCCTTGTCATAAAAGTAGTTATGTTTGTTGATAGACATCTTGAAGTACTAGACCTTCTGGTTTCTAGATTTCTAGAACTGAGAGGTAGTGGAGTTTCTGATTGGTCTTTACCATCTCAGCCAGTAGTGGAGATTTTTGTAATCATCTGTAAGCTTAAAGTAACGGATTTACTACTGGTAATATTTCCTAGTATCAAAGATACAGAGTTTTTGTTACCTTTCCTGAGTTTGAAGTAGTGAAGTTTCTGGTTGGCCCGGTCCACTTCGCCCCTGTCCTCGACATTGTGAAGCAGGAAATCCTCTAGGGCGGCCCCCAGTTCGGCATGTGTTCCTGATTCTGTGTACTGTTCCAGTCGCTCCCTCATCACGCGCTTAGGGTATCTCTACAACACGCATATGAAGTATAGGGAACCTTTTGTTTCTCTTGTGATACCAGGGAGTATGCCATGAAGTACATACTGTTATTACTGTAAGACAAACTGTTCTGGATAGTTTGACGTTATCGTGTGACTATTTCCTTGGTCCACCCGATACAACACCAGACTGTCAGATCAATATCCAGGATTGGTGCGGGTTATGATACGCAAATTGCCACGTAACACTTCTCACCATATACAACATAAAAGCCAATACATAGTCCATGCAAAATAAGCAAAATTACACATGAAGAATGGCTCATATCACCCGACAAGCATGGAATAAATGGTATTCATTGCTTGTCTCATTGCAACATGTGAATATGTTATTGACTATTAACCTAACGCGTTAATTCCTATGAGTGAACTTGATATATATTGCAACCGTGGATTAAACTACACATATAAAGATTTGTGTTTATGTATCTGTATTTTATATCAACTAAAAACACTGAAACTCAGTTCGAGCTTTCACTATAACCCTTAACTCTTATTGTGATTGCAAATGGAGAGAGAGATAGAAATACAAAGTATTGAGAGTACATGAGAAACTCTTTCTACCAACCTCGGTCTCAGTGGACGCCTGTCTGCTACAGAGCACTAGATAGTTACACACATTCTCGTAATCCTCATATGAGCCGTCCTCTTTCTTAGCATATACAAGTAAGGCATATTGTCCTTCCTCGGGAGCAGACACATTTACAGACAGCACGCCGTCCACAACGTCGTGGTTCACGTGATCCTCAAGGTGATCCCTAGTGACAAGGTCGTGATGGAGTTCTACTTTGAATGAATAATCGTCTAAAGTTTGGAACTTTATAGTGGAGACATCTTCCGGTGTCATATAGATATGACCTCCTTTGTGACTAATAGTTTTCATTCCCAGCTTTGAAAGGTAAGGCGTAGGTCCCCAACCCAAGGAGGGCGCGATGGGAAGTGGGTCGAGTTGTCCGGGAAATGGAGCATTCCCAGATATCAGCTTGAACTGACACATCACAGGCATGTCCGCAAAATCGTCCACATTGTCTAGGAGGTCCCCGCGAACATCAAACTGGTAGATACCGGGAACTGGAAGGACGATGTCAAAAAATACATGGTTGTTTTTGGTGGTTTGATACACGTAACGGTCCAATAGGGGAGGGAACTCTGTCGTAAACGATGGACCGACTTCTTCTTCTAACTCTTCGTCACGGTTATAAATGTCTCGGCCGCTATTACTTTTGACCCCCGCGAACCCATCCACACACGACTCAACCTCTGTCACCTTCAGTCCCTTTAAAACGAAGCTCACTGCAAGGTTTTGCCCTATTGTTCGTGGGGATGATATCTCTATGAATATTTTGCCAGATTTACTGCGGATTCGGCCCGTTTTAGGGTTCACAATCCTGATACCATTACTGAGCATTTCCGGCGAACAAAATGGTTGGTTTAGAAATTCGGCGGCGGTTAACGGTTTCGGGAGCAACTGCCATTCGGGAATATCCGGTAAACACGTAAAGATAAACTCGTCTGGTTCCGTTAGGAAGAAGTGGTTCTTCACCTTTAAAAAGGTTTAGAATATATCAGCTTCAGTCGCAAAATCAATCTTTAATGAGTTTTACAAATGAAGCATTTCTTCCAGTGTGTTTTGAATAACAAGTGAAACATTGTTTCTGTTTCTTATTTCTTATCATTGATAGGCTTGCATGTATAATGTAATTTTAATGAAATTCCATTTAATTTAAAACCACTTTCTACGAAGCAATGTTTTAACATAACGATGCCTAGGATGAAAATTACTGATACACAAAACATCACTAGATAGCAGGTAAGCGAATTATTTATAATTAGTATTGTCAGACACTGTGTAATGGGGTTTGTTGCTGACCTTGACACTGGGATCCCGTGCCCTTGTGACGTGAATAAACCTCCAGTAGCCCTGTAGAAACACCGCTGCCCATTTGTCTTTCACATCATCGACATTGGTCGCGTCTATCTGACCGGCTGATTCCATCCTGGTCACTCCATGTAGCATCACACATGGTATACCGCAGTGCCTGCCAAAGACAACGTCGACATCCTAAACTATTTCTGTCTGGTTGCAAAAATTAGCAATTGACACACAATATTTTCTCTATGAACGCATATAGAAAAGCACGACCATGCTCAGGCTTTTTCAATCAATTCTACTGTGTATATTGCTATTTACTTTTCAGCAAGGGAAGGCTATATATTCATGTAGCTACCATACCGACAAAGAAGGGTGAAGAATGATGTCATGTCGCCTTTGCCGCCGTTGACCAATCTGAGGTAGCCCATTGGCGTGCTGGTGGATCCTTGATTGGTGACCAGTTCTGACGTCATACTACCAAGCCAGATGTAAATAGACCAAACTTTTTCTACGTCATCCAGTGCCGCGCGGGTGAGCTGGTTCAGGAACTCGTCATAGCTCTCTGCCATCGTGTCAATAGGTACCTACACATGGTAAAAAAAGACAAATATACGTCACATAAACATTGTTTGATTTTGTTTGGTTTAGTATTGTTTAACGTCCTATCAACAAATATGGTCATTTAAAAACGGCCTCTCCTGTGTGCAAGATACATGTATGTAGTGTATGCATGTGTGTTTTGGGACTGACAACGGGCAAACCAGTCGTCCCACTCTTAAATTGCTGAGCGTTAAGCAGGAATAGAAACTACCATTTTTACAGACTCTGGTATGTCTCGGCCAGGAGACAGAATCCAAAGCCTTCCTCACAGGGGCAAACGCCCAACTAAGGCCAAAAGTGAGGCATTGTCAATGGAGACACTAGGAAGAAGAAAGTTGTTTAGAAAGAAGAGAAAAGATAATATCCCAAATTTAGTCGCCTGTTACGATCATGCAATAGGGGCAACAGGTACAATTATTAAGCCCTACCTGCAGGGACCCATACACATTGTCCACTGGCCTTGTATTTTAGCGCTTACTATATTACATATAGTATACTTTTATGTTTTCTCTCTCCTTCCTTACAACCTGTCTGTTTGTTAAAGCCTTGCTTGGCAACACATCACGTTTGGCTTCAGTGTTGAACTTCCGTCCATGTGGGGTAGGCAGTGTGTTCTGATCCCAGGCCAAAGTCCGTAAAATGGTAGTTGATATTCCCTGCTTAACGTTTAGCATTACAGTTAGTGACAACAACTGGTTTACCCGTTGTCAGTATAATGTGACCGGGCGGGATACTGTGCTGGGTGCCTTTGGCGTGGTATTTCAGTGAGGTAACACTCTAAAGTCGGCATCAGATCCTCACTATAGCAAGGGAGCTTATTCACCAACATACTGCCTCCAGAACACATACACACATGCACATATTAATTACACACATGGAGGCAAGTCCTGAAATATCATTGGCTGATGATAGGACGTTTAACCGCATAAAACTAAACCAAATCAAATATATATATACATTTGCAATAAAGCTAGAATAGCGATACATAATTTATTTTAAAATGGTGATACTTGCCATTAATGCAGTCCGGGAGACTCTCTTGAGGCGTTCTGGTTTGACAATATCCCTCCTGTGGGATTCAGGGACCTTTGGAAGAGGGTACTCACTTAGGATGGACGGGACTTGTTTCTGCAAGCACAGGCAATGGGGGGACAACAAATATATGAAATACATTGTAAAGTATAACTAAAAGCAATTTACAGACACGATTTGACACATTCTCTATTACAAGTTATCTTTGCATATAAAATTCAAATACAACGGGGTGATTTAATATGCCTATAATAATATGTTTGTTGTTTATGTAATTACCATCTCCGATAAGCCTTTAATATTCTGAATATTTTATTTTATTTTTTTTTCTGCTTACGTAGTCCGGCGTGGCTGGCCTGGCCTTGGCCTTGACCTTGGACTTCCCGGACCCCATCTTGTCCTGACGTCCTTGCTTGGTTACTGGAAGATATTAGAATTGGTGCAATGACAACGTAGTTGCTGGTAAGCATTAGACATTAGCTCTTTATTTTGTATAACCATGTCAGTCTTACTTAAAGGAAACTCTTTGCTCCTTCCGGGATTGAAAATTAGACATAGAATCATTGTTACGTAATACTATGTGCAAAGGTACAGCATTGTATCTGTCGAGAAAATATACGACTTTTTTTAAAGTAACGATAGCCTGAACAACTGATAAAGAAGAAAAATGACTTTTTATCACATCAATCTAAACGATAATTCACACCAACTCGACAGCGCTGCGGTGTTTAGATTTGACTATCAATTCACATTTGGCAAAATGCTCCTAATTAATATAACATCCAAGACCAGCAGTATCATAAGCTTGAAAGATGTAGTTTACGTACAGTTTAACTTAGAATTTGAAGAAAATGATGATAAAAACTTACCGTTTTCATTATTTGCCGTTTATGTTACTGGGAGTTTTCGTCACCAACGCCCAGATCTGCTGTTGTACCCATATGCATTGCTAAATTAGACCTCACCTGTACTCACGCCCGTATAGGTAACAACAGTCTATGTGTTTACCTGGCTCCGTACCTGTCACACGGCACTTTAAATTAAACGCTGCGGATTTACCTCATAGCCACACAGAATGTCCTCTTTGTTCGCATGAATTATGAAAATTAAATTAACGTTGTCTTTTATTATACGGGTAGCCAGAAATTAGTGAGTGAGTTTAGCACAGTGATAAGGGTTGTCAGGGGCCCCGGATGCCTGTGTGTAACGCTATAGATAGGGACAGGTTGTATGGACGAGGGTACGTAAATGAAAATCAACTCTCAATGTTATCATTACACAAATACTCGATAATAACAGCCCGTCTACTAGTGCGCATGTCAAAGAGAGCTGCAAAAGTGTTTCAGTTTAATCTGGCTGTTTTGTAAAATGAACATGGTACGCTGTAGTCATACTATGAGATTGACTGCGTTAAGAAAGGTACGTAAGTGTACCACCTCAGAAACGTGTATACATATATAGGCTGTTTTGATGTAGATAAGCGTGTTTTATTTCTAAATAGAAAAGAATATTATCTCACTGTTTACCTATACTATACCAAGAAAGAATCCCAGTACGTCCTGTTATCAAATATACGTCTTGATACATAATAAAGTTCGAACTTTATTCGGAACAACTTTGTTTTGTCTTCTAACCTTTTTCAGTTATCTATGTATGGTCATATGAGGATTCATGCATGTATGAACAGAAATCAGTTACATACATATTCCATGACAGAATGTGGCTCGAGATAATCAACTGATTCTGACCTCGAATGTTGGGTTACGACAGACTCCCCTCCTTTTTAGATCCGCAAATGCGACTGGAGATGATTGAACCACGGCACGTATGTTTACCCTACTCCGCAACAACACACCTTCCGGAATGTTGTATCATTGTTATCGTCGTGAGATCTAACGTTCAGTTATATATACATATATCAATCTAAAATTAATTTATGAATACATTTAGAGACTGCAGATTCGATATATTCCAACACATAACTTGTTTTACACAATCAAAAGTTTAAATACTTTATACTTTATGGCTTAAATGAAGCTTAGTTAACTCAAGTTATATGAGAATGTCATGGGTTCTATTGATTTAATAGTGTATGGATCAATTTTACAACAAAAGAAACATTTATGTGAAATTACACGTCACTTAAAAACTCATTGACATTTTCCGAAATGCCAGTAATGCTTTCAAAATGTTCAATGGGTATATACGTTGTGTCCATATTATAGGCCTACCAGCATGATGGATGGAGTTATCTTATCTTTGTTGTCCACAGACCTTTTAACATGGGTTACCTCCCGTGTGCCCCCTCAATATTTCTTCTTTTATTGTAAGGATACAGCTGTCAAGTAAAAATAAATTTCACAATTAATGATATTAATAAAAGGGTTGACATGAAACCACAAAATTAACCAGAAGTTTTTTTTGTTTTCCTAAAAAAATCCGGACGGTATTAAGTAAGGTTCTATCTATTATAAATTAACAAGAAACTTCGGAAACCCTCTAAAAATGGCGGGAGATGGCTGATAAATCAGCTTGTTTTGGTGAGATTATAATCGTGTCTTTATGTCATAGACTTTCTGACTTATTTATTAAATGGGTGCATGATTTTTTAGACGCAAAGCTTTATTGATACCTATAATTATTTAATCTATTACCTTGCAACTCTGTTTGTCACAGTTTCAGCTTGACAGCGACATTGATTGTCAGTGAGCTGCTTTGCAAGCTTTAGTTTGAATACTGTATATGCTGTGTTTAATTTATGTATTCGAGACTAGCAACTTATGCTCAGGAAAATGCTTGCATATAATGTAACTGCCAATATAAGAATCTAGCCACAATAAGTTCATTTGTGTGTTGGGGGGGGGGGGGGGGGGGGGAA